>NW_026652297.1:42667026-42850290 GCF_009828535.3 Hylobates moloch | reverse complement strand
GAGCCACGGCGCCCAGGCTATATTTAAAAAATATATATATTAAATATATATTTAAATAATATATATATTAAATATATATTTAAATACATTAAATATATATTAAATATATATACTATATATTTAAATACATTGAATATATATTTAAATATATATACTATACATTTATTATGTATTTAAATATATATACTATATATTTATTATGTATTTAAATATATATACTATATATATTTTTATTATATATTTTATATATGTGTATATATACACGTATATATATATTTATATATGTGTGTGTGTGTGTGTGTGTGTGTGTGTATATATATATATATATATATATATTTTTTTTTTTTTTTTTTACAGAGTTTGGTTTTTCTGTTAACATGCTCCTCTGGAGCCTGAGGAGTTTGGAAACAAGCTGCCTGTTTACCCAGGGACACAGGAGCACTGAATGGCTGGTTCTCCACTCCTTGTGAATGTAGGCTTGATGCAATTACTGGACTAGGAGAGCTAACATCCTGAATGCAGCTGGGCAGTTGTCCAAGCACGGTCCTAGACTAAACCACATTAGTGCCACCTGGGAACTAATCAGAAATGCAAATTCTCAGGCTTCACCACAGACCTACTGAATTAGAATCCCTGGGGGTCAGACCTCACAATCTGTGTTCTAGTCAGCCCTCCATGTCATTCTGATGCACATGAAGGTTTGAGAACAGCTGATGTAGTGAGATGACAGAGCGGGAGGATGAGCTGGAAGAGGAACAAGTGCTGGAAGCTCAGGGTCATTTTAAATGCCAAGGGGGTGCATGTGTAACCGAGAAGATGGAATTTCTTCAGGGAGCTATGAGGAAGACTCACCATGGGTTAGGCCATAGCGAATGTCTCTTGTGAGAGTCCCTGCAGAGTGCTGGAAGCCAGAAAGTGGGGCAGGGAAAGGGTGAGATGAACTTTTTTTTCTTCTTTCTTGAGATGGAGTTTCGCTCTTGTTGTCCAGGGTGGAGTGCAGTGGCATGATCTAGGCTCACTGTAACCTCCACCTCCCGGGTTTAAGTGATTCTCCTACTTCAGCCTCCCAAGTAGCTGGGACTACAGGCGCGTGCCACCATGCCCGGCTAATTTTTGTAGTTTTAGTAGAGACGGGGTTTTACCATGTTGGCCAGGATGGTCTTGATCTCTTGACCTCGTGATCCGCCCACCTCAGCTTCCCAAAGTGCTGAGATTACAGGCATGAGCCACTGCGCCTGGCCTGAGGTGCACTTTTTCCCTTACCCCAGTCACATCAAGTTCTGACCAGGATGTGGTAGGTGGGTTTTTCTGCTGGAACCTGCAGGCGATGAATCATGGTGCTGGCACTTAGAGTATGAATGAAGCTGTGTAGTACAAAAAACCCAAATATCTGGGAGAGGTCAAGAGGACAGCAGTCATGAGAGACCTGAAGTAGGGCAAATCTATGAGTGAGCTTGCCTGCCTCATGGAGGGGATGAGATGGACTCTTTTTTTGTTTGACACAAAGTCTTGCTCTGTTACCCAAGCTGGAGTGCAGTGGCGCCATCTCAGCTCACAGCAATCTCTGCCTCCTGGGTTCAAGTGATTTTTGTGCCTCAGCCTCTCGAGGCTGGGATTACAGGTGTGCACCACCATGCCCAGCTAATGTTTGTATTTGTAGTAGAGACGGGGTTTCACCATGTTGGCCAGGCTGGTCTTGAACTCCTGATCTCAAGCGATCTACCCGCCTCGGCCTCCAAAGTGCTGGGATTACAGGCGTGAGCTACCGCGCCTGGCTGAGATGGACTCCTGAGAAGAGACAATGTCATGACCTCCTTTCTCTCTTCCTTGACAAAAGGAAGGTTCCGATTGAACCAAAAACTTTAATACTGTGATACCCTACCTTGTTTTAACCTGAATTGACTCTCCCTTAGCTGAGAAAGCCAGACAAACTCCATTTTGGCTCCTTCACTTGCAGCCCCTTGCAGCCTCTTACCCACCCCCCTTCCTCAATGACTTAACTTGTGCAAGCTGACTCCCAGCACATCAAAGAATGCAATTAACTGATAAGATCTGTAGCAAGCTATATCCGCAGTTCCCAGGAATTCTCCGGTTGATAGTACCCTAAGCCCCTGCATTTGTGTCTGGTTTATAGTACCCAAAGCCTCCACATCTATCACCTTGTGATGGATTTAAAGCCCCTGCACCTGGAACTGTTTGTTTTCCTGTAAACATTTGTCCTTTTAACTTTTTTGCCTGTTTCACTTCTGTAAGATTGCTTCAGCTAGGCTCCCCCTCCGCTTTCTAAACCAAAGTATAAAAGAAAATCTAGCCCCTTCTTCGGGGCTGAGATAATTTTGAGCACTAGCCATCTCTCAGTCGCCGGCTAATAAAGGACTCCTGAATTCGTCTCAGAGTGTGGCGTTTCTCTATAACTCGCTCGGTTACAACAATGCAGTTACTAACTCAAGGATTTAAGTTTTCTTGATTCAGACCCAAGAGCCAGGGCCCTTTGTCATCCACACACTGAATCCGAATACCCATCTGGCCGCTGAAGTAGCTGTATTTGCTCACATATCGGCCTGTGTGAGCCCTATGCATGGCTGGCCAGCTGTCTGACAGGTCAGGGTCAACAGCACTCCCTTGGGCTGTCAATGTCCTCCTGCTTGTGGTGGCCCATCCTCAGTCCTGCAGGAACCTGAAAGAAGCTGACAGGCTCAATGTAAGGAAGGAAGAACCGAATTCTTAAGGAGGGAGAAGAGGCCGTGGCTGAAGATTTTGATTGGAGGTGGTAAATAGGATATCTTGTCAACAGGAGGACTATCTGCTTATGATTGAATGTCATTTCCAATCATATCTGGACTATAGCAAAGAATAGTGATGCCATCTTGTTCCTCTATGATTTGGGATCTCCAAATCTATGATTGAAGAGATACAGGTAGTAGGCCACATGGTATACACACTACAAGGTTCCCACACAAGATAATCTTTTGCCCCTGGGCAGCATGTTGGCCCTTTGTAATGCAAAAGGCTAATCTAGTTTAAATGCTGCTATGGTTTGGGTGTGGTTTGTCCATATTGAAACCCATGTTAAAAGTTCATTGCCAATAAAATGGTCTTGGGAGGTGGTGCCTTTAAAATGTGATTATGTTAAGGTAGATTAATGCCCTTTTTTTTTTTTTTTGAGACAGTCTGTCTGTGTCACTCAGGCTGGAGTGCAGTGGTGCAATCTTGACTCACTGCAACCTCCACCTCCTGGGCTCAAGTGATTCTCCTGCCTCAGCCTCCCGAGTAGCTGGATTACAGACACCCACCACCATGCCTGGCTAATATTTGTAATTTTAGTAGAGACGGGGTTTCACCATGTTGCCTAGGCTGGTCTGAAACTCCTGACCTCAGGTGATCCACCTGCCTCGGCCTCCCAAAGTGCTGGGATTACAGGCATGAGCCACTGTGCCCGGCCCCTTGTTTTTCTTTTAACATGTGTTTTTTCATTTATTTATTTTTGAGACAGGGCCTTGCTTCGTTGCCCAGACTGGAGTACAGTGGTGCAATCATAGCTCACTGCAGCCTTCATCTACCTGGCTCAAGTGATCCTCCCGCCTCTGAGTAGTTGCTCAAGTTATCCTCAGCCTGCTGAGTAGCTGGGACTACAGGTGCACACCACTGTACCTGGTTAATTTTTTATTTTTAGTAGACACAAAGTCTCACTATGTTGCCCAGGCTGGTCTGGAATTCCTGAGCTCAAGTGATCCTCCTGCCTCAGCCTCTCAAAGTGCTGGGATTATAGGCATGAGTCGCTGTGCCTGGCCTATTTTAAAATTTATTTTTGAGATAGAGTCTTACTCTGTTGCCCAAGTTGGCTTCAAATTCCAAGCTGAGCCCAAGCAATTTTCCCACCTCAGCCTCCCGAGTAGCTGGGACTAGGGGCACTCACCCCCACACAGGGCTAGGATAGAGTAATGTCTTTCTCTGGAGACTGGGTTAGTTCACACAGGAATAGATTAGTTCCCTCAAGCTCATATTGTTTTAAAGTAAGGTGTTTGGTCCCTTTCTTGCACATACCCACTTCCTCTTCTGCTTCTCTGCCTTGTTGTGACACAGCATGAGTCCTCACCAGAAGTCAAGCAGATGCTTGTGCCATATCCTTGGACTTTCCCACCACCAGAATCATGAGCCAAATAAACCTCTTTTCTTTACAGATAAACCAGCTTCCGGTATTCTGTTATAGCAACACAAAATGGAATAAGACAGATAGATAGATGGCATCTATGGAGGAAAATGGAGAGGAAGTCATGCTATTTATCCCAAATCAGACCAGCATTACTAACATAATCTGTTAGTGAATTGAATAAGACTGTGGCAAAGTTCATCAGGCTTAAGGAGTATTTGGATATCCTATAGTTAATAATAGTATATTATGTACTTCAAAAATGCCAAGAGTAATCTGTCATGGGATTAAGAGTAAAAAAAAAAAATGTTTTTAAAGAAATTTAAAGTGGCTGGGCATGGTGGCTCACGCCTGTAATCCCAGCACTTTGGGAGGCTGAGGCAGGCAGAGCAACTTAGGTCAGGAGTTTGAGACCAGCCTGGCCAACATAGTGAAACCCCATCTCTACTAAAAATACAAAAATTAGCTGGGTGTGGTGGTGGGTGCCTGTAATCCCAGCTACTTGGGAGGCTGGGGCAGGAGAATCGCTTGAACCCGGGAGGCAGAGGTTGCAGTGAGCCAAGATCCCACCATTGCACTCCAGCCTGGGCAACAAGAGCAAAACTTCTTCTCAAAAAAAAAAAAAAAAAAAGGGCCAGGTGCAGTGGCTCACTCTCAGTACTTTGGGAGGCCATGGCGGGTGGATCACGAGGTCAGGAGATCAATACCATGGTGAAACCCCATCTCTACTAAAAATACAAAAAATTAGCCAGGCGTGGTAGCGGACGCTTGTAGTCCCAGCTACTCGGGAGGCTGAGGCAGGAGAATGGCGTGAACTCGGCAGACGGAGCTTGCAGTGAGCCAAGATCATGCCACTGCACTCCAGCCTGGGTGACAGAGCCAGACTCTGTCTCAAAAAAAAAAAAAAAAAAAAAGAAATTTAAAGAGAAAAAAGAGAAAAATACACAAAATTGCTGAGAATAAAATTCAAATGTTCTCACCACAAAAAAATGATTATGCAAGCCTGGGCAGCAAGGCAAGACCCTGTCTCTACAAAAAAATAAAAAAATTAGGCAAGTGCAGTGTGCATGCCTGTGGCCCCAGCTACATGCGAGGCTGAGGCAGGAGGATTGTTTGATCCAAGGAGGTGAAGCTACAATGAACTCTTTTTTTTTGAGACGGAGTTTTGCTCTGTCGCCCA
This sequence comes from Hylobates moloch, assembly GCF_009828535.3. Lineage (NCBI taxonomy): Eukaryota > Metazoa > Chordata > Mammalia > Primates > Hylobatidae > Hylobates > Hylobates moloch. The sequence goes on along the minus strand of NW_026652297.1, from coordinate 42,844,960 downwards.
GGCTGGAGTGCAGTGGCGGGATCTCGGCTCACTGCAAGCTCCGCCTCCCGGGTTCACGCCATTCTCCTGCCTCAGCCTCCCAAAATGAACTCTTCTCACATCACTGCACTCCCGCCTGGGTGACAGAGCAAGAGCTTGTCTCAAAAAGAAAAAAAAAAAAAAAAAAAAGCATTTGAGGTGATTGATATGTTAAACAGCTTGATTTAATCAGTCCGCACCGTATACATATGTCATAACATCACTTTGTACCTCATAAATGTATACAATTATAATTTGTCAATTTATAATAAAACAATTAAAAATTACATTTAAAAACGTAAAAGAATACTTGGGTATCAGTGTTGCTGTGTAGGTCATCAGAGCTTTCTCCTATGCTGTAGATGTCCCTCTTGGAGTGAAGAGGTTGGGGAGCTGTGAATGGGTTTTTTGGTTGTTTCCTGAAAGGCTCAGAAGCTGAAACTAGGCCAGGCGCGGTGGCTCATGCCTGTAATCCCAACACTTAAGGAGGCTGAGGAGGGCGGATCACCTGAGGTCTGGAGTTCGAGGCCAGCCTGGCCAACATGGTGACACCCCGTCTCTACTAAAAATGCGAAAATTATCGGGGCATGGTGGCAGGCGCCTGTAATCCCAGCTACTTGGGAGGCTGAGGCAGGAGAATTGCTTGAACCTGGGAGGCGTAGGTTGCAGTGAGCCGAGATTATGCCATCGCACTCCAGCCTGGGAGACAAGAGCAGAACTCCATGTCAAAAAAAAAAAAAAAAAAAAGCTGAAACTGTCCCAGGAGTTGGAGGATAACCTGAGTAATGGCTACATTTATATCGAGGATTCCTATGCCAATCTGAAACCTATCCTATAGTGGCTAAGGAAGAAGTTTTGAACAGCCCAGAGTCCTGACTGTTTTTGGAAGGTAGTGCAGTACCTAGGAAAAGGTTCAAATGCAACCTCATGGTAGAAGCTCGGGTTGAGAAATGCCAGACAAGAGTAAACTGTGTTCCTGGCTGGAATTCCTTGGCAGATAGAGCCAGCTGGCGGCTGCTGGCCAGAGAAGTGGGTCGAGGATCAAAGGGCAGTATGACCATGTGCATGGCTGCGCTTGGTCGAAGGGAGGAAGCAGGGCCATAACTAGCTTGTCCCAAACCAGGTCTGGGCATTGCAGGCGGATTCTATTCTACGTCTGGTTCTGCCCCACAACACAATCCTGACCACTCTGTCTGGAAAACTTTTTCCTTAGTATTCCTTTCAGACAATGAAGATACAGTTGCATGATCTCGATAGAAAAAATGTGGAGAAATGTGCTTAAGTCCTGAATACATATGGCATCCTCACTTTTCTTCACCTAACGGAGTGCAATAACCATTTTCCTAGACGTACCCAGCCTTCCTTGCTTTAATGAACTCTACCAGCAGGCGGCAGCACAAAGACGAGGCTTGCAACATCGTTCCTCGCAGAACCCAAGACCAAGGAACAAACAAGGACGGATTTAAGGCTCCTCCTTAGGAAAACGGCTTCCTACGCCGTTTTGCATAGGAAACGGCCTCTGATTTGCAGCTGGGGGTTGGAGGGATTCACCTTCACTTTGCTGTGGCCCAAGAGCCCTTCTCTTCCCTACTCTCCCTGCAGCATACTCTGGAGTGTGTTAAACTCAGCAAAACCTAATCCTTAAGGATTGCACTTTCACCCCGGTTAACCGGCAGAAAGCGGGTTCCTTGCCTTTTCCTGCTGACGAAAAACAGGGCTTTGTTCAGTTATTTCCGTCTACGGCCTGTTACTGGGGTGCTGGTTCCTCCATGCAGGATTGATTGTCCCACAGCCAGGAGCACATGCCCTTTGCTTGCGGGGAGGAAGTGTTGGGCGTGCTCAGTTCTGCACCTTATTTCCAGGAGGTCAGGTTTGTGATGTCCGCAATGAAAGCGGAGTGCACACTCGGCTGCTGCATCATTGGAAGGTCTGCTCCTTGAAGGCAGGGCTTTGTGTTATCCACTCTACCTCTAGTGCTTAAAACAGTGCCTGGCACACAGTAGGCACTCAACAAATAGCCCTTGAGTAAATGATAAAAGGCGATCAACCTTATACTCCTTTGTTTTTCACTACCTCACTCCCCCAAACCCATGAATTCTACGCAACTCACCAAACACCTGAATGACTTCCTGGCTCCAGGTCTCTCCTCTACCTGCTTTACCTTGACATTCACCTGTCACCGCCTGTTCTGACATCTCCAACCAGTATCCCAGTTGCCTGTAGCTCAGAGTCAGAACAGCCCAGACTTCAGTTCTATTCACAGTGTGGCATTAAGAGCATAGGTTTTGGAGGCTGGGCATGGTGGCTTATGCCTGTAATCGCAACACTTTGGGAGGCCGAGGCAGGAGGATCACTTGAGGCCGGGAATCCAAGACCAGCCTGAGCAACATGGCAAGATCCTTGTCTCTAAAACAAAACAAAATCTGATAGGTTTTGGGGCTGAAAACACAGGAGTTGGAATCCTAATTCTGGCCCTCACTAGCCATGGTCATGTGTAAAACAGGAATAAAAATACTAACCTCATAAATTACGGAGCTCCTAAATAAGATTGTGGTGAAGCTCCAGACAGGCAGAAGACATTCCATCTTTTTTTTTTTCTTGACATTCCATTCATGCTTTTTTTGGGGGGGGGGGTTCCAACAGTTAAATCCCATGCTATCTAAGCTTAGTACGTGCTACCCAACCCTGTAACACACAGCTGACTAAAAATATCCTAGTATCTTACACATGCTGGATTCATTCTAGACACACTTTTGCTAATGCAATTTCTTCTTCTTCTCCTTCTTCTCCTTCTCCTCCTTCTTCTTTTTTTGACTCTGTTACCCAGGCTGGAATGCAGTGGCACAATCTCGGCTCACTGCAACCTCCATCTCCTGGGTTCAAGCGATTCTTCTCCCTCAGCCTCCCGAGTAGCTGGGATTACAGGAATGCGCCACCACGTCCAGCTAATTTTGTATTTTCAGTAGAGACAGGGTTTCTCCATGCTGGTCAGGCTGGTATCAAACTCCCGACCTCAGGTGATCTGCCTGCCTCGGCCTCCCAAAGTGCTAGGATTACAGGCGTGAGCCACTGCACCCAGCCCTTTTTCTTTTTTCTTAAACAGAGTCTCACTTTGTCGCCCAGGCTGGGGTGCAGTGGTGCAATCCTGGCTCACTGCAACCTCTGCCTCCTGGGTTCAAGAGATTCTCCTGCCTCAGCCTCCCGAGTAGCTGGGACTACAGGCGCCCACCACCATGCTCGACTAATTTTTGTATTTTTAGTAGAGACAGGGTTTCACCATGTTGGGTAGGCTGGTCTTGAACTTCTGGCCTCAAGTGATCACCTCCACCTCAGCCTCCAAAAATGCTGGGATTACAGGCGTGAATCACTGCGCCCAACTTCAATTTCTTCTATAGTCTACATATCCTTCCCACTGTCACTGATCATCCCTGTCTTGCTGACCTGTCACATTTATCACTCCATTTATTTGTACCTAATCATGCCTCCTTGGATTATTTCACATTTTCTCAGGCATTTGTTTTAAAATTCTTTTGTATTGCCCCAAGACCTAGCATTTACTAGACGCTTAGTTAATGCTTGTTAAATCAGAGTTCAGTTGGGGCCCGAGCTGTGGCTCATGCCTTTAATCCCAGCATTTTGGGAGGCTGACAAGGGCGGTGATCACTTGAAGCTGGGAGTTCGAGACCAGCCAGGCCAACATGGCAAAACCCTGACTCTACTAAAAGTAGAAAAACTAGCTGGGCGTGGTGGTACATGCCTGTAGTCCCAGGTACTCGGGAGGCTGAGACAGAATTGTTTGAACCCAGGCAGCAGAGGTTGCAGTGAGCTGAGATTGTGCCACTGCACTCCAGCCTGCGCGACACAGCGAGACTCCATCTCAAAAAAAAAAAAAAAAATCAGAGGTTGGATTTACCTGGAAAAGACCACTTGGAGTCTTTTGCTGAATCCCACCCTTCTGGAAGTGGCTTTTAGGTGGCAAGACTATGAGACTTCTTTTTCTTTCTTTTTCTTTTTTTTGGAGATGGAGTCTCGCTCTGTCACCCAGGCTGGAGTGCAGTGCCACGATCTCGACTCACTGCAAGCTCCGCCTCCCGGGTTCACGCCATTCTGCCCCAGCCTCTCCGAGTAGCTGGGACTACAGGCGCCCGCCACCACGCCCGGCTAATTTTTTGTATTTTTAGTAGAGACGGGGTTTCACCGTGGTCTCGGTATCCTGACCTCGTGATCCGCCCGCCTCGGCCTCCCAAAGTGCTGGGATTACAAGCGTGAGCCACCGCGCCTGGGTCTTTTTTTTTTTTTTTTTTTTTTGAGACGGAGTTTCATTCTTGTTGCCCAGGCTGGAGTGCAAACAGCGTGATCTCGGCTCACTGCAACCTCCACCTCCGGGGTTCAAGCGATTCTCCTGCCTCAGCCTCCCAAGTGGCTGGGATTACAGGCATGCACCACCACGCCCAGCTAATTTTGTATTTTTAGTAGAGATGGGGTTGCTCCATATTGGTCAGGCTGGTCTGGAACTCCTGACCTCAGGTGATCCGCCTGCCTCAGCCTCCCAAAGGGCTAGGATTACAGGCGTGAACCACCGCGCCCAGCCAAGTATGAGCCTTCTTGATTGGCCACATGTCCTTAGGCTTTTCCTTGACTCATCTTGATAAATGTCGCAATGAAAGGCGCCAGGAAAAAGACGGCCTGGTCGATACCTGTCTGACTACCTGGGAGTTGGAGCGATGCCCACAGCTGTGTCAATAGCAGCCTGGAGGTTGGAAAATCACTAGCAGTTCAGCTCCCCACACTCCACTCATGCTCACTGGGAACATTCCCCACAGTTGCATCTTTGGTCTCCTTGCTGTTCACTCTGCATAATTCCTAAACCAGCAATTCCTTTCTGACCTCTTGCCTGGATCTCCTGGACCAGAAACCTTCAGTACATCCCTCCTCCCTCTACCTCACCCAAGGGTGTCAATCTTTCTTCTCAATACAGCCCATTCCCATCTCCACTGCCAGGCCAGCCTCTTCATTCGTGCACAGAAAGCCTAACAGCGTCCACATTTCTCCAGTTGACCTGTTCCTGGGGGCTCCTGTACCTTACGCCATTCATAACGCAGGAATCCTACCAGTCCTATCAAGCCACACCTCCTCCGTGAAGGCTTCTCAAACCTCAGATTCCTCTAACTTGGGACATGCACAGCCTCCCCTCCATTCAATGGACAAGCACATAAGTATTGCTTTGTATTTCCAATGACCATTTACTACTTGGAGTACTTCTCGTCTCCTGATCAGGTTGTAAGCTCTTTGAGAACACACAACATAGGCAAAAACACTCATTTGTCTCTTCTGGGTCTTGGCATGTGGTATCTGTCCAACAGTTGTCAGGGTGTTCCCCAATTGCAACAACAGTGGTTTTGGTGATGTTGGAGGGTGGCAGGGGCCAAACTGTGAGGCCCCTAGAGTGAGCATCTCTATGAGCTTTAGGTCTCAATGCACAGGCATGTTCAGCTGGACCACAACAGTCTCGCTTTCCTTAAGATTTTAACTTCTTCGTGGACAAGGACTGTGTTGTGGATCATGGCCACACCACAGCACCCGGCCAGAATTGACACTCAAAACACACCTGGGGTCCTCGGGAGGATGCTTTTGCTAAGTGGGAAAGGGGCATACTCCTTTAATTTCTTCTTTTTATCTTTATTTTTCATAGAGATGGGGGTCTTGCCATGTTGCCCAGGCTGGTCTCAAACTCATCTTGGCCTTCCAAAATGCTGTATTTACAGGCATGAGCCACCATGCTCAGCCTGAAAAATTATCTTACTGTGGCCCCTGAACTATCAGATAAATCATTTTTTAATGATTTATTTACCTGTCTCTTAGACCCTGAGACATAAGACCAAGAAGGGAAATGGACCTGTAGGCTGGCAAGACCTCTGGTGGGATGTCAGAGTGAGATTTTTTTTTTTTCTGTGAGTCACAGTCTCACTCTGTCGCCCAGGCTGGAGTGCAGTGGTGCGATCTCGGCTCGCTGCAACCTCCGCCTCCCAGGTTCAAGCGATTCTCATGCCTCAGCCTCCCGAGTAGTTGGGATGACATGCGTGTGCCACCACACCTGGCTAAGTTTTGTATTTTTAGTAGAGATGGGGTTTTGCCATGTTGGGCGGCTGCTTTCAAACTCTTGACCTCAAGTGATCCGCCTACCTTGGCTTCCCAAAGTGCTGGGATTACAGGCATGAGCCACCTTGTCTGGCTGCATTTTTTTTTTTTAAGAGACAAGGTCTTGTTCTGTTGCTCAGGCTGCAGTGCAGTAGTGCGATCATAACTCAGTGCAGCCTCGATCTTCTGAGCTAAAGTGATCCTCCCTCCCCAGCTTCCCAAGCAGCTGGGACTACAGGTGTGTGCCACCATGTCTAGCTAATTTTTAAATTTTTTTGGTAGTAGAGATGGGGTCTCACTATGTTGCCCAGGCTGGTCTTGAACTCCTGGCCTCAAGTGATCCTCCCACCTTGACCTCCCAAAGCTTTGGGATTACAGGCAGGAACCACTGTGCCTGGCCTTGGAGCAAGATGCTTTTATTGGAAAATTAAGGGATTGGGAAGGCTGACCCAATCTCTCCTTTGAGCCTACTTGAAGCTTTCATTATTCTTTGCACCAGTGGTGGCCCATCCCAAGCCTCTCTCTTCCATCCATACGGACAGACTTTGCTGCGAGCTTGGAGGCAACGTGCCAAGGGCCAGGCCTGCCACACATCACCATGCACCTGGACTCAGCTGCTTTCAGTCCTTGTGAGGGAAGGGGGCTACAACCCAGCTATAGAAAAGGCCAAGCAAGCAACTTGGCCACTGAAGGTCTGCTGCTCTCCAAACGGCAGGTGGACAAGTGCCATGTGCTCGGAGCTTGTTAAGTAAATGCCAGCCACTGCCTGTTGTTCATAGGCCATCCACCCATCAGCATACCCTGTAATGAGAAATTCCTAGTGCTTCTCAGCAAAGATCTCTGGCTAGTTAGCATTCAAGACCTTCAGAAACCTCACCCTTCTTTGGCCATTTGTTAAAGTCATTCTCACCCATACAAACTGCCTGCTCTGACCAAAGCAGGCTACTATGTCCCATCCCTGAACACCCCAGCTCCCCAAGACCATCTGAGCTTGGCAACACTGGGCCCCTGCCTCCCCCAACCCACTCATTCCCAGGGTCCAGCTGTAGCATCACCTCCATGAAGCCTCTACTCTGTCACTGGAGTGCAGTGGCACAATCGTGGCTCACCACAGCTTTGAACTCCTGGGCTCAAGTGTTCCTCCCACCTCAGTCTCCCGAGTGGCTAGGACCACAGGTGTGCACCACCAAGTCTGGCTACTTAAAAAATTTTCTATAGAGATGGGGTCTTACTGTGTTGCCCAGACTGGTCTCCCACTCCTGGCCTCAATCAGTCCTCCCACCTCAGCCTCCCAAAATGCTGGGATTACAGGCTTGAGCCACTGTGCCCAGCCTATGCTACCTTCACTTTTGGGCAAATCTTACATTTCAATGAAATTTTCAAGGCAGAGAGCTTCTCTGTGTTTGTGCCACTCACGCAAAGCGATCACTTGGCAAAGGTCGAGTGCCCGTGGATCAGATGCCACACTGGCCAAGGCAGGGACTCTTCCCTTTGATTCTTGCATGGAATGTGCCCTGAGGGGAAGGTGCCAAACTCGACAGGTTTGGGGTTGAGAGAAGGGGGAGAAAGCCCAGAAGCCAGGCAGCTGCCTTGCCACTGAAAAACAAGAGATCAAGAATACCAGGGTATGCGCTGGGCATGGTGGCTCACATCTGTCATCCCAACACTTTGGAACGCTGAGGTGGGAGGATCACTTGAGCCCAGGAGTCCAAGACCAGCCTGGGCAACACAGCAAGACCTTATCTCTACACACGAAAAACTTAGCCAGGCATGGTGGTGTGAACTTGTAGTCCCAGCTACTCAGGAGGCTGAGGCAGGAGGATTGCTTGAACCTAGGAGTTTGAGGCTGCAGTGAGCCAGGACTGTGCCACTGCACTCCAGCCTGGGTGACAGAGCAAGACTTCGTCTCAAAAAAAAAAAAAAAAAAGAGTAGCAGGACTCAAATCCAGTCCCATGTGCCATTCAGCAGCTGCACAATTTTACCTGTTCTTGTGCCAGTCTTCTTAGCTGTAAAGTGAGGATAACAGTTCCACTTATCCACAGGATCAGAGTCAGAATCAAATAAGGACAGGCCCACACTTTAGAAGTACTATACAAGGCTGGGCACGGTGGCTCATGCCTGTAATCCCAGCACTTTGGGAGGCCGAGGCGGGTGGATCACCTGAGGTCAGGAGTTTGAGACCAGCCTGGCCAACATGGTGAAACCCCGTCTCTACAAAAATACAAAAAAATACTAGCTGGGCGTGGTGGCAGGCACCTGTAATCCCAGCTACTCGGGAGGCTGAGGCAGGAGAATTCCTTGAACCCGGGAGGTGGAGGTTGCAATCAGCTGAGATTGCGCCATTGCACTCCAGCCTGGGCTGCAAGAGTGAAACGCCGTCTCAAAAAAAAATAAAAAAAAAAAGAAGCAGCACTGTACAGATAGCAGCTGGTGTTAGTTACCAAACAGAGTTGAAAAAAGCTCAGACAGGGCCCAACTCTTGGCCCTAGGGCGAAGGTGGCTTTTATTTCCTCTCTTGGGGAAGGAGGGGGAGGGAGCTTTCCCAGGCACATCAACCTAAGGAAGGGGTGGTTGCGCCCCCAGCAGCAAGGGGCTGGAATTGCTGATCATTCGGAAGGAAGGGTTCATTCTTGTCCACTTCCTGGCCCTTGGCTGCAGGGTGTGCTGGCAGGGGTCACTCCCCTTGGGGTGGCAGCTCCTGCATCAGTGGAGGCACAAGGAGGTATCTGCTGGTGTTCACAAAGAGGAGGGGGCAGGTGCCCTGAGTGAGGGAGAAAGGGCTGGGGTGGCCAACCCCACGCCGACGCCTGCCCAGTATGATCACTTTCATAAGGCCTGGCTGGTGGGACTCCTCCCAGGAAGGCCCTAAGGGGCCTCTTGGTAGCGCTCCATGCGATGGCTGGTGCTTTAAATGTCCATCTCAAACTGTGACTCTTCACCTGGGGAGAGAGGGGACAGAGGGCCAGGTCAACAATGGGTGAATGCTTGGTATATGAGGCCATTCTTTCATTGCTATAAAGAAATACCTGAGGTTGGGTAATTTATAAAGAAAATAAGTTTTTTTTTTTTTTTTGAGATGGAGTCTCACTCTGTCTCCGAGGCTGGAGTGCAGTGGCCCAATTTTGGCTCACTGCAAACCTCCGCCTCCTGGGTTCAAGTGATTCTCCTACCTCAGCCTCCCAAAATAGTAGCTGGGATTATAGGCACCCACCACCACACCCAGCTAATTTTTGTATTTTTAGTAGACACGGGGTTTTGCCATGTTGGCCAGGCTGGTCTTGAACTCCTGATCTCAGATGATCCACTCTCCTCGGCCTCCCAAAGTACTGGGATAACAGGTGTGAGCCACCGCGCCCAGCCAAGAAAAGAGGTTTAACTAGCTCGTGGTTCTGCAGGCTGTACGAGCATGATGCCGGCCTCTGCTTGGCTTCTGGGGAGGCCTCAGGGAGCTTTTACTCTTGATGGAAAGCAAAGCGGGAGCAGGCATGTCACATGGAGGAAGCAGGAGCAAGAGGGTGGAGTGGTGCTCCCACACTTTACAACAACCAGATCTCGAGAGAACTCATTCACTGTCATGAGGACAGCACCAAGCTGTGAGGGATCTGTCCCCATGACCCAAACACCTCCCACCAGGCCCTACCTCCAATACTGGGGATTACAATTTAACATGAGATTTGGGCAGGGAAAATTTTCCAGACTATATCACTTGGGCTGACTCTTTTGTTGTTTTTGCTTTTTCCTTAGGGACAGAGTCTCACTCTCTTGGCCAGGCTGGCATGCAGTTATGCAATCATAGCTCACTGCAGCCTTGACCTCCTGGGCTCAAGTGATCCTCTGGCCTCAGCCTCCCAAGCAGTTGGGATTACAGGTATGCACCACAATGCCTGGCTAATTTTAAAATTTTATGTAGAGATAGGGTCTCGCATTGTTGCCCAGGCTGGTATTGAACTTCTGGCCTCAAGTATTCATTCTGCCTCAGCCTCCCAGAGTGCTGGGATTTCAGGCATGAGCCACTGTGCCTGGCCACCAGCTGATGTTTTTAGGGGCCAGGGAGAGCCCTTACTTTTTGAAAGTGGATAACTTTAGTTTCACAGGCTCACAGCTGGAAGGAAAATAAGCTTGAGATGAATCATGCTGTGAGTCTCGTCTGATTCAGATGAAATTCAGGACTTTGAACTTTTGAGCTAGGACTGCAACGTGTTAAGTCTTTGGGGATATGGGGACCAAATTAATATATTTGTATATGAGAAGTACATGAGTTTTGGGGGTCCACGGCTGGAATGCTATGGTTTGAAATTCACAGAGAAACTTAATCCCCAATGTAACAGTATTAAGAGGTGGGGCCGTTAAGAGGTAATTGGGTCATGAAGGCTCTGTCCTCATGAATGGATTAGCCCATTCCTGGATTAATGGGTTACCACAGGTGTGGGCTAATTATCACAAGAGTGTTATAAAAAGCCAGCTTGGTTCTCTCTCGTGTGCCCCTCTTGCCCTGTGATGCCTTCCGCCATGTTATGATGCAGCACGAGGCCCTCACCAGAAGCCAAGTAGATGCTGGCACCATGCCCTTGGCCTTCCCAGCCTCCAGAACTGTAAGAAATAAACCACTTTTCTTTATAAATTTCCCAGTCTCAGGTATTCAGTTACAGCCATAAAAAAACAGACTAAGACACAGGCAACTATTGTCTGTCTTGTACTGTGAGGTTCCCAAGGTAATTATGAATCATGTCCTGCAGGCCCTGGGGAGATTAATTCTGCTGCTGTCAGCAGAGCAGGCCCGGCTGAGGTCCCTGCTGCTTCCTGTCCGGACCTGGGGTACGGCCTTCCGGGTGAAGGGTTGGCGGGTTCCAATTTGATTATAGTTGCCCGGAAGTGCTTACGCTGCATCATCTTGCAGCAGAGAACTCCAAAACTCTGCCAAGCCAGTCACGATGCCACAAAGAGTGCATTCACTTACACCACTACCACAGTGGCTGCTCTAATTACTCTGGAGGTGGGGACAGCAGGAAGCACCCAGCTACCAAATGTCAAATCAGCAGAGACAACTGGCTGTATTGTTTCTACCTGCCTTCATAAAGATCCACTAGGGGACCAACAGCTCGACAGGAGGCATCCCGGATGTATTTCTTATCTTGTAGACGTGTAATTTCCCAAAGGACAAGTACACTGTGTCTTTGATAACTTGTCTCGCACCACAAACATCATGGGTGTGTTCCAAGTGGAAATGCTTCAGAGACAATTATACAGAGGCAGATACTTATGAAAGTTGCTGTGTGCAGCCGCTGACATTTCAAACAAACTCCCCACTAATTACATGGCCCAACGGTGCCAGATCACCTTTCCTGAGGTGCCTGGGTCCCTTTCGGGGGAAAGTTGCTACCAATGAAGAGTTCAACCTCCCCACCCCTACTCTCACCCTCTGGGCTCTGAGCTGCTCCTTAGAGGGTAGGGCAGAGTCCCTGCTGTTCCTCCTCCCTGGAATTCCCCCCAGTGGACGGACTCCAGGAGCCTCATACATTCCCTTTCCCAAGGTAGAGCCTGGCCAAGCCCCGACACTCACCGCCTGCCCGCTTATCTTCTGGGCTATTGCGCAGGTGGCTCTGGCTGGCTTCTGTGGGGGGCTCATCACTGGAAGGGCTGGTGACCCCGGGAATGGTGGGCAGATCCCTCGGGGGTGTTTTGGTCACAGGTGAGTTCCGACACTCCATCAGGAATTTCCGGTCATAGATGATCCTGGTACCTAGAAGGGCACAGGGAGGTTGGTCAAGCCACCTGCAACCTCTTGCCTGCTGGTTTTTCCACTTTTTAAAGGCGTGGCTGCAGTAGAGGCAGCAGATTCTCCTGAAAAACCCAGAGGAGGCTGGGTGCGGTGGCTCATGCCTATAATCCCAGCGATTTGGGAGACCAACGTGGGTGGATCACCTGAGGTCAGGAGTTTGAGACCAGCCTGGCCAACATGGTGAAACCCCGTCTCTACTAAAAATACAAAAATTAGCCAGCGTGGTGGCGGAAGCCTGTAATCCCAGCTACTCAGGAGGCTGGGGCAGGAGAATCACTTGAACCTGGGAGGCGGAGGTTGCAGTGAGCCGATGGCACCACTGTACACCAGCCTGGGTAACAAAGGGAGACTCCTTTTCATAAAAAAAAAAAAAAAAAAAAAGCCGGAGTAGTGAGGCTTCTTTGGAGGCCTGCCTGCCACCCAGAACTCTGCTACCTCCAAACGGCCCCGACTCCCCTTCACATGGAATGATCCGATGGAAGGGGTCTGCAGGCCACTGACTGCACCTGTCTTCCCAGAGCTCTGTGCACACTGTGCTCTGTCTCTATAGCCCCTCAGCTCACTCACCCACCAGGGCTCAGTGTTAATTACCCATGACAATCACATACCATGGTGGAAAAAATGCATTTCTATTCATTATTCAGTCCTGTCCTTACAGCCTTCCTGTGGGATACCCAGAATAGCTGCATTTTACAAATGACCAAACAGAAAATTAAGTGATTCAACCAGAGTAGTAAAAATAAGAACTTTTGCCGGGTGTGGTAGCTCACACCTGTAACCCCAGCACTTTGGGAGGTCAACGTGGGAGGACTGCTTGAGCCCAGGAGCTTGAGACCAGCCTGGACAACTTAGAGAGACCTCATCTCTACAAAAATGGTAAAATGAGCCGGGCATGATGGCACATGCCTATAGTCCCAGCTACTCCGGAAGCTGAGACAGGAGGATTGCTTGAGCCCAGGAGGTCCAGGCTGCAGTGAGACCCTATCTTAGAAAAAGACAGTTAAAAAAAAAAAAAAAAAAAAAAAACAAGAGAAATGCCTGGGCTTTGCGGAGAAGAGCCACAGGCAGGAGTGAAGGGTGGGCTCTCCTTGCCCCCAAAGGCTCTCCTGCTGAGCCCCTCCTTTTTGAGGTCCCCAGTGTGTCCTGCCAGTGTCACTGACCTTGGAATTCTACCCCACTCTCCCAAGTAGCTGGGATTATAGGTGTGTGCCACCATGCCCAGCTAATTTTTTGTATCTTTAGTAGAGACGGGGTTTCACCATGTTGGCCAGGCTGGTCTCAAACTCTTGACCTCGTGATCTGCCCGTCTCAGCCTCCCAAAGTGCTGGGATTACAGGCATGAGCCACCGTGCCCGGCCCCTTTATATCTTTTTATAGCTACCTTCTATTTATGGCAAGTGAATCTGGTGTTCTATATGTAGTAGTGATAGCAATTCCTTTTAATATATAATATATTATAGATTCTATAATAAAATAATGTAAATTAAATTCAAAAGCTAAGATGATATAAAGAAATATTAAATATCTGTACAAGTGGAATGCAAGGTATGGTAATAATTGTGCAGATAAAATATGAATAACCCAAGTTTGGGAATCATGATTTAAAGACTTCAGGAATGCCTTTCCTTAGCAATAACCTTGAAATCTCTCCTTCACTTAGGGGCTATGATGAGTAGCATTCCAACAGCTGAGATTCATTTCTTACACTTTACTTTTTTGATTTTTAATTTTTATGGATCCATAATAGTTGTACATATTGAGATTCATTTCTTGATGCTCAGCACTGGACTCTGTAAACCCCTGGAAAGGCACCAGTTTCCATCTCGGAGTCTGAGTGTGAGTTCCTGAAACCCCGGGGCTCTGTGCTGAGGACAACCTGAGATGCTGAAGGGCAGAGGAATGCAGAGAGATACCTAAAGATAAACTTCACCTGTTGGCCGTGTTCCTCTAGTCTGGCTGTGGCCCCTCCAAGCAGTCACTGGTCTTACTCTCCTGTCCCCTTGCAGGAGAGGCAGTAATACTGAAGCTGACAGCCCTGCTCATTGTCTGTGGGACTCCAGCGCACAGCTGTTTCTTAGGAGGAGGGGTGTAAAGGAAAGAACCAGGGTGCATTTGGGCTCCGTTCCCAGTCAGCTGTGTGACCCTATGCACCTTGCTCCTTGCACCCCGTTTTGGGCCTCCGTCTCCTCATCTGTAAAATAATGCACCTTCTAGGTCTGAATGCTTATGAGCCCAGATTACAAATGGAGAGCAGTGGTGCCCTCTCTTTGCAGGGCGGGGCGACAGTCAGGGGAGGTAAGGGAAGACCAATTTCTAACTCTTTTTTTTTTTAAAGTGACCCAGATTCGTTTTGGTTCTAGAGGCCAGATGTGGCATTGCTCCACTCTGCAAGGCTTGGGGTTGTACAATCTCTCCTCCCCAGAGGGGAGGGAAGCCCAGAGACTCCAGGGTCCAGGCAGCAGGGTGGGGACTCAGTGGACAAGTGGCTGGACATCCTGGCTCCAGATGGGACCACTTTTTTTCTGTTGTTTCTTAATCTTTGAGACTCGGCAAGAGTCCCCCTCTTCTTGTTTCCCCTCAACTTTGCTTTTTGTTTGTTTTGAGATGGAGTCTCGCTCTGTCACCCAGGCTGGAATGCAGTGGCACGATCTTGGCTCACTGCAATCTCGGCCTCCTGGGTTCTAGCAATCCTCCCGCCTCAGCCTCCCCAGTAGCTGGGACAACAGGCATGTGCCATCACACCTGGCTAATTTTTGTATTTTGGTAGAGACGGGGTTTTACCATGTTGGCCAAGCTGGTCTTGAACTCCTGACCTCAAGTGATCCACCGGCCTCAGCCTCCCGAAGTGCTGGGGTTACAGACATGAGCCACACTTTTTTTGTTGTTGTTGGTTTGTTTATCATAGCATGAAACCTAAGAGTTAAAGATTCAATAGTCTCAAAGAAGAGCCCAGGGGCCAGCAACCATCTGGAGAGCCTCTTTAAAGGTCATCAGCCCCTGGTGACTTTTTAAAAATTGTGGTGAAATACACATAACATTGACCATCTTAAACACTTTAAGGAGACAGTTCAGTAGTGTGAAGTAAATTCTCAGTGTTGTGCTACCATCACCGCCAATCATCTCCAAAACGTTTTCGTCATGCGAAACTGAAACTCTACAACAACTCCCCTTCCCCCGTCCCTCTAGGCCCTGGCAAGCAGGGTTCTACTTTCTTTTTTTTGTTTGTTTTTTGAGACGGAGTCTCGCTCTGTCACCCAGGCTGGAGTGCAGTGGTGCGATCTCGGCTCACTGCCAGCTCCGCCTCCCGGGTTCACGCCATTCTCCTGCCCCAGCCTCTCCGAGTAGCTGGGACTACAGGCACCCGCCACCACGCCCGGCTAATTTTTTGTATTTTTAGTAGAGACGGGGTTTCACCGTGGTCTCGATCTCCTGACCTCGTGATCCGCCCGCCTCGGCCTCCCAAAGTGCTGGGATTACAAGCGTGAGCCACCGCGCCCGGCCAGGGTTCTACTTTCTGTCTCTGTGAATTTGACTACTCTAGGTATCTTATATAGTGAAATCATACAGGATTTGCTTTTTCATGACCGGCTTATTTCACTTAGCATAATGTCCTCAAGGTCCCTCCACACTGTAGCATGTGATAGGATTTCCTTCCTGTTGAAGGCTGAATAATATCACATTGACAGTGTGTGCGCATTTTGCTTATCCTTTCCTCTGACTGATGGATACCTGGGTTGCTTCCACTTCTTGGTTATTGTGAATAATGCTGCTAATGAACATGGGAGTACAAATACTTCCTGAAGATCTTGCTTTCACCAGCCTAGCCAGCATGGTGAAACCCCGTCTCTACCAAAAATACAAAAATTAGCCAGGCCTGGTGGCACACACCTGTAATCCCAGCTACTCTGGACTGAGGCAGGAGAATCGCTTGAACCTGGGAGGCAGAGGCTGCAGCGAGCTAAGATCGTGACACTGCGCTCCAGCCTGGGCGACAGAGCAAGACCCTGTCTCAAAACAAAACAAAAAAACAGGCCAGGTGCGGTGGCTCGTGCTTGTAATCCTAGCACTTTGGGGGGCTGAGGCAGGCGGATCACCTGAGGTCAAGAGTTCAAGACCAGCCTGGTCAACATGGTGAAACCCTGTCTCTACTAAAAATACAAAAATTAGCTGGGCGTGGTGGCACACACCTGTAATCCCGGCTACTTGGGAGGCTGAGGCAGGAGAATTGTTGAACCAGGGAGGCAGAGGTTGCAGTGAGCCAAGATCATGCCACTGCACTCCAGCCTGGGCAACAGAGCAAGCAAGACTCTGTCTCGAAAAAAAAAAAAAAAAAAATTAAATCATCAATTATACTTAAAAGTGAAAGAAAAAGCCTCTGTGCCCTTTGTCCTATGGCTATCACACTTACTTAAAAATAAGAATCCTAATTTTACCTAATAAAATCAGAGTATTTCAGTTGGGGAGGGGTCTGTGAGGAGTAAACAGCAGCGTTCAGAAAGCTGAAGGCCGGGTGAGGTGGCTCGCACCTGCAATCCCAGCACTTTGGGAGGCTGAGGTGGGAGGATCACTTGAGCCCAGGAGTTCGAGACCAGCCTGGGCAACATAGCAAGACCTTATCTACAAATTTTTTTTTCTTTTTTTTCCTTTTTTTGAGATGGAGTCTCGTTCTGTTGCCCAGGCTGGAGTGCAGTGGTGCGATTTCGGCTCACTGCAACCTGACCTCCTGGGTTCAAGCAATTCTTCCTGCCTCAGCCTCCCAAGTAGCTGGGATTACAGATGCCTGGCTAATTTTTGTAGTTTTAGTGGAGACGGGGTTTTGCATGTTGGCCAGGCTGGTCTTGAGCTCCTGACCTCAGGTAATCCATCTGCCTCGCCCTCCTAAAGTGCTGGGATTACAGGCGTGAACCACTGCGCCTGGCCTACTAAAATTTTTTAAAAATTAACCAGGCATGGTGGCATGCGCTTGGAGTCCTAGCTACATGGGAGGCTGAGGTGGGAGGATCGCTTGAGCCTGAGAAATCAAGGATGTGGTGAGCAGTGATTGCACCATTGGACTCCAGTCTGGGAGACAGAGCGAGACCCTGTCTCAAAAAAAAAAAAAAGACAAACCTCAAAGCCTGGCTGAAGACACTTGCTGCGGAGCTACTTGGTGCTGGGGACACTTGGCCCCTGTACAAGATCAGGAAATGGAAAAACGAGTGGGCGGAATGGATGCCAAGGTCCCTTCAGGGCTGCTGGTCAGGTGTGGTCTGACAGAAACCTCTGTGTGTGTGTCTGGCAGGTGGAGGGGCATCACGCTAGGGTGGCCTCCACATAAAACTCTTTAGCCAAAGGTGGGGGCTACGGCTGGGCGCAGTGACTCACATCTGTAAATCCCAACAGTTTGGGAGGCCAAGGTTGGAGGATCACTTGAGGCTGGGAGTTCCAGACCAGCTTGGCCAACACAGAGAGACCTCATCTTTAAAAGTAAAACAGGCTGGGTACAGTGGCTCATGCCTGTAATCCCAGCACTTTGGGAGGCCGAGGCAGGCAGATCCCCTGAGGTCAGGAGTTCGAGACCAGCCTGGCCAACATGGCGAAACCCCGCCTCTATTAAAAATACAAAAATTAGCCGGGCATGGTGGCACACTGAAATGCAGTGAGGTGGGGGTGGAGTAAGTTCTCCGTTTGCCCCAGAGAACCCCAGGAAGGTTCAGGAATTAGGCACAGCATGGAATCTGGGGATGGGGGCTGATAACAGGGAGACTGCTTGGAAGTCTGTATGGAAAATGGAAACCCCAGGTTCTTACCAGCATCTAGCAGCTGCCCTGAGGTTTACTCCTTTTTTTTTTTGAGACGGAGTCTTGCTCTGTCGCCCAGGCTGGAGCGCAGTGGCGCAGTCTTGGCTCACTGCAAGCTCCGCCTCCCGGGTTCACGCCGTTCTCCTGCCTCAGCCTCCCGAGTAGCTGGGACTACAGGCGCCCGCCACCACATCCGGCTAATTTTTTGTATTTTTAGTAGAGACGGGGTTTCACCGTAGTCTCGATCTCCTGACCTCGTGATCCGCCCACCTCGGCCTCCCAAAGTGCTGGGATTACAGGCGTGAGCCACTGCGCCCGGCCGAGGTTTACTCTCTTAAGCAAACTTACCAGAGGGGTGCCAGGTGTCCCTTGCCCCAAGGAGAAGGGTGACAGGGAAATTAAAGTTGACCTCCTGAATGGTGAGCCTTAAGCCCTCTCCTCTCCCCTGCTTCAGAATAAAAAGTGAAGATAAATACCTACAGAAACTGATTGTGGCATGGGGGTCCACAGTGAATAAAACCAGCTAGCCACCAGATGGAACCCATCAGTCTCTGGGCCTCACAAAGGACTCCTGGTCAGCTCCTGAGTTCCCCACCCTTAAATAAAAACAGCCAGGCCCGGTGCAGTGGTTCACACCTATAAGTAATCCCAACACTCTGGAAGGCTGAGGTAGGAAGATCAGTTGAGCCTAGGAAGTTGAGGCTGCAGTGAGCTATAATCATGACATTGCACTGTGGCCTGAGCGAAAGAGCGAGACCCTGTCTTTCAAAAAAGAAAGAAAGAAAAGACCGAGGCAGGCGGATTGCCTGAGCCCAGGAGTTTGAGACCAGCCTGAGCAACACAGTGAAATCCTGTCTTTACAAAAAAGACAAAAATTAGCCAAGCGTGGTGGCACACACCTGTAGTTCCAGCTACCCAGGAGGCAGAGGTGGGAGGATCACCAGAGCCCAGGAGGTCCAAGGCTGCAGTGAGCTAAGATTGTGCCTCTGTACTCCAGTTTGAATGACAGAGTAAAACCCTGTGTCAAAAAATAAATTTAAAAAAATTTAAAAAACCAACCAGTCAAATGTTCCCACACATTTCTGAGAAAGGCTTGTAGCATTTAAGGCGAGATCTAAGCAAATCAACAGGAGGAAACAGGTAATAAAGGAAGCAGAAAACCTTAAAGAAAAACAAAAGAGGCTGGGTGCGGTGATTCACGTATACAACCCCAACACTTTGGGAGGCTGAGGCGAGTGGATCACGCGAGGTCAGGAGTTCAAGACCAGCCTGGCCAACATGGTGAAACCCCGTCTCTACTAAAAATACAAAACATTAGCTGGGTGTGGTGGTGCACACCTGTAGTCCAGCTATTCACGAGGCTGAGGCACGAGAACCGCTTGAACCCAGGAGGCTGAGGCTGCAGTGAGCCGAGATTGTGCCACTGCACTCCGGCCTGGGGAGAGAGCAAGATTCCATCTCAAAAGAAAAGAAAAAGAAAAAAGAAAAAAGAAAAGCAAAAGGACAAAGAGAGATGAACAATAGGCAAAAAGATAATAAATTAGGGGTCCAATATTGGATGGCAGGAAGTCCAGAAGGAGAAAAGAGAAACTAATAAAAGGGAATTTACTTTAAAAATATGAAGAAAGGCCAGGTGTGGTGGCTCACACTTGTAATCCCAGCGCTTTGGGAGGCCAAGGTGGGTAGATCACTTGAGATCAAGAGTTTAAGACCAGCCTGGACAACATGGTGAAAACCCATCTCTACTAAAAATACAAAAATTAGCCAGGCATGGTGGCGTGTGTCTATAATCCCAGCTACTCGGGAGGCTGAGGCAGAAAGATTGCTTAAACCCACAAGGTGGAGGTTGCAGTGAGTTGAGATCACGCTACTGCACTCCGGCCTGGGGGACAGAGCGACACCCTGTCTCAAAGAAAAAAAAAAAGACGGAAATTTTCCTGAATTGAAAGAGATGTCTTGAAATTGAAGCTCCCCTTTCAGTAAGTAGTGCAATGAATTCAAAACACTCAGTTAACGTCATTGTGAAATTCACAATACTGGCGATAAAGAGAAAATCCTTTATAGGATTTTCAGGTATACACAAGGACAGGGAATGAGAAGGGCATAAAATGTCTTAAATGGCAAGATTGGAAGCCTGCAAACAGTGCCTCGATGCCTTCACCATCTGACGGAAAATTCATTTCAACCTGCATCTTATCCCCTGCCAAAACAAATCAAGTAAAGGTATAACAGAGATACTTCTCTTTTTTCTTTTTTTTTTTTTGAGATGGAGTTTCGCTCTTGTTGCCCAGGATGGAGTGCAATGGTGCAATCTCGGCTCACTGCAACCTCTGCCTCCCAGGTTCAAGCAATTCTCCTGCCTCAGCCTCCTGAGTAGCTGGGATTACAGGCCTGCACCACCACGCCCAGCTAATTTTGTATTTTTAGTAGAGACGGGGTTTCTCCATGTTGAGGCTGGTCTTGAACTCCTGACCTCAGGTGATCCGCCCGTCTCGGCCTCCCAAAGTGCTGGGATCACAGGTGTGAGCCACCGTACCCGGCCTCTCTTTTTTCTTTTTTTTTTTTGAGACGGAGTCTCGCTCTGTCACCCAGGCTGGAGTGCAGTGGCGCAATCTCGGCTCACTGCAAGCTCTGCCTCCTGGGTTCACGCCATTCTCCTGCCTCAGCCTTTCCGAGTAGCTGGGACTACAGGCGCCCGCCACCACGCTCGGCTAATTTTTTTTGTATTTTTAGTAGAGATGGGGTTTCACTGTGGTCTCGATCTCCTGGCCTCGTGATCCTCCCGCCTCGGCCTCCCAAAGTGCTGGGATTACAAGCGTGAGCCACCGTGCCCGGCCTTCTTTTTTCTTTAAATTAAATTAAATTTTATTTTTAGAGACAGGGTCTTGCTATGTTGCCCAGGCTGGTCTCAAACCCCTGGTTTCAAATGATGCTTCTGCCTCAGCCTCCCAAAGTGCTGGGATTACAGGTATGAGCCACCACGCCTGGCCATAGAGACATTTCAGAAAGAATACAGTAAGATGTGTTCTGCCAAAATTATAGAAAGACTAGGCCTTCAGGGAACCCCACATTGACAGTTGTGTGGCAGGGCTGGAGCAGCCAAACCGTTACTCCAAATCTTGTCTTAGTTCAGGAGAGAAGGAAAAAATGGGCAGATAAATCTAGAAGTCCAACTGTGTGCAAGACCTTACTGTGAGGCATTTTAGAGAGCTTCTGGAAGGTATGGGAAAACCTAAATGAAAACTAAGCACATTTTTAAAACAAAGCAATTATTAAGTCTTTTTTTTTTTAAAAAAATATAAAAGTGGAAACGCTATTATTATAGATAGTACTTGGCTCAAGAATCATCATAATAAAAACAACAAATGTTTACTTTTAATTTTAGTTTAAATTTTTTTCTTTGAAACAGGGTCTTGCTCTGTCACTCAGGCTGGAGTGCAGTGGTGCCATCACAGCTCATTGCAACCTTGGACCTCCTAGGCTCAGGTGATCCTCCTGCCTCAGCTTCCTGAGTAGCTGGGACTACAGGCAAGTGTCACCACACCCAGCTAATTTTTGTATAAATTTTTTTGTAGAGATGGGGTTTTAACATGTTGCCTAGGGTGGGCTGGAACTCCTGGGCTCAAGTGATCCACTGCACCCAGCCTGTTTTTGTTTTTTGTTTTCCTTAAAGACAGAATCTTGCTATGTTGCTCAGGCTAGACTCAAACTTCTGGGCTCAAGTGATCCTCCCACCTCAGCCTCCTGAGGAGCTGGGATTACAGGTGTGTGCCACTGCACCTGGCTGGATTTTTAAAACTTTGAAATGTAATTTTATTGGGACAATGATGGGAGAGGGAGAGAAAATACAGAAGTAAAAAAACCTCATTTATCAAAAAAGCAATTCAGGCTGGGCGCAGTGGCTCATGCCTGTAATCCCAGTGCTTTGGGAGGCCAAGGTGGGTGGATCACCTGAGGTCAGGAGTTCAAGACCAGCCTGGCCAATATGGCAAAACCCTGTCTTTACTAAAAATACAAAAATTAGCTGGGTGGCCGGGCGCGGTGGCTCAAGCCTGTAATCCCAGCACTTTGGGAGGCCGAGGCGGGCGGATCACGAGGTCAGGAGATCGAGACCATCCTGGCTAACATGGTGAAACCCCGTCTCTACTAAAAATACTAAAAATTAGCCGGGCGTGATGGCGGGCACCTGTAGTCCCAGCTACGCGGGAGGCTGAGGCAGGAGAATGGCGTGAACCCGGGAGGCGGAGCTTGCAGTGAGCCGAGATCGTGCCACTGCACTCCAGCCTGGGCGACAGAGCAAGACTCCGTTTCAAAAAAAAAAAAAAAAAAAATTAGCTGGGCATGGTGGCACGCGCCTGTAATCCCAGCTACTTGGGAGGCTGAGGAAGGAAAACTGCTTGAACCCGGGAGGCAGATGTTGCAGTGAGTTGAGATCGTGTCACTGCACTCCACCCTGGGCAAGAGAGTGAGACTCTGTCTCAAAAAAAAAAAAACAAAAAAAAACCCCAAAAACCCTACACTACACCTTAACTCCCATGAACTGTATTCAAGTATAGAGACTACTGCAATCCAGGGACAAAAGTGTTAATCCTTACCCACATATTTGCCGGTCTTTGCTCAATCCTTTTTCCTGAAAGTAGGTGTGCTGGTCTCATTTATTTACTCACTGAAACTCTGCTTTTTACTAGCATCATGCGAGGTGCCAGGGATTTAAAAAAGTCAGATGTAGTGAAAGCGCCTAGATCTAAACCTTATCTAATTTAGTCGAGAAAGACCTGTAAACAAGTGATTACAGCCAAGTGTGTGAAGTCCACAGACAGGTGTAAGGGGAGACCACCGAGGGACACAGATCCCAAGTCCTCCATCTTCCTGCTTCCAAGCAGCCTGACCCTAAACCCCTGGCCCGGAGAAACATCCATCTCACCCAAGTTCTGCAGTGCCCAAGGGGTGAGGGAGGTGAGCTAAGGCTGACCTTGATTGCCAACCCAGAGAAGCAGAGCAGGGAAACCCAGAACCCCGCCTACCAGCAGGGCAAGGGAAGAAGACAGGAGCACCCCTACACCTCAAACCATTTGTGTAGCTGGGATCCAGCCCGTCGTGTGCTGGGGGTAGAGTTCAAGGTTTGGTCTTGAACTATCTGGGGACAGTAACTGAGGCTCATTCTACCTGAAATCCTTTGGAAACCCAGCTCTGTCATTCCACTTGCTAGCTCTCGCGACTCTGGGCAAGTTATGACTTAAACTCTTTGTGCCTCAGTTTCTGCTTCTCCAGATTGGCGACGACAATGATGATGATGATGATGATAGTGCCAACTTCATAGGGTTACTGTGTGGATTTGAACAGTGGCTGACACAATGTAAGCCCCATACAATTCTAGTTATTATCATGACCTGCAGGGTCCAGGTGACATATTTCACTATTTATTCAGTCCCATCCTAGCAACCAATTATCAGTCAAAGCAGGGATAAATCAGAGGACAGGTAAGCAACTCAGGAGAGACACTTGGAAAGGACAAGGTGAGGGCGTCCTCCCTCCTTTTTAGGCCCACGGAAACCAAGAACCATCATGAACTTCAGCATGTTTCTTAGCCAGTATCCTTCAGGATTTTAAACTGCAAATGTGCACCAAATATAGGAATGATATTTTTTTTTTCAAGGCATGCTTTGTGGTGACAGTAGTTTGCTTTCAATGTATAAAGCAACGGAGGGGTTCCAGACCAGCATGGGTAACAAAGCACGATCCCATCTCTACAAAAGAAGTTAAAAATTAGCCAGGTGTAGGCCGGGTGGGGTAGCTCACACCTGTAATCCCAGCACACTGGGAGGCCGAGGCAGGTAGATCACTTGAGGTCAGGAGTTTGAGACCAGCCTGACCAACATGGTGAAACCCTGTCTCTATTAAAAATACAAAAATTAGCTGGGCATGGTGGCAGACACCTGTAATCCCAGCTACTTGGAAGGCTGAGGCAGGAGAATTGCTTGAACCCAGGCAGAGGCTGCAGTGAGCCAAAATCGCACCATTGCACTCCAGCCTGGGTGACAGAGCAAGACTCCGTCTCAAACAAACAAACAAAAAAATTACTCAGGTGTCGTGGTGCATGTCTGCAGTCCCAGCTACTTAGGAGGCTGAGGCAGGAGGATGGCTTGAACCCAGAATTCAAGGTTGCAGGGAACTACAATTTTACCACTGTACGGTAGCCTGGGAGACAGAACAAGATCTGTCTCTAAAAATAGGTAAATAAATACTTCTATTAATTAATTATCATTATTATTATTTTTTGAGATAGAGTCTCGCTCTGTTGCCCAGGCTGGAGAACAATAGTGTGATCTTGGCTTACTGCAACTTCTACCTTCTGGGCTCAAGTGATCCTCTTGCCTCAGCCTCCCAAGTAGCTGGGACTACAGGCATGCACCACCATGCCCAGCTAATTTTTTTTTTTTTTTTTGTGGACAAGGTTTTGTCATGTTGCCTTGGCTGGTCTTGAACTTGTGGGCTCAAGAAATCCCCCCACCTCGGCCTCCCAAAGTTCTGGGATTACAATAAATAAAGCCATAGAGACATTCCCTTAGGTTCTAGTTTCCTCACCTGTAAAACAACGGCATTGTACTAGGCTCATTCAAACTATTTTGAAAGCACCAGGCATGTGCCATTTATTTTTAGGATCTCCTTGTTGGCAGGTACTTAATGTACAAATAGCATACTGCTTGGAGGCAGATGTTCTGGGCTCAAACCTGGGCTTGCCACATACCAGTCCCTGAACTCCAAGTTGCACTTTCATTCCTCAGTTATAAGAGGGAGGGAATAACAAAATCCACACCTCAGAGGAGTATCGTGAAGATTAAACAAAATAAAGAACATCAAGATTCTTTGTATGAGAATAAAGTGACACTCACATAATTGCTGTTAAAGAGAAGATCACTTGGGAGAACATACGCAACCAAAGAAAGATGTCACGAGCCGGGAACAGGAAGCATTTTTGGAGGCCAAGGAGCATTGGAGTGCTGCATGAATGAATGCTTAGATTTTCAGGCGAGGTGCATACAGCAATCGTGGTTGCCATCTGTCATCCCCTCCGGTCTGTGCTCACAGCCTGACGTGCTAGGTCTTATTCCCCCTTACAACTCCCCACGCAGGAGCCTCACCTTGCAGAAGAGGAAACTGACGCCCAGAAAGGCTGTCCCCTCACAGCCGTCCAGAGGCCAACCTAACCCACCTTGACTCCAATCCTAAATGCCTCCTACTGTTTAAAATTAGCAAGGCTGGATCATGCCTGCCAACGCATGAGGACTGCTTGAGACCAGGAGTTTGAGACCAGCCTGGGCAACACAGTGAGACCCCCATCTCTACAAAAAATTTAAAAAGTAGCCTGGCGGCCGGGCGCGGTGGCTCACGCTTGTAATCCCAGCACTTTGGGAGGCCGAGGCGGGCGGATCACGAGGTCAGGAGATCGAGACCACGGTGAAACCCCGTCTCTACCAAAAATACAAAAAAATTAGCCAGGCGTGGTGGCGGGCGCCTGTAGTCCCAGCTACCCGGAGAGGCTGAGGCAGGAGAATGGCGTGAACCCGGGAGGTGGAGGTTGCAGTGAGCCGAGATCGCGCCACTGCACTCCAGCCTGGGCGACAGAGCAAGACTCCGTCTCAAAAAAAAAAAAAAAAAAAAAAAGTAGCCTGGCATGATGGCGTGCACCTATGGTCCCAGCTACTCAAGAGGCTGAGGCAGGAGGATCGCTTTAGCCCGGGAGTTTGAGGCTGCAATGAGCTGGGATCATGCTACTGTACTCCCAACCTGGGTGACAGAGTGAGACCCTGTCTCTACAAAATAAAATAAAATCAGTAAGGCAGACCAGGCTACCACCCCTTAGCTAACACTCTCAGCTGGAAAAAATAAGAGGTCTTAGACTTCTGGGTGCTTGTCAGAACAGGATGTTCCCTGCCTTGAGCGCTTCCCCATAGCCCTCCAGTGCCCATACTCTGCGGCTGGATAGGACTTCTGTAAACTGAGCCGCGCATGGCCCTCACTTTCCCCTGGGCTTCCTTTGGCAGAAGCATTCTTCCACTGGATGGGGGGACGTGAGGCTTAGTGAGAGTACGAGGATGGAATTCCTAGAACTGCAGTTTCCATTCCAGGGAGAGGGAGAGCATTTCACAACAGGGCCGGGGTGGGGGAGGTCCAAATGCTTGTGTTCAGATCCAAGCCAACAGCCAGTGAGCAAAACACCCTGGACAATCTGAACTCCAGGTCTGAGCAGCAGCTCCTTGTTAACCTGGAGGTGAATACGCTGACATGCCAGAATCTCGGTCTTCCCTCCCTCCTCGCCACACAGTCCAGGGAGGAATCGCATGTGTCTGGGTGGCTTTTCTGGCTGGATGGTCTATTTAACAAGCAGGACAGCACTGCCGGGGCGGGGCGTGGTGGGGGGGGGAATCTTGGTGAGAGATGCAGAGCACGCTCAGTCCAAGACTTTTCTTTACCTCTGCCCCCCAACCGCCGACCTCCACAAAGAGAACCAAGATCCCAACATTTTTCAGGGGCTAGGGGTCTTATGAAGCTGCTGGATACCAGATGGGGACGATCCGCAGCCTCTCCCTCTGAGGCCCTGGCATGGGAGGGAACAGGTCAGTTTCTTTGAAAATTGGCTTCAGGCCAGGTGTGGTAGCTCACACCTGTTATCCCAGCACTTTCGGAGGCTGAGGCAGGTGGATCGTCTGAGGTCAGGAGTTCAAGACCAGCCTGCCAACATAGTGAAACCCTGTCTCTACTAAAAATACAAAAATTAGCAGGGTGTGGTGGCGTGCACCTGTGGTCCCAGCGACTCAGGAGGCTGAGGCAGGAGAATTGCTTGAATCCAAGAGGCGGAGGTTGCAGTGAGCCGAGATCGCACCACTGCACTCCAGCCTGGGCAACAGAGCGAGACTCCATCTCAAAAAAAAAAAAAAAAGAAAAGAAAATTGGCTTTGACAGAGACTTTCAGAAAAAAATAGCTGAGCTAATTATTCTGATTGCTGGCCAAGCTCCTCCCCTTCCTTAATCTCCTCCCAAACACTTCAAATGCACCCTATGGGTGAAGCTGTCCCTGAAACTCATTACCAATAGGGAATGCCCTTCTGAAATGCCTCCCATTACAAACAGTAGTGATTGCTGTCCCAGTTGGAAAGGGGAATGGCCCTGTTATAAGCTGAATAGTTGCATAGCATCTCTCCCCAAAATTTGTGTGTGTGTGTGTGAGATGGGGTCTCTCTCTGTCACCCAGACTGGAGTTCAGTGGCATGATCTTAGCTCACTGCAGCCTCCGCCTCCCCAGTTCCAGAGATTCTCCTGCCTCAGCCTCCTCCTGGTAGCTGAGATTATAGGCACCCGCTACCACGCCTGGGTAATTTTTTGTATTTTCAGTAGAGACAGAGTTTTGCCATGTTGGCCAGGCTGGTCTTGAGAACTCCTGACCTCAAGTGATCTGCCCGCCTTGACCTCCCAAAGTGCTGGGATTACAGGCATGAGCCACCATGCTCAGCCTGCCCCCAAAACTCTTATGTTGAAGCCCAACCCCAGTACCTCGGAATGTAACTGTATTTGGAGGTAAAGTCTTTAAGGGAATGATTAAATTAAAACGAGGATGTTAGGGTGGGGCCCTAATCCAATCTGACTGGGGTCCTTATGAGAAGAGATTTGGATGCAGACAGAGGAAGGCCCATGTGCAGGCACAGGGAGAAGGCGGCCATCTGCAAGCCAAGGAGAAGGGCCTCAGAACCCAGCCCTGCTGGCACTTTGATCTTGGACTTCCAGCCTCCAGAACTGGGAGATGATTCATTTTGTTTAAAGCACCCAATCTGTGGTATTTTGTTATGGCAGCCATAGTAAACTAACGCAAGCCCACTCTACCCTTGTGTTCAGAAGGGCAGAAGAGAGAAATCTGTTTACACCACACACTCACACACATGCTCCTTAAGGCAAGAGACCTCCACACTGTCCACTTCCAAACCAAAGGGAGTACTGAGCCCGACTGCACCCTCTGCTATTCTCACTCCTGCCTGGTTTGGTACTGCTGGGCACAGACACGAGTCCATCCTACTGCAAGTACTACAGAAAATTAAGGATATTCACATGGTAGTGCTGGGCAGGGCAGGGCAGTGTGGGCTCCTCTGAAGAGTGTTCCCAAAGCCTGGCCTGCAGGACACTTGGACGGGGAAGAGGAGATGGTTTGGGTAGTGGCCTGCAATGAAGGCACAACACAAAGATTGTGAAGGATGGTTTGGGTAGTGGCCTGCAATGAAGGCACAACACAATATATTGCTTAGCGGTCCAGCATCGTGGCCACCTGTGTGGTTTGCTTTTTTTTTTCTTCTGAGACAGGGTCTCACTCTGTTACGCAGGCTGAAGTGCAGTGGCGTGATCATAGCTCACCGTAACCTCAAATTCCTGGGCTCCAGAGATCCTCCTGCCTCAGCTTCCCAAGTAACTAGGACTACAGGTGCATGCTGCTACGCCTGGCTAGTTTAAAAAATTTTTTTTAAAGACAAGGTCTCACTATGTTGCCCAAGCTGGTCTCGAACTCCTGGCCTCAGGCAATCCACCTGCCTTGGCTTCCCACAGTGCTGGGATTACAGGCATGAGCTACTGCACCCGACCCTGTGTGGTTTGCTTTGTGGAGGTGAACATAAGGCTGTGAGAACAGGGTATGGGATCTATGAGTCAGTACCTTCAGGAAAGTGTCCTTTGTTCTTTAACCCTGATTCACAGGGTTGTGATTCCAGTCGGCTTCTGCACCTGGTCCTGGCTCTGCTGGCCACACATCAGGACAGGCAGCACGTTCCCTCTAAGACCCATTCTTTGAGGTCTGGCCCTTGTGGAGGATTATTCGAAAGTGTGGCTCCTACCACTCCTCCCATTCCTGTTTGCACATGTAGCTTCTCTCATTAAAAGGCATATATTTCCTGCCAGGTGTGGTGGCTCATGCCTGTAATCCCAGTGATTTGGGAAGCCAAGGCAGGCAGATCACCTGAGGTTAGAAGTTCGAGACCAGCCTGGCCAACATGGTGACACCCCGTCTCTACTAAAAATACAAAAATTAGCAGGGCGTGGTGGCAGGTGCCTGTAATCCCAGCTACTTGGGAGGCTGAGGCAAGAGAATCACTTGAACCTGGGAGGCGGAGGTTGCAGTGAGCTGAGATCGTGCCACTGCACTCTGGCCTGGCGACAGAGCCAGATTCTGTCAAACAAACAAGCAAACAAAAAAGGCCAGGCGCGATGGCTCACGCCTGTAATCCCAGCACTTTGGGAAGCTGAGGCAGGCGGATCACTTCAGCTCAGGAGTTCAAGACCAGCATGGGCAACATGGTAAAACCCTGTCTCTACTAAAAATACAAAAATTAGCTGGGCCTGTGGTGCACGCTTGTAATCCCAGCTACTCAGGCAACAGAGAGAGACCCTGTCTCAATACAACAACAACAACAACAACAACAACAACAACAACAACAACAGGCATTTACTTCCCCTCTCCCTGAATCTGGGCTGGCCCTGTGACTTGCTTTGACCGATAGAATACTTGGTAAGTGATGTTACGGGACTTCTGAGCCTAGGCCTTAAGTGGCCTTGGAAACGACCATGTAAATAAAACTCAAGCTAGACTACTGAGTGATCAGAATGTTGGGAGACCAAGAGGATAGAGGGAAGTCCCAGGCTTCCAGCTGTCCCCAGCAATGCCCCAGATGTATGGGTAAGACCATCTTGGAGCTTCCACCCCAGGACAATCCAGTCATACACTGTATGCAGCCATATGAGTAAGCTCAGCAAGATCTACAAAGAACCCAATGAGCCCAAAAGCTGGAGAGCAATAACAAATCGCTGCTGTTTAGTCACTGTTTGGGGATGGCTTGTTATACAGCAATAGCTGACTGATACAACCATTTTCACCAAGCGTCCCTGCACACCTAAGAAGCGCTGATCCTCTGGGCCTAGTATCTGAGCTCTCTTAATGAGCTGTCATGGGCATAACCATTAGATTACATGGAGCGTTTTGCTGCGTATGCCCAAATGCCAGTGATCAGCAGTTACCTACTCATGCCTTGTCAGCCATGCTGGATGCAAACAGGTAAATAAAGAGCATCAGTCCCAGTGTCTGAGACCATGGCCCCAATACTGCCTTGTTCAGTGTAAGAAAAAGTTGCCAGGTGCAGTGGCTCACATCTGTAATCTCAATGCTTTGGGAGGTTGAGGCAGGAGGATTGCCTGAAGCCAGGAGTTCAAGACCAGCCTGGGCAACATAGAGAGACCTCATCTCTACAAAAAAATAAAAATTAGCCAGGTGTGGCAGCGTTTGTCTGTGGTCCCAGCTACTTGGGAAGCTGAGGCAGGAACATTGCTTGAGCCCAGGGCTCAAAGTTACAGTGAGTGGTGATCGCGCCACTGCACTTCAGCCCATAGGCACTCCAGCCTGGGCCACAGAGGTGAGGCCTTATCTTTAAAAAGTTTTTGTTTTTGTTTTTTTAAAAAAAGAAACGAAAAAGTCACATCCACTCCCTGTTCAGTAATATTGGGACAAGTAATATCAGCAATACTGTTTAATACAAATGTTCCTTGACTTAAAATGAAGTATGTCCCAACAAATCCACCATACATAGAAAATATCTTAAGTTAAAAATTCATTTAGGGCCAGGCACGGTGGCTCATGCCTGTAATTCCAGTACTTTGGGAGGCCGAGGCGGGCAGATCACTTGAGGTCAGGAGTTCGAGACCAGCCTAGCCAATATGATGAAACCCCGTCTCTACTAAAAATACAAAATTAGTCGGGTGTGGTGGCACACGCCTGTAATCCCAGCTACTCGAGAGGCTGAGGCAGGAGAATGGCTTGAACCTGGGAGGCAGAGGTTGCAGCGAGCAGAGATTGCACCACTGCACTCCAGCCTGGGCGACAGAGCAACACTCCATCTCAAAAAAAAAAAAAAAAAAGCATTTAGTACACCTAACCTACTGAACATTATAGCTTAGCCTTCCCTACCTTAAATGTGCTCAGAACACTTACATAGCCTGCAGTTAGACAAAACCACCTGGCAACACAGCACACTATAGACTCTATAGTGGGCTGTCCAATCTTCTGGCTTCCCTGGGCTACACTGGAAGAAGAATTGTCTTGGACCACACATAAAATACACTAACATTGGCTGGGCGAGGTGGCTCACGCCTGTAATCCCAGCACTTTGGGAGGACGAGGCGGGCGGATCACCTGAACTTGGGAGTTCGAGACCAGCCTGACCAACATAGAGAAACACCGTCTCTACTAAAAATACAAAATTAGCTGGGTGTGGTCGCCCATGCCTGTAATCCCAGCTACTCGGGAGGCTGAAGCAGGAGAATCACTTGAACCTGGGAAGCAGAGGTTGCGGTGAGCCAAGATTGTGCCATTGCACTCCAGCCGAGTTTAAAAAAAAAAGAAAAAGAAAGAAATTTCATAATGTTTTAAGGAAGTTTATGGACTTGTACTGGGCCTCATTCAAAGCTGTCCAGGGCGCATGTGGCCTGAGGGCCTCGGGTTGGACAAGCTTGTGACTGGCCATTTGTCCTCATGTTTGTAGGGCTAAATGGGAGCTGCAGCTCACTGTCCCTGACGAGCGTCTCGAGAGTATGTACCTCGTATCGCTGGCCCAGAAACAGATCAAAATTCACAATTCAATGTACAATTTCTAGGCTGGGCATGGTGGTGCACACCTGTAATCCCAGCTACTTGGGAGGCTGAGGTTGCAGTGAGCCGATATCATGCCAATGCACTCTAACATGGGTAATAGAACAAGACTCTGCCTGTTTTGTTTTGTTTTTTTTGAGACAGAGTCTTGCTCTGTCTCCCAGGCTGGAGTGCAGTGGCACAATCTCGGCTCACTGCAACCTCCGCCTCCCGGGTTCAAGCGATTCTTCTGCCTCAGCCTCCTGAGCAGCTGGGAGTACAGGCGTGTGCCACCACACCTGGCTAATTTTTTGTACTTTTAGTAGAGACGGGGTTTCACCATGTTAGCCAGGATGGTCTCTATCTCTTGACCTCGTGATCCACCCGCCTCAGCCTCCCAAAGTGCTGGGATTACAGGCATGAGCCACTGTGCCCAGCCAAGAATCTGTCTTAAAAACAAATTTAAAAAGTACAATTTCTACTGAACACATATCACTTTCATACCATCGTAAAGTCAAAAATTGTAGTCACATCATCATAATCGGGGACTAATCTGTATGAGGATAAGTCGGAGGGTTCAGAGAAGGTTATTCTCTGGCCGGTCCAGTGGCTCACGCCTGTAATCCCAGTGTTTTGGGAGGCTGAGGTGGTGGATCTCTTGAGCCCAGGAGTTCCAGACCAGCCTCGGCAACATGACAAAACTCTGTCACTACTAAAAATTTAAAGATTAGCCAGGCGTGGTGGCGTGTGCCTGTAGTCCCAGCTACTGGGGAGGCTGAGGCAAAAGGATCACCTGAGCTCAAGGGGTCGAGACTGCAGCAAGCCATGATCGTGCCACTGTACTCCAACCTGCAACAGGGTAAGACTTTGTCTCAAACAAACAAACAAACAAAAAACAGACAACAACATCAAAACAGAGAAAGTTAGTTTCTGCCCCTGGGACATTCTGAGATAAACACTTATACCCTGCAACTGAAAGGACAGAAAAGGAAATTTAAACATCATCATTAAGCCAGCAGAGACTCAGGCTTGATAGTAAGAAAACTAGGTTATCCTGTCCAGTCATGGTGGCTCACGCCTGTAATCCCAGCACTTTGGGAGGTCGGGGCGGGCGGATCACAAGGTCAGGAGATTGAGACCATCCTGGCCAACATGGTGAAACCCCGTCTCTACTAAAAATACAAAAATTAGCTGGGTGTGGTGGTGCGTGCCTGTAATCCCAGCTACTCAGGAGGCGAGGCAGGAGAATCACTCGAACCAGGGAGGTGGAGGTTGCAGTGAGCTGAGATCGCGCCGCTGCACTCCAGCCTCGGCGACAGAGCAAGACTCAGTGTCAAAAATAAATAAATAAATAAATAAATAAATAAATAAAATAAGAAAACTAGGTTATCCTGAGGGGAACGCTTTCATTCCAGCATTCTTTTCAACTCTTCACCTTCCAGACACTAGACCTGGCATTAGGTCATGTGGATACAAAGATGAGTAAGACTGCTCAGAAAAAATTTGCTGGCTAACCTAGAGAACAAACACGTAAACAAATACGTGTCATCCATTTGCTATGAATCATAATGGACAGAGACCCCAGGCATGGGTCTAAGTCAGACCAGAAAGAAACAGGTTTTTCATGTGTTTGTTAGCACAGGCAAGAATCTATGTGCACAACTGAACACTTTTTCTTTAAAAACTCACCTTAGAAAGCAATGTTCCTTTTTTTCAATATTGCTGTGCCTTCCCAGGCCAGGCACAGTGAAGCATGCCTATAATCCCAGAACTTTGGAAGGTCAAGGCGGGTGGATTACTTGAGCTCAGGAGTTTGAGGCCAGCCTGGGCAAGATGGCAAAACCCCATCTCTACCAAAAAACACAAAAATTAGCCAGGCGTGGTGGTGCATGCCTGTAGTCCCAGCTACTTGGGAGGCTGAGATGGGAGGATTGCTTGAGCCCAGGAGGTTGAGGCTGCAACTGCACTCCAGCCTGCGTGACAAAGTGAGACCTTGTTTCAAATAAAAAGAAAAAAAAAAAAAAAAAGAAAGAAACAATATTGCTGTGCCTTCCTAACTCATCTTCCAGAACATGAAAATAAAGGTCCATATGAGAAAATGCCTCACTACTTTATGTCAATGGATAAATATGGTACCGCTCTGCTGACCCTTTTTCCTCAGATTTGGCAATGAAGGACTTTTTTGCTCTTCTAGGAAGAAAAAAAAATCAAACTCTCTCTCTTTTTTTTTTTGAGACGGAGTTTCACTCTTGTCACCCAGAATCGTTTGAGTGAGTCTCGTGCCTCAGCCTCCTGAGTAGCTGGGATTACAGGCGTCTGCCACCAGGCCCGGCTAATTTTTTTTTGTATTTTTATTAGAGATGGGGTTTCACCACGTTGGCCAAGCTGGCCTTGAACTCCTGACCTCAGGTGATCTGCTCAGCCTCCCAAAGTGCTGGGATTACAGGTGTGAGCCATCGCACCTGGCCTCTCCTTTCAAATAATAAAAAACTAGAGGGCCAGACTCGGAAACAAAGCATGACCCTGTCTCTACAAAAATAAATAGCCAGGTGTGTGGTCCCAGCTACTCGGGAGGCCGAGGCAGGAGAATTGCTTGAACCAAGGAGGCGGATGCTGCAGTGAGCTGAGACAGTGCCACTGCATTCCAGCCTGGGTGACAGAATGAGACTCTGCCTCAAAAATAAAATAAAATAGGCTGGGCGCGGTGACTCACGGCTGTAATGTCAGCACTTTGGGAGGCTGAAGCGGGCGGATCACGAGGTCAGGAGTTCGAGACCAGCCTGGCCAACGTGGTGAAACCCCGTCTCTACTAAAAATACAAAAAATTAGCCGGGCGTGGTAGCGCGCGCCTGTAAACCCAGCTATTCGGGAGGCTGAGGCAGGAGAATTGCTTGAACCCAGGAGGCGGAGGTTGCAGTGAGCCGAGATCGCACCATTGCACTCCAGCATGGGCAACAGAGCAAGGCTCCATCTTGAGGAAAATAATAATAATAATAAATAAATAATTAGCTGGGTATGGTGGTGCGTGCCCGTCATCCCAGCTACCTGGGAGGCTGAGGCAGAAGAATTGGCCTGAACCTGGCAGGTGGAAGCTGCAGTGAGCTGAGATCACACCACTGCACTCTAGCCTGGGCGACAGAGTTAGACTGCCTCAAAAATAAAATAAAATAAAATATAAAATAAATAAAATAAAGTAAAATAAAATAAAATGGCCGGGTGTGGTGGCTCACGCCTGTAATCCCAGCACTTTGGGAGGCCAAGGTGGGTGGATCGCCTGAGGTCAGGAGTTTGAGACCAGCCTGACTAACATGGTGAAACCCTGTCTCTAATAAAAATACAAAAATTAGCCGGGTGTGGTGGCACATGCCTGTAATCCCAGCTACTTGGGAGGCTGAGGCAGGAGAATCGCTTGAAACCAGGAGGCGTAGGTTGCAGTGAGCCAAGATCGCACCACTGCACTCCAGCCTGGGCAACAAGAGCGAAACTCCATCTCAAAATAATAATAATAATAATAATAAAAAGGAGTCTGAGGATTGGAGGGATTTTGGGGTGCTCTACACCAGGAACCCCCCACCAAATCTTTAATAAGGGCCACAGTGTGGAATGCCTCCAACACTTTAAAAAATTTTATTTATTTAATTTATACCGACAGAGTTTCACTATGTTGCTCAGGCTGGTCTTGAACTCCTGGCCTCAAGTAATTTTCCTGTCTCAGCCTTCCTAGTAGCTGGGATTACAGGAGTGAGCCACTGCACCCAGTTCCTTCAAACACTTTAAAAGGAAGCTCAGGTAAATGTGAGAAGAGGATCCATTTTTTCTCCCTCACCGCATTAATGTCCAAGCTCTTTTAACCCATCCTTAATAATAACTTCTTCCCTCCATGTAACTAAGGCCTCAGGACATGGGCTGTGCTCTGGCTTCGGTGCCCAGCCTACGCCCCCCTCTTCCCAGCACTGCCTGTTTCATGTCCAAAGACTTGGGAGCTGCTCCAAGGTAAGCTTCCTGGGCACAGACCTTGTTTGCTTAACCAAACAGGGTGCCATTAACACCTGTAGCCCTACCTGCTCACCTCGGATTCACTTTATCCAGGTACGGGTCTTTGGCACAACTGCCATCCAAGCCTGTATGTAGGCTTCAGAGTCAAACCTGCAACATGGAGCTGGGAATGTGGAGAATGATGAGGGAAAGTTTCTTTCTGACCCACTCAAAGGTTCTGCTGGCTAATGAGGTGTTTATAGTGCTGCTGGATATTTCTAAGACTCCACAGACTCAAATATTCATACATGACACTCCCTTCAGCAATTAAATTAAATTATCTTAAGTACTCCGGACAGCTAACCTCAGAGCAGAGCCTCAGTGTGCAAATGGTTAATGACCATGGAAAGCAAACTGGAGGCCAGGTGAGGTGACTCATGCCTATAATCCCAGCAGTTTGGGAGGCCGAGGTGGGAGGATTGCTTGAGCTCAGGAGTCTGAGGCCAGCCTGGGTAATACAGAGAGACCCTGCCTCTACAAAAAATTAAAAAAACTAGCAAGGCACGGTGGCACGTGCCTATAGTCCCAGCTACTTGCAAGGCTGAGGCAGGAGGATCACTTGAGCCCAGGAGTTTGAGACTGCAGTGAGCTATGTTTGTGCCACTGTACTCCAGCCTGGGTGACACAGTGCGACCCTGTCTCAGGAAGAAAAAAAAAGGAAAGCAAACTGGAGTCATAGGAATGGAGATAGCGCAACCCAACCACTGCTTCTTTCCCTCCAGGGACAATCACTTGAGGGCCATTCCCAGGAGGAGTGACTGGTGGGTACTTACTCCAATGGTTCTTCCTAAGAAGCTGACAGTCCCTATAAGTAAGCAGGTGCAGACAGCTGTGCAGACACTCTTATCAAAAGCCTGGCTCTCCACACCACGATTTAGAGACGGATCAAAGTTTACCTGGATGGAGCCATCTTTTTTTTTTTGCCAGACTCCAGAGATCTGAAAGGTGAGGGAAGTTATGATCCACTAATTCCTGAGTACTCAGAGTGTGGTATGTGCACCAATCACTGAGAGCTAGTTAGAAATGCTAAATCTAGGCCAGGCATGGTGACTCAAGCCTGTAATCCCAGCATTCTGGGAGGCCGAGGCAGGCAGATCACTTGAGGTCAGGAGTTTGAGACCAGCCTGGCCAACATGGTAAAACCCCGTCTCTACCAAAAAATGCAAAAATTAGCCGGGCATGGGTGGTGCGTGCCTGTTGTCCCAGCTATTGGGGAGGCTGGGGTGGGAGGATTGCTTGAACCCAGGAGGTGGAGGTTGCTGTGAGCAGAGATCGCACCATTGCACTCCAGCCTGGGCGACAGAGTGAGACCCTGTCTCAAAAAAAAAAAAAAAAAAAAAGAAAGAAAGAAAAAAGAAAAAGAAATGCTGAATCTAGTTCCCACCCCCACCTACAGAATCAGAATATGCACTTAAATGAAGCCCCCAGTTATCCTCAAGCACCTGGAAGACTGAGAGGCAGTGTTCTGCTCTGAAGCAAAAGGGTCCTGCGATGTGACCATTTCGGCTTCTCTGCCCTGGCAGAGGTGGGCTGAGGTGGGCTTTGGAGGAAGAGTCCACACCTTGGCTAATCGAGGCCGACCAGGCTTGCTTGACTTTAGTGGAAGTCAGCCGGGTTTCCCTGGCTTAGGGACTGTGAGCTGTACCTGCTCCACTGGACGACCCAAAGAGTGAGCTGGCTTTAGGCTCCTGGCACTGCTAGCTTCTTCCAGTGATCTCAGAAACATATGCTATGCCCTGATGCAGAAGTCCCTCCCCCACTCCCCCTACTGCTAAAGACCTTCAAAGGGAGGGGGATTTGCTGTGGTCTGTCAGCCCCCTGCCCACTCCCCACTTCCCAATCCAAAGTGAAAAGTGGATTCGAAGTTCCTATATTTTATATTTATCATTTATTTTAGAGATAGGGTCTCGCTCTGTCACCCAGGCTGGAGTGCAGTGGTCAATTATAGCTCACTACAGCCTCCAACTCCTGGGCTCAAGCGATCCTCTGGCCTCAGCCTCTGTAGTAGCTAGGACAACATTTTGTTGTTGTTGTTGTTGTTTTGTTTGTTTTTTTTGTAGAGATGGAGTCTCACTATGTTGCCCAGGCTGGTCTTGAACTCCTGGCCTCAAGCAATTCTCCTGCCTCGGCTCCCCAAAATGCTGGGATTACAGGTGTGAACCTTGGTACCCGGGCCAGAAGTGCCTAGAAACAGTATCTGTGTCTTCCAATTTGACCCAACAATCCAGCAATAAAGGGTGCAAAAAAGGGCTACCTGCGCCTTCAGGCCGGCCTCAGGGCCCACCCTGAACAAATCCAGCAGACACTTATACCCTCAGTTGAAAGAACTCCAAAATTGTCAGGAATTGTCCTGGTAGACCATTGTGACAGAGACAAAGGAGAACAGCATGGACTACAAAAGACCCAGCAAGGGAAAGAGGATGAGTCGGGAGCGGCAACAAGAGCCCCTGCGAGCTTTTCCTTGGCTCATTTCTAATAGAAAAGGAAGCATTTCTCCCTTCTCTGCCTGGTTGCTATTTCTTGTCCAATCTGGGAAAACGGTGTGACAATGGGCAACAGACACGTGTTCAAGCTCTGGGGCCTCAATGCTGGGCTCTGTAGAATAAGGCGGCAGGGCTGGACAAGATCCCTAACCGTTCTAACAGTGTATGTTTTGGATCAAACAGCAGAGGACCTCGGATCTGGCCGTGCTCGCTGCTGGTGGGACAGCTGCCTGAGAAAATAAGCATGTGGCCCCCATCCGCCACCGAGCCAAGCGCCAGGATCTGTCGCGTTTTCGAATAGTTTGGAAAGCAGCGTGGAGGAGGATGAAGGGAGAGGAGCAAAAAGGGGTGGGGGCAGTGCGACGATGGGAGGGGAGTGGAGAGCCACGAGGATTTGTTTCATCATGCAAACAGGCGCGTAGGTTTCATCAGCGTCTGTGCGCTGGGGCTTCGGGGCTGGGAGGGAATGCCAGGCTCCTGAGGGCAGCCCGAGGCTGGCCCCCCCACCCGTGCCAGCTCAGCTTCCTCTTCCTCATCCTCTCCCAGGGAGGTCACACGGTGCCTCCTCCTCTCCCCGGACAGAAAAACGTGTTTTTCTGCACAGCCCTGCCCGTGGCGCCAGGCCCCCCCGCGGAGATCCCACTCGCGTAAATGGGGAACGTGCCACAGGTGCCCGGGAGGCGCTGCTGGAGCAGGCGAGCACCCCCAGATCCGAACCTCCGTCAGAGCGCGCGTGTCTAACGCAAAACTAGGGGTGCTTCGGGAAGGAAAAAGGGCCCTGCAGGAATCATTTATCCCAACAGATAATACCCATCCCATAAAAACACCAGGCCAGGCCTCTCCTGGATCGTGGGCCACCCTGACTCCGCCCTCTCCCGCCTCGGGAGCGCCCCCAACACCCACAAGGGGCAGCACAGTTCGACATGTGGCAGCCCTGGAGGCGTGCGTGTTTGTTAGGTGTCAGCTGTCTGACACCTAACAGAAAGAGGAAACGAACGGGGCAGTTTGCAACTCGGGTCTGGAAGACGCACTCAGAGAGCAGGCGGGCGGCCACTTCCAGCACCCTCGCTGTCTCCCCGATGCCCCTTCTCCTTCCTTCCAATCACGGCGCCCTTGAGCCTGGACACCCGGTCCAATCCGCGATTCCCGATCCTCCCGCCCGCCCAGGAGCCGGCAAGCGGCGTCCCCAAGCCCGCGCCTACCTCCTGGGGTGGTGCTGAAGAGCGTGCCGCCGGGGGTCGTGCTGTAGTCCCCGGGCGGGAGCTGCACGCCGTCGCTGAGCACCACCCGGCGAGTGGCGGGGATGGCCCGGCTTGGGGTCTGGCTGCAGCTGCTGCCCCCGGACATGGTCTCCTGTGCGCTGCACCCGCGAACCTCTCGCTGCCCTCCCGCGCCTCCAGCCTCGCTCCGCCTCGCCCCGTCCCGTCCCGCCCCGCCCCAGGACGCCCCTTCCGCCTCTCCCGCCTCTCCCGCCCCACGCCCCTGGGATTTGTAGTCCGCGCCGCAGCACCACCCAGCTCCAAGACGCTGCTTCCACGTGGGATCCCCCGCCGCCCCCGACCCACTCCCGCCTGCTCACGGGCTCTTCTGCACGGCGCCGGCGCCGCCCCGCAACGACTGCCCCTCCGTCCGGGGTCCCTCCCCGCCACGCTGGCAGGGACGGGGATGGGGGTGGCGGGCGGGATAGCTCGCCTAAGTTAATCCTTGGCTGGGTTGGGGGCGGTGACTCAGGACAGCGCGGAGATCCGAGCTGACCCGGCCTACTGCAGGAAGGCGCGGTTTCTGCATTAGGACATCAGGCCCGGTGTACCCTTCGGCACTCCCTGTTTCGTGCCTTAGTTCCTCCGATGAGAAAGTGGGGATTGAGTGGTCATGCTAACCCCATCCCCCGCCCCGCTTCAATTTCTTGACCTTGATGGGGGTGGGGGTGGAGGGGCTAACAATTCCGTTCCCGGCCTTTAGAGAGGGTGTGGGAGGAGGAGTCAACCAACCAGCGGCGTCCTGGGAGCTAAATTTAGAGCTGGGGGCGCGGAGTTGCGGGGTGGGGAAAGGCGTAGGGGAGGAGTAAGAGTTTGTCAAAGAGGTTTCCCGATAGCCCCTGAATTGAGTCCAACGCCCACCTGAGGTTTAGTAGTTACTCCTTGGATGGATGGATGGTTGGATGGATGGATGGATGGATGGATGGATGGATGGATGTTCAAGGGGAGAGAGAAAAATGCAAGAAGGACCGAGGATGGAAAAGCTTGTTGGGTTTGAGAAGTTCTTAGCATTGTGGGCACATATTGTGGGGAAGAGGGTGAAGAGGGGAGGACAGTTTAAAAGGGAAATTGGGTGGTGCACCTGTAAAACCAGCTACTCAGGAAGCTGAGGCTGGAGGATGCTTGAGCCCAGGAGTTTGAGGCTCCAGTGAGCTGTGATCATACCACTGCACTCCACCCTTAGTGACAGAGACCCTATCTCTAAAAAATATATAATAATTTTTTAAAAAGGAAATTGGGGTCAGGTCGTTGAGTTTTTCAAACCATGCCAAAGTGCTTGGACTTTGTCTTAGAAGGGCAGGAGACATCAGAGATCTTTTAAGCAGGGGGATGACATGATTTGAGTTGTTTTTTGGAAGGATAACTAGTAGCCAGTGAAGTTTCAGGATGGGCCGAGGGCAAGGCCTGAGATAGGGAGACCTGTTGAGTTTGGTCTCACTTTTGAGGGAAACTTTAGGCCTACCTACAGTGGCTAAGACAGTAGCCACCAGCTACAGGTGCACATTGAGCACTCCAAATGTGGCCAGTCCAAACTGTCACAAGTTTAACATACACACCATATTTCAAAGACTTAGTGTGAAAAAAATCATGTAAAATACCTGAATAATTTGTTTCTATATTGATTGTATGTTGAACTGATAATATTTTGAGTATACTGGGTTAAGAAAAATACATTATAAAAATTAATTTTGGGCCAGGCACAGTGGCTCACGCCTGTAATCCCAACACTTTGGGAGGCCGAGGCAGGCGGATCACAAGGTCAGGAGATTGAGACCATCCTGGACAACATGGTGAAACCCTGTCTCTACTAAAAATACAAAAAAAATTAACTGGGCATGGTGGCGCGTGCCTATAGTCCCAGCTGCTCGGGAGGCTGAGGCAGGAGAATCGCTTGAACCTGGGAGGCAAAGGTTGCAGTGAGCCGAAATCACGCCACTGCACTCCAGCCTGGCGTCAGAGCAAGACTCTTGTCTCAAAAGAAAAAAAAATAAATTTCGGCTGGGTGCAGTGGCTCACGCCTGTAATCTCAGCACTTTGGGAGGCCTAGGCGGGTGGATCATGAGGTCAGGAGTTCAAGACCAGCCTGGCCAAGATGGTGAAACCCTGTCTCTACTAAAAATACAAAAAGAAACAAAAACAACAACAACAAAAACAGGCCGGGCACGGTGGCGGGCGCCTGTAATCCCAGCTACTCGGGAGGCTGAGGCGGAGAATTGCTTGAACCTGAGAGGCAGAGGTTGTAGTGAGCCAAGATCTGCCACTGCACTCCAGCCTGGGTGACAGAGTGAGATTCCGTCTCAAAAAAAAAAAATTAATGTTGTCCAGGTGCTGTGGATCACACCTGTAATCCTAGCACATTTGGAGGCTGAGGTGAGCAGATTGCTTGGGCTCAGGAGTTTGAGACAAGCCTGGGTAACATGGTGAAACCCTGTCTCTACAAAAAAATTTAAAAATTAGCCCAGTGTTGGCCGGGCGCGATGGCTCACGCTTGTAATCCCAGCACTTTGGGAGGCCGAGGTGGGCGGATCACAAGATCAGGAGATCGTGACCACGGTGAAACCCTGTCTCTACTAAAAATAGAAAAAATTAGCCAGGCGTGGTGGCGGGCGCCTGTAGTCCCAGCTACTTGGAGAGGCTGAGGCAGGAGAATGGCGTGAACCCAGGAGGCGGAGCTTGCAGTGAGCCGAGATCGCGCCACTGCACTCCAGCCTGGGTGAGAGCACGAGACTCCGTCTCAAAAAAAAAAAAAAAAAAGAAAAAAAGCCCAGTGTTGTGGCTCACACCTGTGGTCCCAGCTACTTTCAAGGATGAGGTAGGAAGATGAACTGAGCCCCAGAGGTGGAGGTTGCCATGAGCCAAGATTGCACCACTGCACTCCAACTGGGGCTCAAAAAATAAATAAATAAAATAAGATAACAATAGACCAGGCCTTGCTGGTTGCAGCGATGTGCACCTATGATCCCAGCTAGGGCTGGGATTACAAGGCCAGAGGATTGCTTGAGGCCGGGAGTTCAGAGATCAGCCTGGGCAACATAGCAAGACCTTGTTTCAAAAAAGAGTTTCAGGCCGGATGTGGTGGTGCACACCTGTAATCCCAACACTTTGGCAGGCCGAGGTGGGCAGATCACGAGGTCAGGAGATTGAGACCATCCTGGCTAACACAGTGAAACCCCGTCTCTACTAAAAATACAAAAAAAAAAAAAAAAAAAAAATTACCCGGGCATGATGGCAGATGCCTGTAGTCCCAGCTACTCGGGAGGCTGAGGCAGGATAATCGCTTGAAACCGGGAGGCAGAAGTTGCAGTGGGCTGAGATTGTGCCACTGCACCCAGCCTGGGTGACAGAGCGAGACTCCATCTCAAAAAAAAAAAAAAAAGAGAGAGAGAGTTTCACTCTTGCCTGGGCTGGAGTGCAGTGGCTAATTATAGGCACAATCATAGCTCACTGCAGCCTCCAACTCCTGGGCTCAAGCAATCCTCCCACCTCAGCCTCCCCAGTAGCTGGGATTACAGGTGCGTGCCACTGCACCTGGCTAATTAAAGAAAAGAATGTTTTGGCCGGGCGAGGTGGCTCATGCCTGTAATCCCAGCACTTTGGGAGGCCAAGGCAGACAGATCACCTGAGGTCAGGAGACCACCTGGCCAACATGGTGAAACCCTGTCTCTACTAAAAATACAAAAATTAGCCAGTTGTGGTGGTGTGCGCCTGTAATCCCAGCTACTCAGGAGGCTGAGACAGGAGAATCACTTGAACCCAGGAGGCGTAGGTTGCAGTGAGCCAGGATCCTGCCTCTACACTTTAGCCTGGGCAACAGCAAGATTCCATCTCAAAAAAAAAAAAAAAAAAAAAAATTTGTAGAAATGAAATCTTGCTATGTTACCCAGGTTGGTCTCAAACTCCTGGCCTCACGTGATCCTCCCTCCTCAGCCTCTTAAAGTGTTGGAATTACAGGCATGAGCCACTGTGACCGGCCCCTCTACCTTTTTCTAGAGCAGGAACTCATTCATATGGAAAAAACAGCTTTTATCTGAAGAATGGGAATCCTTTTAAATTATCAGAACTAGATATTAAAATGAGACAGCAATCACATTCCACTACCCCCTTTTGAGCTATGTATTCATCTCTTAAAACTGCTTGCTATCATCACAAGTAGCCATAAATTAACCTATTAATAATAATGCTGCACTAAAGACTATATAGGGTGTGGACCCTATAACTTAACAGTATATAGCCAAGGCTGGGTGCAGTGGCTTACCCCTGTGATTTCCACACTTTGGCAAGCCAAGGTGAGAGGATGGCTTGAGGCCAGGGGTTTGAGACCCGCCTGGGCAACAGAGAGACCCTCCCCCTTCATCTCTACAAAAAAAATTTTTTAAATGTGGCCGGGAGTTGTAGCTCACGCCTATAATCCTAGCACTTTGTGAGGCCGAGGCAGGCGGATCACCTGAGGTCAGGAGTTCGAGGCCAGTCTGGCCAACATGGTGAAACGCCATCTCTACTAAAAATACAAAAAGTAGCCAGGCGTGGTGGTATGCGCCTGTAGTCCCAGCTACTGGGGAAGCTGAGACAGGAGAATCGCTTGAACCTGGGTGGCAGAGGTTGCACTGAGCCGAGATCACGCCACTGCACTCCAGCCTGGGTGACAGAGTGCCTCGTCTCAAAAATAAAATAAAAAATTAAAAATCAATGTATAGCGAATCATTAATTGATACCATTTCTGTAAACCAATGAGAATGCTTGACAGACCACTTTGTATCAGAACCTATTGCCTTAAACTTGTAACTTGTAAACTTGTAATTCCTGTTAATTGGAGTGTATATTCAGGACATGAATCTATGCTCATGGGTTGCAGTCCTCAAGTTTAGCCCAAATAAACTCCCTACTTATATTAATTTTGCCTCAGCTCTTCCTTAGGTTGACAATATCAAGTCTTGTAATTGAGTAGAAAGGGACATAGGAAAAAAATCCAAATTCTTCTTCCTCTTCTCATATGTCCAACTCCACATTCAGACACCAGCTGGGTGAGGTTTCCTCCCTACACAGCAACCGAGCAATTTGGCCAAGGTAGATTCTCCAGGGGACACCAGCTCGATGTCCTCTAATTCAGTCGAATTCTGACACTCTCTGCCTGGAGATAGTGCAAGATCCCATAGGTTAAGGGCTCAGTCCTACAAGACTGACCCCCACTTGAGATGTCAGTCAAAAGCACAGCCTGTGATCTGTGCTTCTGACAACCCAGGCCTTGGGTTTGATTCATTTGCTAGAGTGGCTTACAAAACTCAGGGAAACACTTAGGTTTACTGGTATTTTATAAAGAATATTACAAAGAAGCAGGGCACAGGCATGTACGTGCCTGTAGTCCTAGCTATTTGGGAGGCTGAAGTGGGAGAATCACTTGAGCCCAGGAGTTTGAGGCCAGCCTGGGTAACATAGTGAGGCTTCATCTCTAAGTATAAATAAATAATCTAGTGATTTTAAAATTATTATTATTATTATTATTGTTTGAGACAGATTCTCACTCTGTTGCCCAGGTTGGAGTACAGTGGCTCGATCTCAGCTCACTGCAACCTCCACCTCTTGAGTTCAAGAGCACACAAAAGATGCTCTTATCTCTCTGGCGATTCTAAGTGTTTTAGAAGCTCTGTGTCAGGAAACAGGATGAAGACCAAATATAGCCCTCCCTCGGTATCTGTGGAGGAGTAGCTCCAG
This sequence comes from Hylobates moloch, assembly GCF_009828535.3. Taxonomy (NCBI): domain Eukaryota; kingdom Metazoa; phylum Chordata; class Mammalia; order Primates; family Hylobatidae; genus Hylobates; species Hylobates moloch. The sequence goes on along the minus strand of NW_026652297.1, from coordinate 42,800,104 downwards.
GACCTCTTGAGGATACCAAAATCCCCTGATGCTCAAGTCCCTGATATAAAATGGGTAGTATTTGCATATGTTGACAAAAGAGTCAAACTCTGTAAAATATCTAAAGAGATTTATTCTGAGCCAAATTTGAGTGACCGATGGCTCATGACGCATCCTCAGGAGATCCTGAGGACATGTGCCCAAGGTGGTTGGGGTAGAGCTTGGTTTTATACATTTTAGGGAGACATGAAACATCAATCAATACATGTAAGATGTACATTGGTTTGGTCCCAAAAGGTGGGACAGCTGGAAGTGGGAGCTTCCAAGTAATGGGCAGATTTAAAGGTTTTCTGATTGTCAATTGGTTGAAAGAGTTATTGTCAATAGAAAGGAATGTTTGGGTTTAGATAAGGGGTTTTGGAGACCAAGACTTTTATCATGTAGATGAAGCCTCTGGGTTGCAGGCTTTACAGAGAATAGATTGTAAATGTTACTTATCAGACTTAAAGAGTCTCTTCTATCAGCAATTCCAAAAAGGAGGAAGGTATAATGAGGCATTTCTGGCTCCCCCTTCCCATCACGGCCCCAAACTAGTTTTTCAGGTTAACACTGGAATGCTCTTGGCCTAGAGGAGTGGTCCATTCACATGGTTGTGGGGAGACTTAGACTTTTATTTTTGGTTTACACATATAACCTATGCACATCTTCCAGTATACTTTAAATCATCTCTAGATTATTTATAATACCTAATATAATGTAAATGCTATTTAAATAGTTGTCGTATTGTTTAGAGAATAATGACAAGAAAAAAAAGTACATCAGCTGTGTCCAACCCTTTAACTGTGAGGACTTTTTACTTATCTGTGGTGGTAGATATCACAAAAATTGTACATGGACCTTTTTTGTTGTTGTTGTTTAGCTCATCAGTTGTCATTAGTGTATTTTATGTGTGGCCCAAGACAATTCTTCCAGTGTGGCCCAGGGAAGCCAAAGGTTGGACATCTATGGTGTACATGTTCAGTACAAATGCAATTCTTTTTTCTGAATACTTTTCTTTTTCTTTTTTTTTTGAGACAGAGTCTTGCTGTGTCACCCAGACTGGAGTGCAGTGGTGCAATCTCGGCTCACTGCAACCTCTACCTCCTGGGTTCAAGTAATTCTCCTGCCTCAGCCTCCCAAGCAGCTGGGATTGCAGGCATATGCCACTACACCCAGCTAATATTTGTATTTTTAGTAGAGACAGGGTTTCGTCATGTTGGCTAAGCTGGTCTTGAACTCCTGACCTTGTGATCCACCTGCATCTGCCTCCCAAAATGCTGGGATTACAGGCATGAGCCACCACACCCGGCCTTTCTAAATATTTTTCTATGCAAGCTTGGTTAAGTCCACAGATGAGCAGCCCTTGGATATGGAGGGCCGAGTATTTCACCATGTCACTGAGTATCAGCTCCTGTCATATGGACATCCATGTTGTCACAGAGTATCAATACAGGGCAGGGGCCATGTGTTTACTTATTCTCACTCTCCTCAGCACTTACCCAAGAGAGGCCACTGATAATACTTTTGGGTGCTGCTGCTGCCAAAAGCCAAACTTGTTTCTGACTTTTCTTCCAGGCTCATTTAAGTCTATTACTTAAGCTCACAACTGTTACAGCTGGAGGTCAAAGAAAAGGAGGGCCAGGCTTGGTGGCTCACACCTCTAATCCTAGTACTTTGGGAGGCCAAGGTGAGAGGATGGCTTAAGCCCAGGAGTTTGTGACCAGCCTGGGCAACATAGGGAGACCTCTATATTAATCACCACCACAACAAAACTTAGTGGGGTGTGGTATATGCTTGTAGTCCCAGCTACTTGGGAGGTTGAGGTGGGAGGATTGCTCAAGCCTGGGAGGTCAAGGTTACAGTGAGCTGTGTTGGTGCCACTGCACTTTGGCCTGGGCAACAGAGTGAGATGCTGTCTCAAAACAAAAAACAAAAAAAGTTGGAATGAGCTGAGGAATGTTTTCTAGAACCAGTAAAGAAAGTTAGGGTGGGAGGCTGGGCACAGCAGCTTGTTGCAGGAAGTCAGGGACCCCAAACGGAGGGACCAGCTGGAGCTACGGCAGAGAAACACAAATTGTGAAGATTTCATTTTAATATGGACATATATCAGTTCCCAAATAATACTTTTGTAATTTCTTACACCTGTCTTTACTTCAATCTCTGAACACAAATTGTGAAGATTTCATTTTAATATGGACATTTATCAGTTCCAAAAATTAATACTTTTATAATTTCTTATGCCTGACTTTAATCTCTTAATCCTGTTATCTTCATAAACCGAGAATGTACGTTACTCAGGACCACTATTGTGTTAACTGTACAAATTGACTGTAAAACATGTGTGTTTGAACAATATGAAATCAGTGCACCTTGAAAAAGAACAGAATAACAGCGATTTTCAGGGAACAAGGGAAGACAACCATAAGGTCTGACTGCCTGCAGGGTCGGGCAGAGTAGAGCCATATTTTTCTTCTTGCAGAGAGCCTATAAACGGACTTGCAAGTAAAGAAGATATTGCTAAATTCTTTTCCTAGCAAGGAATATTAATAATTAAGACCCTGGGAAAGGAATGCATTCCTGGGGGGAGGTCTATAAATGGCCACTCTGGGAGAGTCTGTCTTATGCTGTTGAGATAAGGACTGAAATACGCCCTGGTCTCCTGCAGTACCTTCAGGCTTACTAGGATTGGGAAACCCCACCCTGGTAAATTTGAGGTCACACCGGTTCTCTGCTCTCGAACCCTGTTTTCTGTTGTTTAAGATGTTTATCAAGAGAATACGTGCACAGCTGAACATAGACCCTTATCAATAGTTCTGAATTTGCCCTTGTCCTGTTTCCTCAGAAGCATGTGATCTTTATTCTCCTTTTTGCCCTTTGAAGCATGTGATCTTGTGACCTACTCCCTGTCCTTGCACCCCCTCCCCTTTTGAAATCCTTAATAAAACTTGCTGGCTTTAAGGCTCAGGTGGGCATCATGGCCCTACCGATATGTGATGTCACCCCCGGAGGCCCAGCTGTAAAATTCCTCTCTTTGTACTGTTTCTCTTTGTTTCTCAGACCGCCCGACACTTATGGAAAATAGAAAGAACCTACGTTGAAATACTGGGGGTGGGTTCGCCCGATAGCAGCTCATGCCTGTAATCCTAGCACTTTGGGAGGCTGAGGTGGGTGAATCACTTGAGGTCAGGAGTTTGAGACCAGCCTGACCAACACAGTGAAACCCTGTTTCTACTGAAAATACAAAAAAATTAGCTGAGTGTAGTGGTGTGCACTTGTAATCCCAGCTACTCAGGAGGCTGAAGCAGGAAAATTGCTTGAACCTGGGAGGCGGAGGCTACAGTGAGCTGAGATTGTGCCACTGCACTCCAGCCTGGGCAACAGAGCAAGACTCCATATTAAAAAAAAAAAGAGGAAGAAAGAAAGATGGGGTGGGGGATGCAGGGTCCGAGAAGAGGTTCCATCACACCTTGCTCTACTTGACCAACAGGCAGGGAGGGGCAGGGACAGATGTTACTTTAAGTGGGTGGAATTCATCTTGGTAACCTAAACAGGCACAATGGCACCATCCTTCTGATTTGAAATGCTTTGTGAGGTTCATAAATTATATTGATGGAAAATTAAGGACAGCCCTGAGCAGACACCAGCACCCTCTGGTGTTCATCTCAACACGGCTCTGCTGATCTGGACCAGCTGGGGCAGGCGTGTCAAGAGAGGGTCCCCAGGAATGGTTCCAGGAAGCAGCAAGAGCTGCAAGAGTGAGATGCTTCCAGTTCACTGAATGGAAACTGTAGTGAAGGCCAGGTGTGGTGGCTCACACCTGTAATTGCAGCATTTTGGGAGGCCAAGGCAGGAGGATTGCTTGAGCCCAGGATATTGCAATCAGCTTGAGCAACATGATGAAACTCTGTCTCTACAAAAAATAGAAAAATTAGCCAGATGTGGTGGCATGTGCTTGTAGTCCCAGCTACTCAGGAGGCTGAGGTGGCAGGATTGCTGAAGCTGAGGAGGCTGCAGTGAGCCATGATTGTGCCACTGCACTCCAGCCTGGGCAACAGAGTGAGACTCTGTCTTCAAACACAAAAGCAAAAAGAAACCTGTAGTGGAGCTGACTTCTGAAGCTACTCAAGCTAGAAAGGGACTTGGGAGACAGTGGGAGAGAAGTGTCCTGGGTGTGCGTGTGTGTGTCTCCATTGCAAATTTTTTTTTTTTTAATGGTGTCTCTCTCTGTCACCCAGGTTGGAGTGCAGTGGCACAATCGTGGCTCACTGTAACCTCTGCCTCCTTTGTTCAAGCAATTCTCCTGCCTCAGCCTCCCGAGCAACTGGGATTACAGGCATGTGCCACTATACCTGGCTAATTTTTGTATTTTTAGTAGAGACAAGGTTTCACCATGTTGGCTACGCTGGTTTTGAACTTCTAACCTCTGTGAGCCACCACGCCTGGTCTAATGCAAATATTATTTGATACTGAAGACATTCCCTGCTTCACCACTGGGAATCCTTTCTTGTCCTGTTGTCATGGCCCCAGTGATCTTTCGTGGCTCCTGTTATTTCTTGTACAATAAGGGATTCTGGGCTTTGTAAACCATAAATAAAATTCTAAGCCCCTCAACCATCTGAATGGACCCCTCCTCTAGGCCAAGGGCTTTCCAAAGTTAACCTGAAAAACTAGTCCAGGCTATGATGGGAAAGGGGAGCTGGATATGCCTCATTATACCCTCGTCCCTTTTAAAATTGCTGATAGAAGAGACTCTAAGTCTGATAAGAAACATTTACAGGCCAGGCACAGTGGCTCACACATGTAATCCCAGCATTTTGGGAGGCAGAGATGGGCAGATCACGAGGTCAGGAGTTCAAGACCAGCCCAGCCAACATGGTGAAACCTGGTCTTTACTACAAATACAAAAATTAGGCATGGTGGCACATGCCTGTAATCCCAGCTACTCAGGAAACTGAGGCAGGAGAATCATTTTAACCTGGGAGGTGGAGGTTGCAGTGAGCCAAGGTCATACCACTGCACTCCAGCCTGGGTGACAGAGTGAGACTCTGTCTCAAAGAAAAAAAAAATTGAAACATTTACAATCTATTCTATCTGAAGCCTGCTACCTGGAGGCTGATATGCATCAGAACCTAGGTCTCCACAATCCCTTATCTTAACCCAGACATTCTGTTCTATTGATTCTACATCTTTAGACAATAACTTAACTCTTTCAACCAATCGCCAATCAGAAAATCTTTGAATCCACCTATGACCTGGAAGGCCCCCCCACCATTTTTCCTGTTGTCCTGCCTTTCTAGACCAAACCAATGTACATCTTACATGGATACACTGGTACCTTATGTCTCCCTAAAATGTATAAAACCAAGTTGTGGCCCAACCACCATGGGCACATGTTCTCAAGATCTCCTGAGGATTGTGTCATGGGCCACTGATCTCTCATATTTGGCTCAGAATAAATCTCTTCAGATATTTTTCAGAGTTTGACTCTTCATTGAGCGTGCCTCTTCTCAATTTCCTTCCCCAGATATAAATTCAGCCTTTCTTCAGAAAGCTCTGTTTCCATTCCAGATAGATTCATGGTATCCCAGTGTTGGAGCTCAGAAACCAATATGGAACTTTGACATGCTGAACTGAAGAAGCCTCAAGGTCTTTCTGACTTCCTGGGCCCCCTATCTCTCAATCCTCTGTCTCTCCCAAAGCACAGGATGAAGTAGTTCTCTGAAGTTTCCTTATCTCCCTAAAGTTGACATCTGCCAAAGAAGAAAACAATCACCTGGGGTCCCTTCCATGTGTTCTCATTAATGGAACTCTGACCACAGGATGAAAGACTGAAGTTTGTCAACACACTTGGACAGAATTTTGTCACAAACCATTGTCTGCTCTACAAGGCCAACAGACTTTGTCCTAGGCCATTGTATTGTAAATCAAAAAGTATCTGAGGCAGGATTCTATCAATTTAGAAGTTTATTTTGCCAAGATTAAGGACATGCCCAGGAGAAAAGAACACAGAATCACAGAAACAGTCTGTGATCTGTGCCTCTCTCCAAAGAAGATTCTGAGGCTTCAGTATTTAAAGGGGAAAAGCAGGCGGGTGGGGATAGAGGGAGGGTGTGGTCATTCACATTACAAGAGAAAGAGCAGGTAGGAAACAGTCAGTTACAGATTTGTCTCGTGCTCAGTAAACTGGCACTTTACATAAGATAAGGTGAACATAGTACAGCTACTTGTGGGCCTGTTTAACTTTATATTAGTAGATGTCTTAGGAACAAAAGGAAAGCCAGCTTCTTGTATGCTTCAGTGTTCAGCTTAATGGGGTTTTTCCTTTTGGCATTTTGAGTTGGTGTCCCGAGGTTTTATTTTCTTTTGACATTTATCCCTCCTTTTCTTTTGACATTTATCCCTCCTTTTCTTTTTAAAATCTTTGCCGGGTGCAGTGGCTCACGCCTGTAATCCTAGCACTTTTGGAGGCCAAGGTGGGTGGATTGCCTGAGCTCAGGAGTTTGCGACCAGCCTGGGCAACATGGTGAAACCCCGTCTCTACTAAAATACAAAACAAAATTATCCAGGCGTGGTGGCGGGCACCTGTAGTCCCAGCTACTCGGGAGGCTGAGGCAGGAGAATTGCTTGAACCTGGCAGGCGGAGGTTACAGTGAGCTGAGATTGCGCCACTGCACTCCAGACTGGGTGACAGAGCGAGGTCTAAAAACAAAACAAAACAAGCAAACAAACAAACAAAACTTTCAGAGACAGCTTTTTTTTTTTTTTTTTTTTTGAGACGGAATCTCGCTCTGTTGCCCAGGCTGGAGTACAGTGGCACAATCCCACTGACTGAAACCTCCACCTCCCGGGTTCAAGCTATTCTCCTGCCTCAGACTCCCTAATAGCTGGGATTACAGGTGTGCACCACCACACACAGCTAATTTTTATATTTTTAGTAGGGCTAGGATTTTGCCATGTTGGCCAGGTTGGTCTCGAACTCCTGACCTCAGGTGATCTGCCTGCCTCGGCCTCCCAACATGCTGGGATTACAGGCATGAGCCACTGAGCCACGCCAAGAGAAAGCATTTAAGAAGAAAATGAGTCTCTGGTTTCGGGTTTGTTTGATCTGTCATGGTTAGGATGGTTTATTCCTAGATAGGTCCCATGCTGTTAGAAAAGCCCATTTTCAGTAGTTTGTGAAGTCTCATGTCCCACAAATTAAAAATAGGGAAAGGAAGAAAGAAGGAAAACAGAGGAAGAAAAGGAAGAAATAGCAAACAAAGAAAAAAGGGAGAGCAATCCTGGAAAACCAATATAGGCCATATTACTCAGAAGTCCATACGTCAGTAGACAGGTATAAAAATGGTTTACGGACTGGACACAGTGGCTCATGCCTGTAATCCCACCACTTTGGGAGGCCAAGGATTTCTATCATTTGAGGCCAGGAGTTCAAGACCAGCCTCGCCAACATGGCAAAACCCCATCTCTACTAAAAATACAGAAATTAGCCAGGTGTGGTAGTGCACGCCTGTAGCCCCAGCTACTCAGATGGCTGAGGAGGGAGAATCACTTTAGCCTGGGAGGTGGAGGATGCAGTCAGCGGAGGTCATGCCACTGCATTCCACCCTAGACAACAAAGGGAAACTCCGTCTCAGTAAAATAAAATAAAAAACCAAAGGTTTATGTATATAGACAGGTTTCTCTTATTTTCCTCTGAAATTTAAGTTGTCTAGCTTCAGTTCACAGCACTTTAAGAAAAGCATAGCTTAATTTTTAGGGATTTCAAATCAGGATAAATGGGGGGAAAAGAAAAAAAAAGAAGAAAAAAGTTGCAAACATTATTTTGGAGACTTGTAGCCAGGAAACATTTCAGGATTCAGTTCAAATTGTAGGACATAATAAAATGGAAAAGCACTGGACAAGGCTAGAAGCTAATAACTGGTGTACTATAGTTTATTGTGAAACATAATTTTTCTGTCTCCAACTCCTCAGTTTTATTAAAGACGAAATCATAGTAGGATCAATTTATTTGTAAAATAAGTTTTAGTCTTATTATAGTTGGCTTGATTATTTGCATAAATGCAACAAGAATAATTGTTTGCCATATATTTTTATTTTTTACACAGTCTCATTCTGTTGCCCAGGTTGAAGTGCAGTGGCGAGATCCACCAAACTGCAACCTCCACCTCCCAGGTTCAAGCGATTCTCCTGCCTCAGCCCTCAAGTAGCTCGGATTACAGGCGTGTACCACCATGCCCAGCTAATTTTTGTATTTTCAGTAGAGTCAGGGTTTCACCGTGTTGGCCAGGGTGGTCTCGAACTCCTGACCTCAGGTGATCCACCTGCCTTGGCCTCCCAAAGTGCTGGGATTACATGCGTGAACTACTGCGCCTGGACAATTTAATATAACTTTAGATTCTAAATTGTATAAGTTTATTTACAAGCATTTGTTCTATTGAATTTACCTAGTTAATCAAATTTTTTTTTTTTTTTTTTGAGACGGAGTCTCGCTCTGTCGCCCAGGCTGGAGTGCAGTGGCGCAATCTTGGCTCACTGCAAGCTCTGCCTCCCGGGTTCATGCCATTCTCCTGCCTCAGCCTCTCCGAGTAGCTGGGACTACATGCGCCCGCCACCACGCCGGCCAATTTTTTTGTATTTTTAGTAGAGACGGGGTTTCACCGTGGTCTCGATCTCCTGACCTCGCTGGGATTACAAGCGTGAGCCACCGCGCCCGGCTTTTTTTTTTTTTTTTTTTTTTTTGAGGGAGTTTTGCTCTTGTCGCCCAGGCTGGAGTGCAGTGACGTGATCTTGGCTCACTGCAACCTCCTCTTCCCGGGTTCAAATGATTTTCCTGCCTCAGCCTCCTGAGTAGCTGGGATTACAGTCGCTCACCACCATGCCTTGCTAATTTTTTTGTGTTTTTAGTAGAGACCTGGTTCCATCCTGTTGGCCAGGGTGGTCTCAAACTCTTGACCTCAGGTGATCCGCCCACCTCAGCCTCCCAAAGTGCTGGGATTACAGGCATGAGCCACCACTCCCAGCCTAATTAATTTTTTAAAGATAGTTTACCTAGATAGCTTATGAAAACTGTGATAGTTATCATTTAAAGTTATTTTCCTGTTAAACATTTTTATATCTTATGAATTTCAGATGTTTACCAAAGTAAGAAACTTAAGATTAAATAAATGTTTGTTTTGTTTTATTTTATTTTGCCAATAACTCAGGATTTAGCTGTTTCCATTAAGCCAACATTAAATATTTATTTATTTATTTATTTATTTATTTATTTATTGAGACAGAATCTCGCTCTTTTGCCCAGGCTGGAGTGCAGTGGCGCTATCTCGGCTCACTGCAAGCTCCACCTCCCGGGTTCACGCCATTTTCCTGCCTCAGCCTCCCGAGTAGCTGGGACTACAGGCATCCGCCACCGCGCCCAGCTAATTTTTTGTATTTTTTTAGTAGAGACGGGGTTTCACCGTGTTAGCCAGGATGGTCTCGATCTCCTGACCTCGTGATCCACCCGCCTCGGCCTCCCGAAGTGCTGGGATTACAGGCGTGAGTCACCGCGCCCAGCCTAAATATTTATTTAAAAATTACACAAACAATGATAATTCTCTTTTGGGCTACATTTATAGTTTTATAACCCTCATGCCACATTTTGACAACTTATAATATCTAGCAGAGATAATATAAAACCACTTGACTAATAAATCTAAACAATAATGTATGTTGACAATTCTGAAGACATTTCTAATTTTATTTTACAAATACTTTTAAAACCAGGTTATTTATTAAAGATTTACTTGTCACACGAACTTAAAAAGGCAATTAGGCTTAAAGTTTCTATTTTTCTATAAAGTGTTTAATTTAAGTAAATTTTACTTAAATTTTACACGCCTGTAATCCCAGCACTTTGGGAGGCGGAGGTGGGTGTATCACCAGAGGTCGAGAGTGTGAGACCAGCCTGGCCAACATGGTGAAACCCCGTCTCTACTAAAAATACAAAATTACCCAGGTGTGATGGTGCATGCCTGTAATCCCAGCTACTTGGGAGGCTGAGACAGGAGAAATACTGGAAACTGGGAGGTGGAGGTTGCAGTGAGCTGAGATTGTGCCATTGCACTCCAGCCTGGACAACAGGAGCGAAACTCTGTCTCAAAAGAGAAAAAAAAAAGCTACATACCTCCCTCACAATTTGCTTGTGGGCCCCAAGATCTTTACCTTAAAACAGTTCTGTTGACTTTCACCCTGGCATTGTAAACTGATAGCTTATCTTCCCAGGTGCAGAATGGAAAGTCATCCCTCTCCTCACTTGAGACAAATGCATATCTGATTGCTTCCTTTACTCTATTGTTTAAGTAAAAATGCAGATTCACTGAGTCAGACTAAATTGTGTATTCAGTGAAAGACTGGTCAAGGGCTCAAAAGAATGCAACCAGGCCAGGCATGGTGGCTTACACCTGTAATCCCAGCATTTTCGGAGGCCCAGGTGGGTGGATTGTTTGAGCCCAGGAGTTGGAGACCAGACTGAGCAACATGGTGAAACTACGTCACTACAAAAAATACAAAAGTTAGCTGGGTGTGGTGGTGCACACCTGTAGTCCCAGTTACTTGGGAGGCCGAGATCTGAGGATCGCTTGAGCCTAAGAGGTCGGGGCTGCACTGAGCTGTGATGTTGGTGCCACTGCACCCCACTCCAGCCTGGGAGACAAGAGTGATACCCTGTCTCAAAAAAAACAAACAGGCTGAGTGTGGTGGCTCACGACTGTAATCCCAGCACTTTGGGAGGCCGAGATGGGCAGACCACTTGAGGTCAGGAGTTCGAGACCAGCCTGGCCAACATGGTGAAACCCCGTCTCTACTAAAAATACAAAAATTAGCTATGCATGGTGGTGGTGGGCACCTATAATCCCAGCTACTCAGGAGGCTGACGCAGAAGAATTGCTTGAACCTGGGAGGCGGAGGTTGCAGTGAACCCAGATTGAGCTACTGCACTCCAGCCTGGGCAACAGAGTGAGACTCTGTCTCAAAACAAACAAACCAAAGAATACAACCTTTTGTCTTTTATCTGCCTATGACTTAGAAGCTCCTCCACTCCACTTCGAGTTGTCTGCCTTTCGGGACCAAACCAACGTATGTCTTACCCATGTTGACTGATGTCTCATGTCTCCCTAAAATATGTAAAACCCAGCTGTACCTTGACCACCTTGGGCACATGGTTGACAGGACCCCCTGAGGCTGTTTTACAGGTACATCCTTAACCTTGGCAAAACAAACTTTTTAAAATTGAGACCTGTTTCAGGTATTTTGGGTTCACATTGATAACCTGTTTCATTACTTTAGGCAATTGTCAGCTTGATAGCCCTAAATTTGCATAGTAAAGGAATAACTCACGTTAAAATCAGATAGTGAAATTTACTTTTCAGAGTACAAAGCGGGAGAAAGAAAGAGAATCTGGGTGTGTTAGAGGGAGATTAAAAATGAATACCAAGCCAAACATATAATTGTTAAAATCTACCACAAGATTTTATAATTTAGATTTTTTTTTTTTTTTTTGAGACAGAGTTTCACCCTGTCGCCCAGGCTGGAGTGCAATGGCACGACCTCGGCTCACTGCAACCTCTGCCTCCTGGGTTCAAGTGATTTTCCTGCCTCAGCCTCCCGAGTAGCTAGGATTATAGGCATGTACCACCACGCCTGGCTAATTTTTTGTATCTTTAGTAGAGATGGGGTTTCACCATATTGGCCAGGCTGGTCTTGAACTCCTGACCTGGTGATCCACCTGCCTTGGCCTCCCAAAGTGCTGGAGCTGGGATTACAGGTGTGAGCCACTGCCTTTTTTTTTTTTTTTGAGACGGAGTCTCGCTCTGTCGTCCAGGCTGGAGTGAAGTGGCGTGATCTTGGCTCACTGCAACCTCCACCTCCCTGGTTCAAGCGATTCTCCTGCGTCAGCCTCCCTAGTAGCTGGGATTACAGGTGTTTGCCAACATGCCCAGCTAATTTTTGTATTTTTAGTAGAGACAGGGTTTCACCATGTTGGACAGGCTGGTTTCGAGCTCCTGAACTCAGGTGATCCGCCCACCTTGGCCTCCCAAAGTGTTGAGATTATAGGCATTGAGGCGGGAAATTAAAGAAAGAAAGAAAAAAAAAATTAAAAGGAGAAAGAAATAAGCTTTCCTGTATTAGGCTGACTTGTCCCAGAGGCAGCAATGGGCACAGCGCAGACCCAGGGAAAGCCTTGATAATACTATCTAAGAAGCCAGGACACAAAGGAACATGCTCTGGAGACTCTCCCAGCACTCCCTCAACATAGGGAGAAGAGAAACAAATTTTCCTTTGTTTTGTGGTATGAGTTTACAGATTCTTGTTCTCTGTAACTAGTAACTTCAAGTATTCTGTTTTATCTAAGAAGTACAGCAAAGGTCATGAGAAGCCTGAGCAGGCCTGAACAACAGCTGTCTGGGCACCATAGTAAAGGTTATGAGATAAACCAGTGCAAGGCTCTTTAGACTAAAACCTAGATAACAGACATCTAGGTTGCTTGGCAGTCGTCATGTGTAGTCCTGAGTTATGAACCTGTCACAATTTGATTAATTGTTCTGCCTCTGTATCCTTGCTTTCAAGCCACTGTAACTGTAATCCTGCTTCAAGCTAGCCCATCCCCTTTTTGAAGTGTATCTAAAAGTCAAGCGCTGTCTTTGTTCTGGGCCCGGTCTTCGGATATTATGTCTGCTGGGTCGTCTGAGTGCACTCAATAAAGATATCCTCCTGTATACACCCCAAGATCTCTTTCTGGTCCTCCTGATCCCCCAACGGCATGAGCCACCGTGCCCTGCCTAGACAGATAATTTTAAATTTAGTCTCTATTAACTGTACCTCTGGGCTCTGGGCAGAGCCCACACTGAATCCTGGGTCTCCAGAAAGAGAGACATCATGAGAGTAGGCCACGTAATGCTTTTACAGTGCACTTTGTTACAAAGCTATTACATTGTGTTTTAAGTGTTTAAACCACACCCGTTCTTATCTTCAACACGTAAGAGTAGCCCCTGCAGCAATAACTATTTTGGTAAAAAAAAAAAAAAAATTAGGTAACTCGATACAAAAGCCAGCAGATTAAGATCTGAGAGGAACTTGACTGTTTACCCTTTGGGGTTTCATAAGGAAAAACAGAGGCTTCTCCCAAAAAGGAGTCTGGCGTCTTCTCTTTTCTTTCTTTCTTTCTTTTTTTTTTTTTTTTTTTTGAGAAGGAGTCTCCCTCTGCCGCCCAGGCTGGAGTGCAGTGGCCCGATCTTGGCTCACTGCAAGCTCAGTGCAGTGGCGATCTTGGCTCACTGCAAGCTCCGCCTCTCAGGTTCATGCCATTCTCTCGCCTCAGCCTCCCGAGTAGCTGGGACTATAGGCGCCCACCACCACGCCCGGCTAATTTTTTTTTGTATTTTCAGTAGAAACGGGGTTTCACTGTGTGGATGGTCTCCATCTCCTGACCTCGTGATCCGCCCGCTTTGGCCTCCCAAAGTGCTGGGATTACAGGCGTGAGCCACCACGCACGGCCCTTCTCTGTTTTCTTTAAGGAATCTCAGGCTGTTAGAAATTATTTAAGGTCCCTCAGGCAGCAGAGGATGGCATGAGGAAGGAGAGAGAGAGAAGTACATGGAGACAATAGAATTCAGTCCACTGAGCAGAAAAAAAGCCTTTTTTCTCAAAAAAACAAGATCCTAGGAGAGAAAAAAATGTGTGAAGACCTTTTAAATATATATCTAGGCCAGGCTCGGTGACTCATGCCTGTGATCCTAGCCCTTTAGGAGGCTGAGGAAGGAGGACTGCTTGAGCCCAGGAGTTTGAGGCCAGCCTGGGCAACATGGGGAAACCTAGTCTCTACTAAAAATACAAAAATTAGCCAGTTGTGGTGGCGCACACCTGTAATCCTAGCCATTTGGGGCGGCTGAGGCACAAGAATCGCTTGAAAGGGGGAGGTTGAAGCTGTAGTGAGCCGAGATTGTACCATTACACTCCAGCCTGGGCAACAGAGTGAGACCCTGTCTCAAAAAAATTAAAACTAAAGCTGGGCACAGTGGCTCACACCTGTAATCCCAGAACTTTGGGAGGCTGAGGTGGGCGAATCACCTGAGGTCAAGAGTTTGAGACCAGTCTGGCCAACATGGTGTAAACCCTGTCCCTACTAAAAATACAAAAGTCATCCAGGTGTGGTGGTGCACATCTATAATCCCAGCTACTCAGGAGGTTGAGGAGGGAGAATGGCTTGAACCCGGGAGGTGGAGGTTGAAGTGAGTGGAGATCCTGCTACTGAACTCCAGCCTGGGTGACAGAGTGAGACTCCCTCTAAATTAAAAAAATATATATAAAATATAAATATAAAATATATATCACATATAAATATATATATATTAAATGAGAAAAAATATTTAAATGGAAAAGCAGGCTGGCAGGGAAAGAGGGAGAGTGTGGTCATCCACATTACAAGAGAAAAGGAGCAGGGAGGGAATAGTCAGTTATGGATTTGTCTCCTGCTCAGTAAACTGGCACTTTACATAAGATAAGTTGAAAATAGAGTAGCTACCTGTGGAGATATTTAACTTTTTATCAGTAGCTATCTGCTTAGGAACAAAGCAGTTTCTTTTTTTTTTTTTTTTTTTTTGAGATGGAGCCTCCCTCTGTTGCCCAGGCTGGAGTGCAGTGGCGCGATCTCAGCTCACTGCAAGCTCTGCCTCCTGGGTTCACGCCAGTCTCCTGCCTCAGCCTCCCAAGTAGCTGGGACTACAGGTGCCCGCCACCACGCCTGGCTAATTTTTTGTATTTTTAGTAGAGGTGGGGTTTCACCGTGTTAGCCAGGATGGTCTCAATCTCCTGACCTCATGATCCGCCTGCCTCGGCCTCCCAAAGTGCTGGGATTACAGGCATGAGCCACCACACCTGACTGGAACAAAGCAGCTTCTTGCATGATTCAGCTTTTGGTTTAATTTTTTCCTTTTGGCATAGTGAATTGGGGTCTCATGTTTTTATTTTCCTTTCACAGTATATGTTCTTCAAGTCCATTGAATTTTCTTAAAAATCTTTTAGAACCCCCCCAAAATAATCTGCACTTCCCCACCTCCCTTTCCCCTAATAAAAAAGCTGTATGATCATCTGTACCCCATTGACTTATTTGGTAACTCTCCTGCAATTCCCTGGTGCTGTGCCTTTTCTCCACCTAATCTTGCATAGTGCTATAAAGAAATACCTGAAGGTCGGGCGTGGTGGCCCATGCCTGTAATTCTAGCACTTTTGTAGGCCTAGGTGGGTGGATCACTTGAGGTTAGGAGCTTGAGACCAGCCTGGCCAACATGGTGAAGCCCCGTCTCTACTAAAACACAAAAATTAGCCGGGTGTGGTGTCACATGCCTGTAATCAAAGCTATTCTAGGGAGGCTGAGGCAGAAGGTGGAGGTTGCAGTGAGCCGAGATTGTACCACTGCACTCCAGCTTGGGCAACAGAGCAAGACTCCATCTCAAATGAAACAAAACAAAACAAAAAACTTGAGTCTGAGTAATTTATAAAGAAGAGAGGTTTCGTTGACTCATGGTTCTGCAAGGCCATACAGGAAGCATAATGGCTTCTGCTTCTGTGGAGGCCTCAGGAAACTTACAATCATGGTGGAAGCAAAGAGTGAGCCAGTACTTTGCATGGCTGGAGCAGGAGGAAGAGAGAGAGGAGGAGTTGCCATACCCCTTTAGACAACCAGATCTCATGAAAGCTTCCTGTTGCGATGACAGCACCAAGTGGGAGTGGTGTTAAACCGAGAGAAACAACCCTGATGATCCACTCACCTCCCACCAGGCTCTACCTCCAGCATTGGGGATTACAATTCTTTTTTTTTTTTTTTTTTGAGATGGAGTCTCGCTCTGTTGCCCAGGCTGGAGTGCAGTGGAGTGATCTTGGCTCACTGCAACCTCCTCATTTTTTTGCCCAATAAGTGAACACCAACCATGAACTTCATTCCTCAGCCTCCTGGGTAGCTGAGATTATGTGCCACCATGCCCGGCTAATTTTTTGCATTTTTAGTAGACACTCCTCAGAAGAAGGAATTCAGGGGGTGCAGTGGAGGGAGAGAATCAAGAAGAATACCTAATAGATGCTGGGCTTAATACCTGGATGATGGGATGATCTATGTAGCAAACCACCATGGCACATGCTTACCTATGTAACAAACCTTCACATCCTGCGCATGTACCCCTGAACTTAAAATCAAAGTTGAAAATAAAAGGGATATAAAGTCATAAAAAAAAAAGGAAAGAATTCGACTGAAGGGCATAAGGTAGAAAAAGAGACCAAGGCAAGTTTCAGAGCAGGAGTTGAAGTTTATTTAAAGTGGCTTAAGAACAGGAAAGAAAGTATGCTTGGGAGAGACTCAAGTGGGTGACTTGAAGAACAAGCATGGTGTTTAACCTTGATCCTAGGACTTTATAGGCTGGCCCCTTTCCCATGATTCTTCCCTTGGGGTGGGCTGCCTGCATGCGCAGTGGCTTCCTTACCCTTGGAAGTGAGCATGCGCAGTGTGTTTAGGCAGTTATATGCATGTCCATCTGAGGCTTTCTTCCCTTTTCTGGTGGAGTGCCCCAGAAGGTCATACTCCACCATTTTTTTCTCTTAATGTGCATATCCAGGAAGTTGCTTTTCCCTGGCGTCTGCATTCGATTAACGCTTTAGCGCCACAGGTGTGGACCATTAGGAAATGGCCTCTCCCTGTTGCTGGCTGCCAATTTATCACTCTAGAGAGGCAATGTGATAATTGCCAAACCATCACCTGACATTCCTAGTGGGTAGGGGAAGAGAGGTAGGGTAGCCCTCTCCTGCCCCACTCATGCCTGTCTAACTACCTGTAACAGCTCCATGGCTCAAGGCTTTACATAAAAATCCTAGTGGCTTAGAGCAGGGTCTACAATCTTTACCACATCCTAGGGTTAATATTCTTTTTTTTTTTTTTTTTTTTGAGATGGAGTTTGACCCTTGTTGCCCAGGCTGGAGTGCAATGACACAATCTCAGCTTACTGCAACCTCTGCCTCCCAGGTACGAGTGATTTTCCTGTCTCAGCCTCCCAAGTAGCTGGGACTACAGGCACCCACCACCACGCCTGGCTATTTTTTTGTATTTTTAGTAGAGACAGGGTTTCACTGTGTTGACCAGGCTGGTCTTGAACTCCTGACTTCAGGTGATCCACCTGCCTCGGCCTCCCAAAGTGCTGGGATTACAGGGGTGAGCCATCACACCTGGCCTTTAATATTCTTTGAATCATCTCCTTCCCATTGCAATAGGTTGGACAACTACCAACTACTCTAGGAATTTTTTCATCTCCTCCAATAGAAGACCCATTCCATATGAGCAGGGACTTTGTCTTCTGTATCTCCAAAGGGTAGAACAGCTCTTGGCACATAGCACCTGAGAAATAAATGAAACTTTTTGGTTGGGCACGGTGGGTCACGCCTGTAATCCCAGCACTTTGGGAGGCTGAGGTGGGCAGATTGCTTGAGCCCTGGAGTTCAAGACCAGCCTGGGCAATATAGTAAGATCCTGCCACTACAAAAACTACAAAAAATTAGGTGGGTATGGTGGTGCATGCCTGTAGTCCCAGCTACTAGGGAGGCTGCGCCAGGAGGATCACCTGAGCCCAAGGAGGTCGAGGCTGTCATTGTGCCACTGCATTCCAGCCTGGGCAACAGAATGAGACCCTGTCAAAAAAAAAAGAAAAAAAAAAAAAAAGAATGAAAGAAAGAAAAGAAAGTTTTTAAATTTGAGGAATGCCTCTTTAAATGATCAGGCTCAGAGAGGCATTGAATCCAACAACAGCCAAGTCTCCCTCCACCCCATGAGCTGAGTAACTACCTCTTTGAGCCACTCGCTATGTGAGCTCTGGACCGGCTGACACCAAGCAACCATAAAATTAACCTAAGAGTGCCATATGCCAGACACCTTAACTCATACCCTATAGCTCTGCAATGTACAGCCAATCACTAACTAATGTTATTTCTGTACACAAATAAGAATTCCTGTTAAACAACTCTGTATCAGCCTCACTCCTTCCCTTTTGATTTTAAAAATCTACTTGTGGCTGGGCACAGTGGCTCACACCTGTATTGCCAGCACTTTGGGAGACTGAAGCAGGAGGATCACTTGAGCTCAGGAGTTCAAGACAAGTCTGTGCAACATAGCAAGATCTCATCTCTAAAAAAAAAAAAAAAAAAGCACATGCCGTGGCGGCACATGCCTGTAATCCCAGCTGCTTGGGAGGTTGAAGCCCAAGAGGATCACTTGAGTCCAGGAGACCACAGTGAGCTATGATCCCACCATTGCAGTCCAGCCTGAGTGACAGAGTGAGACCCGTGTCTAATAAAAATAAAAAACAAAAACAACAACTTACTTGTAACAAAAGCCAAACACAGCACTTTCCTAAAGCAACTTGGAAGTGTTTCCTGGGCAGCAGTTCTCACTTTGGCTCAAGAAAACTCTTTTTTTTGTTGTTGTTGAGACAGCGTCTCGCTCTGTCACCCAGGCTGGAGTGCAATGGCTCGATCTCGGCTCACTGCAACCTCCACCTCCCAGGTTCAAGTGATTCTGCTTCAGCCTCCTGAGTAGCTGGAATAAAGGTGCTCACCACGATGCCTGGCTAATTTTTGTATTTTTAGTAGAGACGGGGTTTCCCCATTTTGGCCAGGCTGGAGACGGGGTTTCCCCATTTTGGCCAGGCTGGTCTCAAACTCCTGACCTCAAATGATCCACCCACCTCGGCCTCCCAAAGTGCTGGGAATAAAGGTGTGAGGCACCACACCCGGCCAAGAAAACGCTATAAAATTATGTTTTGTGCCTCGTCTTCTTTCTTTAGATCAGCATACCTGCTCAATCAATACCTGTTGCAGGAATTAACTGTAACATTGGAATGCATGCTAATATTAAATAACTTTACTGTGCTCTTGTGGGCAGTGCGTTTGCACATAAACAGTTTTCTTTGCTTCATGGTCATCAGCGGAGTGGTGTAACAAGATGATATGCAATATCAGCACTGGATGAGACCTCAAGTCTATAGAGTTGCGTATATTGCTCCTTCAATATTTATTCTCCAAGGGATATCAGGTATCCCCCTCCAAAGCTCAAATTTCTTCTCCATCCGTTACCTACCTTGGCATAATTCTTCATGAAAACACACGTGCTCTTCCTGGCTGATCTTTCAAACCCCAACCCCTTCCAAAAAGCAACAACTCCTTTCCTTCCTGGGCATGGTTGGATACTTTTGCCTTTGGATACCTGGTTTTGCCATCCTAACAAAACCACACCATGGTTTTGGAGAGTGGAGGAAGTGGCCACAGGGTGGTCTGCCTGGGGTTTTTCTCCTGCAATGGATTTGGGTGTGTCCCTCTGAGCTGGTTCAGGCTTAGAGACATTGTGTGTTGGTCAGGAGAGCTGACATAGCAGGGAGAGCCCTTGGCTGCAGCTGAAGAACAGTGACACTGTGGTCTTCAGTGACAGTAGGCGACCCAGGAGGGGACTGGCCATGTGGACCTAGTGGTCTTCAGGGATGTATCAGTCAGGGTCACCCAAACTGAGTCATCTAAGGAGAGTTTAATTAAGGGATGATTTACAATGGGGTGGGCTGGAGATAGGGGAAACAGAAGGGAAACTGCAATAGCCAGGCTGGAATCCCAGCAAGGGAAAGGAAGTGATTACTGGAATCCAGAGAGTGAGGGAGCCACACAGTGGTTACCACCTTCAGGCCTAGGCCGGGTATAGGGAGGGAGCTGGGACATAGGCCCTCACACCTCACTGCCTCCTGCCCTCAGATATCCTGCCAGTTCCCTAATCCAGCTGGGAGATAAAGGACAAGGGAGCCCATTGATGTGTCCCTTAGGTCAACATCCTGGGGCTCAGAGCAGGGTGGAAAAGAGTGGAGAGTAAACCTGAAAGGGCAACAGAAGATTCCAGCACAAAGGCCAGGCGCGGTGGCTCATGCTTTTAATCCCAGCACTTTGGGAGGCCGAGGCGGGCGGATCACGAGGTCAGGAGATTGAGACCACAGTGAAACCCCGTCTCTACTAAAAATACAAAAAAAAATTAGCCGGGCGTGGTGGCGGGCGCCTGTAGTCCCAGCTACTCGGAGAGGCTGAGGCAGGAGAATGGCGTGAACCCGGGAGGCAGAGCTTGCAGTGAGCCGAGATTGTGCCACTGCACTCCAGCCTGGGCGACACAGCGAGACTCCGTCTCAAAAAAAAACAGATTCCAGCACAGTGGAGTGGAGGACAAACAGGGAGGGGATGTGCAGAGCAGTCAAGAAAGCAAATCCTGGTCGGGTGTGGTGGCTCACGCCTGTAATCCCAGCACTTTAGGAGGCCAGGGTGGGCAGATCATGAGGTCAGGAGTTTGAGACCAGCCTGGCCAACATGGCGAAGCCTAGTCTCTACTATAAATACAAAAATTAGCCAGGCATGATGGTGGGCACCTGTAATCTCAGCTACTTGGGAGGCTGAGGCAGGAGAATCGCTTGAACCTGGGAGGCAGAGGTTGCAGTGAGCTGAGATCGTACCACTGCACTCCAGCCTGGGCAACATGGTGCGGCTCTGTCTCAACAAAACAAAAAACCAAAAACAAAAAAAACAAACCAAAACAAAAACCAGAAAGCAAATCCTGATCCTGAACAAATGTGTGTGTGTGTGTGTGCCTGTGTGTGTGTGTGCCTGTGTGTGTGTGTGTCTCTGTGTGTGTGTGTCTGTGTGTACGTGTGGATGTGTGTGTGTGGAGTATCACGATGCACTCTTCTTGCACTGGGGGTGAGTCCCCAATTGTGGACCCAAGTCCACAATTCCGTTGTGCACAGGGTGAGGATTCAAGGTCCACAATCTCCAAATGTTCCTCCCCACCCCAGATACCTCTTCCATTCACAGATTGATGCCTAGAATTTTCCCATTTTAGCTTTTTTCTTTTTCTTTTTCTTTTTTTTTTTTTTTTGAGACAGAGTCTTGCCCTGTCACCTAAGCTGGAGTGCAGTGCCATGACCATGGCTCACTCTCACTGCAGCCTCGACCTCCCTGGCTTAAGCCATCCTCCCACTCAGCCTCCAGAGTAAGCTGGGACCACAAGCATGTACCACCACACCCAGATAATTTTTAAATTTTTTGTAGAGATGGGGGTCCCACTGTGTTCCCCAGACTGGCCTTGGACTCCTGGGCTCAAGTGATCCTCCTGCCTTGGCCTCTCAAAATGCTGGAATTACAGGTGTGAGCCACCGAGCCTGGCTGCTTTTTTTCTTTCTTTCTTTTTTTTTTTTTTGAGACAGAGGCTCACTCTGTCGCCCAGGCTGGAGTGCAGTGGCGCTATCTTGGCTCACTGCAACCTCTGCCTCCCCGGTTCGAGCAATTCTTCTGCCTCAACCTCCTGAGTAGCTGGGACTACAGGAACCTGCCACTGTGCCCAGCTAATTTTTGTATTTTTAGTAGAGATGGGGTTTCACCATATTGGCCAGACTGGTCTTGAACTCCTGACCTCGTGATCCACCTGCCTCAGCCTCCCAAAGTGCTGGGATTACGGGCGTGAGCCACAGCGCCCAGCTCTGGCTGCTTTTTTCTTTTCACTAAAGTTTCTGCAAAACTGTAAACATGTCCTTGGCATCCAAGACTGTACAAGGAAGAAAGGAAATAAACGTTATGGGGCTCTTACCCAGTGCCTGCACTGCACAAGGTTTCACACGGATGGAATCACTGAAATGTCCTCACGACCTTATAAGAAAAGTATTAGTATCTTCATTTCACACACGAGGGAAAGGAGGTTTGGGGGTGGCGGGGGTGGGGGTTAGCCTGCCCATACCCAAAGTCCTTTTTTTTTTTTTTTGAGACAAGGTCTTGCTCTGTGGCTCAGGCTGGGGTGCAGTGGTGTAGTGACAGCTCCCTGCAGCCTCCACCTCCTGTGCTCAAGTGATCCTCGCACCTCAGCCTCTGGAGTAGCCAGGACTACAGGTGTGCACCACCATGGCCGCCTCGCTATTTATTTATTTATTTATTTATTTATTTATTTATTTATGTATTTATTTTACTTCTTGTAGAGACTGGGTCTCATTATGTTGCCCAGGCTCCAAATTTAAGTTATTTGCATAATGTATTTAATCCAAAACCCATACACTTAAACACTCTACCAATGATTCCCACACTTCAGAGTGTATCACATCAGCTGAGGAGTTTGTGAAATAGGTGAAATCTTTAGCTGAGAGCAGGTTTTACTGGGAGAAGGGGAAAACCATCTTAAAGAAGAAAGAGGCGAGGACAGTGTGTTTGTCTGCTTGGGCCGCTATAACAAAAAGTAGCATAAACTCAGCGGCTTAGGCAACAGACATGTATTTTTCACAGTTCTGGAGTCTAGAAGTCCAAGATCAAGATGCTGGCTGATTTGGTTGCTGGTGAGGGCCCTCTGCTTGGTTTGTAGATAGCTGCCTTCTCACTGTGAACTCAGAGGGCAGAGAGAGAGAGACAGATGGAAAGGAAGAGAGAGAAAGGGAGACAGGGAGAAAGGGAAAGGGAAAGAGGGAGAGGGAAAGGAGGAGAGAGAGAGAGAAAGAGAAGCAGGCAAGGAGAGAGGAAGGGGAGAGGGAGAGAGAGAAGTGGTAGAGGGAGAGAGAGAGAGAAAGGGAAAAAGGGGGCGAGGGAAAGAGAGAGAGAGGGAGAATGGGGGGGAGAGAGAGAGGATGGGAGAAAAGAAGGAGAGAGAGAGGGAGAGAGAGAGAGGGAGAGGACGGGAGAAGAGAGGGAGAAAGGGAGAGGGAGGGAACTGGAGAAGAGAGAGAGAATTAGTGAGGGAAGGAGAGAGAGAGAGAAAGGGAGAAAGGGGGCAAGAGAGAGAGAGAAAGGGAGAAAGGGGGCAAGAGAGAGAGAGAGGGAGAGAGAAAGCGCAAGGAGGGTGCGCGAGAGAGAGACAGAGAGTGCGGAGATGGGTGGGCGAGAGAGAGAGAGAGAGAGAGAGAGAGAGAGAGAGAGAGAGAGAGAGCGCGTGAGCCACCCAGCACCCCCTGCAAGAGTGCAAGAGTCTGTGGTGTCTTTTCTCATAAGAACACTAATCCCCTCATGAGCGCTCCACCCTAATGATCTCATCTAAACCTCCTTACCTCCCAAAGGCCCCATCTCCCAATCCCATCACACTGGGGTTAGGGCTTCAACACGTGAATTTGGGGAAGACACGAACATTCAATCCATTACAGACAGGAACCTTGAGGACTGTTGCCTGGGGCGGGTCCACACTGCGCTTCGGAGTGGTGACACTGGCCGGCCTCCGGCCCCCAGGAAGGACTCTAGGGTAACTGCCTTCCTTTTCCCTTCGGCGGACTCCAACGGAACCCTGGACTCAGTCTTCTAGCCTCACTGGATCTCACAAAAAGCAACCCTCCCAGTATGGACATATTTGAAATCTCAAAGCCGATGGTGCAGTGTTAATTCCATGAGTTTTGTGGACAAAAAGTTCTGGGTTCAAAGTCCACTAACTTCCTATGCACCTTTTACAAATCAATCTGAAATTCCATGTTTTTTCCACGAGTGAAATGGAGGAATCACTACTTCCCCATGTAAAACGTAGGGCGTCATGTTGGCAACCGTGGTGGACTCACAGGGAATGCCCAGCGCTGTTGAGCAGCCGCCTGGTTCCCAGGCTGGGCTTCTGCCAGCTGGCCCTCAGTTTCCTTTACTGGAGGCGCAAAATGTGACATTTATTAAGCGTTCCAGCGCGTTGGGGGCCAATTCTGCCCATGGACTCGCCTCTGTCCCTAACCTCTGGGTTGGCATGTACATGAGAAAACACGCGGGTCAACAAAAAGGAAAGACATGGGGGTGTGATGGGAAGGGGTGGCCAGAATGTCCTCCAAAGCCACCCCAGAGCGTGGGAAGTGCTGGGGGAGCCCCAGGGCGCGCCCATGGGGTGAACGCTGAGTCGCAGCTCCCTCTAGTGGCCCTCCTGGTGAGACTGTAGGGTTTGATTTGTGATTTTTTTTTTTTTTTTTTTTGACAGAATCTCGCCCTGTTGCCCAGGCTGGCGTGCAGTGGTGCGATCTCGGCTCACTGCAACCTCTGCCTCCAGGGTTCAAGAAATTATCCCGCCTCAGCCTCCTTCGTAGAGGGATTACAGGCATGTGCCACCATGCCAGGCTAATTTTTGTATTTTTAGTAGAGATGGGGTTTCACTATGTTGGCCAGGCTGGTCTTGAACTCCTCACCTCAAGTAATCTGCCTGTCTCGGACTCCTAAAGTGCTGGGGTTACAGGCGTGAGTCGCCATGCCCGATCTTTTTTTCTTTTTAATAGAACCAGTTCGTTTCACAGTTGGTCCATTGGTCTGTCTCTTCATTCACTCTATAAATGTTTACACTATCACACACAGAGCCCAAATAAAATGAAACCAGAGCATTTTGTCATATTGGTGCAAATTTGAGGATTGAGGCTTTTGGCTCAATTTATTTTATCTTAATTTGTTTTTTTTTTTAGAGACAGGGTATTGTTCATTGTTCTGTCAACCTGTCTGGATTTCAGTAGCACAATGATGGCTCACTGCAGCCCTGAACTCCTGGGCTCAAGCAATCCTCCCACCTCAGCCTCCTGAGTAGCTAAGACCACAGGTGCATATCACCACATCCAACTAATTTTTAATTATTATTATTATTATTTTTTGTAGAGGCAGGGGTCTCACTATGTTGCCCAGACTGTTCTTGAACTCCTGGCTTCAAGTGATTCTCCTGCCTCAGCCTTGTAAAGTGTTAGGATTACAGATATGAGCTACTGCTCCTGACCTTGGTTCAATTTTAAGCAAATTATTGTGTCTTAGTGATTTTTTTTCTTTCCTATAGATTTTTATTGTTTTTGTTTTGTTTTGTTTTGTTTTGTTTTGTTTTTTGAGACTGAGTCTTGCTTTGTCGCCCAGGCTGGAGTGCAGTGGCGTGATCTTGGATCACTGCAACCTCTGCTTCCAAGGTTCAAATGATTCTCCCTCCTCAGCCTCCTGAGTAGCTGGGATTACAGGCACCCCGACATCACGCCCAACTAATTTTTGTATTTTTAGTTGAGATATGGTTTCACCATTTGACCAGGCTGGTCTCGAGCTCCTGACCTCAGGTGATCCGCCGCCTTGGCCTCCCAAAGTGCTGGAATTACAGGCGTGAGCCACCATGCCCAGCCTTTATTCTGATTTTCATATGGTTTTTAGGTTTGTTTATGAGTGCAATGACCACTTCCAGGGATTCTTCTAGCCTGCATTTTGTAATCCAGTAACCACTAGTCACTTACGGTTTTTTATATTTAAACTTATTGCAATTAAATTAGGCCAGGTGCAGTGGCTCACGCCTGTAATCCTGCACTTTGGGAGGCTGCGGGAGGTGGATCGCTTGAGTTCAGGAGTTTGAGACCAGCCTGGGCAACATGACAAAACCCTGTCTCTACAAAATATACAAAAATTAGCTAGGTATGGTGGCACGCACCTGGGTCCCAGCCACTCTAGAGGCTGAGGTGGGAGGATCACTTGAGCCTGGGAGAAGGAAGTTGCAGTGAGCTGAGGTCACGTCACTGCACTCCAACGTGAGCGACAGAGCCAGACCTTGTCTCAAAACCAACAAATAAAACCTAATTATAATTAAATCAAATGGAAAATTCATTTCCTTAGTTGCACTATTCATATTTCCAGTGTTCGATACCCACATGACTAGCGGCTATCTCACTGGACAGTGCAGATATATACATAATATATCCATCTCAGAAGGTTCGGTCGGCCTACACTGTAAGCAAACCTTGTCCAACCTGCAGCCTGTGGGCTGCATGTGGCCCAGGACAGCTTTGAATGTGGCCCACCACAAATTTATAAACTTTCTTAAAACATTGTGAGTTTTTTTGTGATTTTTTTTTTTTAGCTCATCAGCTATCGTTAGTGTATTTTAAAAAAAATTTTGTTTGTTTTTGTTTTTTTTTTTGAGACAGAGTCTTGCTCTGTTGCCCAGACTGGAGTGCACTGGCACAATCTTGGCTCACTGCAACCTCTGCCTCCCAGGTTCAAGTGATTCTCCTGCCTCAGCCTCCTGGGTAGCAGGGATTACAGGCACACGCCACCATGCTCAGCTAATTTTTGTATTTTTAGTAGAGATGGGATTTTGCCTTGTTGGCCAGGCTGGTCTTGAACTCCTGACCTCAAGTGACCCACCCACCTCGGCCTCCCAAAATGCTGGGATTACAGGCTTGAGCCACCATGCTTAGCCAGTGTTAGTATATTTTATGTGTAGCCCAAGACAATTCTTCCAATGTGGTCCAGGGAAGCCAAAAGATTGGACCCCACTGTGTAAGCAGGGGTGAGGACCCGGTTGTGGGAATGCCCTATTATGTTGATGTGGAGGTGTAATCCGTCCACTCCATTCTTTGCCTTCTAACCTGCAGTTTGGAAAGTGGCCTCTGGCTGGTGCCATAAGGAACACAGAGGGTGTATGCATTGGAAGACCTAACTTCCTACTCTTTGTTAACCATGTTGGGACAAGTGCCTGCTTTCTCGGGTACCATTTAGACCAGCAGAGGGAGCTGGTCCCCAAGCTGACCCACCCTTAGGTTTTCTTCCTTGGGAGATTTTGGTTGTCAAAGCTTTGCCCCTGCAGCCCTGGGTGGCCAGCTCTTCTCTTGCCCTCTGCCCTTTTGTGTTCTAACTTTGGGTGGAAAGGAACTTGGGGTAATCTTATTTAGGCTTTGCACACACCTAAATCTTATTTAGGCTTTTGCAGTTTATCTGTTGTAAGAGAGCAAGTGGGCAATGAATGTGCCCTCCTCAGGGTGTCTGAAAAGTTGGAAGTCTCCGTGTCCTGATCCACTGCCATTGACTTCAGCAGCAGAGGAAGCAGCATGACATCTGGAGCTGAGGCTTCTCTAACTTCTGCTGCTAATTAGTTCTGTGAGCTTGGGCAAGTCACTACTTCCAACCCCAGGTCTCTCTTTTTTTATTATTTTAATTTAATTTTATTTATTTTTGAGACAGGATCTCACTCTGTTACCCAGGCTGGAGTGCAGTGGTGTGATCTTGGTTCACTGCAACCCCTGCCTCACAGGCTCAAGCGATTCTCGTGCCTCAGCCTCCCGAGTAGCTGGGTGATATGGTTTGGCTGTTGGTGAAACCTCCGCCTAGATTTCAGAGGAAGTATGGAAACACCTGGATGTCCAGGCAGAAGTGTGCTGCAGGGGTGGAGCCCTCATGGGGAAACTTTGCTAGGCAGTGAGGAGGTGAAATGTGAGGTCAGAGCCCCCACATAAAGTCCCCACTTGGGCACTGCCTAGTAGAGCTGTAAGAAGAGGGACACTATCCTCCAGACCCCAGAATAGTAGCTCCACTGAAAGCTTGCATCTGTGCACCTGGAAAAGCCACAGACACTCAATCTCAGCCCATGAAAGCAGCCTGGGCGGAGCTGCCTAAGGCTGTGGGAACCTACCTCTTACATCAGCATGAACTGGATGTGAAACATGTAGTCAAAGCAGATTATTTCAGAGCTTTAAGATTTGATTACTGTCTTGCCTTGTTGGATTTCAGACTTGTATGGGGCCTGTAGCCCCTTTATTTTGGCCAATTTCTCCCATTTGGAATGGGCATATTTACCCAATGCCTATACCCCATTGTATTTAGGAAGTAACTAGCTTGCTTTTGATTTTATAGGCTCATAGGCAGAAGGAACTTGCCTTGTCTCAGAGGAGACTTAGACTTGGACTTTTGAGTTAATGCTGGAATGAGTTAAGACTTGGAGGACTGTTGGAAGGGCATTATTGTGTTTTGAAATGTGAGGACATGAGATTTGGGAGGGGCCGGGGTGGAATGATATGGTTTGGCTGTGTCCCCACCCAAATGTCACCTAGAATCGTAATGGGAGGGACCTAGTGAGAGGTAATTTGATCATGGGGTGGTTACTCTCATGCTGCTCATGCCATTATCATGATTAGTGTGTTCTCATGAGATCTGATGGTTTTATAAGAGGTTCCCCCTTCACTTGGATCTCATTCTTCTCCTTCCTGCTGCCATGTGAAGAAAGACTTGTTTGCTTCCCCTTCCTCTGTGATTGTAAGTTTCCTGAGGCCTCCTCAGACCTGTGGAATTGTGAGTCAATTAAACTTCTTTTCTTTATAAATTACCCAGTCTTGAGTATGTCTTTTTTTTTTTTTTTTTTTTGAGAAGGAGTCTCGCTCTGTCGCCCAGGCTGGAGTGCAGTGGCGCGATCTCGGCTCACTGCAAGCTCCGCCTCCCGGGTTCACGCTATTCTCCTGCCTCAGCCTCACCGAGTAGCTGGGACTACAGGCGCCCGCCACCACGCCCGGCTAATTTTTTTGTATTTTTAGTAGAGACGGGGTTTCACCATGGTCTCGATCTCCTGACCTCGTGATCCACCCGCCTCGGCCTCCCAAAGTGCTGGGATTACAAGCGTGAGCCACTGCGCCTGGCCGAGTATGTCTTTATAGCAGTGTGAGAACAGACACTAGGACTACAGGCACATGCCACCACGTCTGGCTAATTTTTTTGTATTGATGGGGTTTCGCCATGTTGTCTAGGCTGGTCTGGAACTCTTGGACTCAAGCAATTTGCCTGCCTTGGCCTCCCAGAATGCTAGGATTATAGGCATGAGCCACTACACCTGGCCCAGGCCTCTATTCATATGTGGTGAAGGATGTGGGACCTGATGATTTCCAAGGCCTTTTGCAATTCTAGATTCTATAACTTGGCCAAAGCCTTTGTGACCTGGTGGACAAAGAGGTTGAGATCAAGATAAAATAGATATTCTCCCAAAAAAGAAATCTCCAGGCCTGGAGGGTTTCACTGGATAATTCATTCAAACACTCATAGAACAGCAGACATCTCTTTTGCACAACCTTTTCCAGAAAATAGAGGAGGGAACACTTGCTAACTGATGAGACTAGTATTGTCTTATTATTATTATTATTATTATTTTTTTGTGGGGGGATGGAGTTTCACTCTCGTCACCCAGGCTGGAATGCAATGGTGTGAACTTGGCTCACTGCAATCTCCACCTCCCGGGTTCAAGTGATTCTCCTGCCTCAGCCTCCCAAGTAGCTGGGATTACAGGTGTAAGCCACCACACCCGGCTAATTTTTGTAGTTTTAGTAGAGACAGGGTTTCAACTTGTTGGCCAAGTTGGTCTCTAACTCCTGACCTGAAGCAATCCACCCTCCTTGACCTCCCAAAGTGCTGAGATTACAGGTACGAGCCACTGTGCCTGGCCAATTTTATGAGACCACTATATTCTTGATACCAAAAATAGACAAAGGGCTGGGTGTGGTGGCTCACACCTGTAATCCCAGCACTTTCGGAGGCTGAGGCAGGCAGATCATGAGGTCAGGAGATCGAGACCATCCTGGCCAACATAGTGAAACCCCGTCTCTATTAACAATACAAAAATTACCTGGGCTTGGTGGCAGGTGCCTGTAATCCCAGCTACTGGGGAGGCTGAGGCTGGAGAATCACTTGAACCCGGAGGCAGAGGTTGCAGTGAGCCAAGATCGCGCCACTGTACTCCAGCCTGGCAACAGAGTGTGACTCCATCTAAAAAAAAAAAAACCAAAACAAACAACAACAACAACAAAAAAACAGACAAAGGCAGCACTAAAATGGAAAACTCTTGAGCAATATCTCCCATGAACTTAGATGTAAAATCCTTAATAAAATATTAGCAAATTGAATCTATCAACATAAAAGAATTATAAATATAAGGTCCAGCACAGTGACTCATGCCTGTAATCCTAGCACTTTAGCAGGCCAAGGTAGGCAGATCACTTGAACCCAGGAGTTTGAGACCAGCCTGGGCAACATGGTGAAACTCCATTGCTACAAAAAATAGAAAAATTAGCCCGGGATGGTAGTGCATGCCTGTAGTTCTAGCTACCCCGGAGGCTGAGGTGGGAGGATCACCTGACTCTGGAGGAGTTGAGGCTGCAGTGAGCTGTAATTGTGCCACTGCACTCCATCCTGGGTGACATAATGAGACTCTGTCTCAAAAAAATAAAATAAAATAAAATAAAAATAGAATTACTAATATAAGTATAAAAATAATTATATACTGTGACCAAGTAGGATTTATTCCCATTATATAGGCTGGTTCAACACTCAAAAGTCTGCCATATCAAGAAAGGAAGGCAAAAAAACAAGTCTTCCATATCGAGTGATCAATAGAGTTTAGATATTTAAAAAGTCCACCATATCAACAAGCTACAGAAAAAAAATCATATAATCACATCAGTTGGTGAAGAAAAAGCATTTGATGAAATCTAGCACCCATTTATGATAAAAACTCTCAGCAAGTTAGGAATAGAGGGTAACTACCTTAACTTGATAAAGAGCATCTACAAAAAACCTGACAGCCCACATCATAGTGAATGGTGAAAGACTGAATGCTTTCTCCCTAAGACTGGGAACAAGGTAAGGATGCCTGCTCTCCCCTCTCTTATTCACCCTAGTTCTGAAAGTTCTAGCCACTGCAATAAGACAAGAAAAAGAAATAAAGGACATATGAAATGTAAAGGAAGAAATAAAACTGTTTCTCTTTGCAGATGACATGATTGTCTATAAAGAAAATCCGAAATAATCTACAAAATAAAACTGACCCCAAAACCAAAACACTCTTATAATTGGCTGTGAATTAAACAGGTTACAAGATACAAGATCAACACACAAAAATCCATCATGTTTATGTATACTAACAACAAACATGTGGAAACTGAAATTTAAAACACCGCATCATTTACAATTGGTCCAAAGAAAGTGAAATACTTAAATATAAGCTGAACAAAACATGTACAGGCTCTGCAAGCTGAAAATTACAAAATGTTGATGAAATAAGTTTCCTTTTTTTTTTTTTTTTTGAGATGGAGTTTTGCTTTGTTGCTCAGGCTGGAGTGCAGTGGCTTGATCTCAACTCACTGCAACCTCTGCCTCCTGAGTTCAAGTGATTCTCCTGTCTCAGCCTCCTGGGTAGCTGGGGTTACAGGCATGCGCCACCATGCCCAGCTAATTTTTGTATTTTTAGTAGAGACGGGATTTCACCATGTTGTACAGGCTGGTCTCGAACTCTTGACCTCAGGTGACCCTCCTGCCTCGGCCTCCCAAAGTGCTGGGATTATAGATGTGAACCACCATGCCCAGCCTGATGAAAAAAATTTTAAAAGACCTAAGTAAATGGAGACATATACTGTGGTCATGGAGTGGAATACTCAATGTAGCAAAGAGGTCAATTCTCCCCAAATTGAGCCAGGTGCAGTGATGCACACCCGTAGTCCTAGCTATTTGGGAGGCTGAGGCAGGAAGATCCCTTGAGCCCAGGAATTTGAGGCTGTAGTTGAAATGATCGCATCTGTGAATAGCCACTGCACTCCAGCCTGGGCAATATAGTGAGACTCCATCTCTAAATTTTTTTTAATTTTTAGTTTTATTTATTTATTTGTTTTGAGACAGAGTCTCACTCTATCACCCAGGCTGGAGTGCAGTGATGTGATCTCGGCTCACTGCAACCTCCATCTCCCAGGTTCAAATGACTCTTCTGCCTTAGCCTCCCAAGTAGCTGAGATTACAGGCAGGTGCCACCACACCTGGCTAACTTTTGTATTTTTAGTAGAGACGGAAACTCCTGACCTCAGGTGATCCACCTGCCTTGGCCTCCCAAAGTGTTAGGATTACAGGCGTGAGCCACTGCGCCTAGCTAAAAAAAATTTTTTAGAAGTGTAATTACTATTAAAATCCCAGCAAAGTATTTTGTAGACATAGACAAGTTTATTCTAAAATGTATATGGAAAAATATAGACTCTAGTAAGAGGAAAATAATCTTGGGAAAAAAAGAAAGGTTAAAGTGGGAGGAATGACTCTACTTCCTATTAAGATAAAATAGATACTGTAGACGAATAGGATGAAAGAAAAAGGGAGACCAAACTCTGGCCAGCCCTCCCTTGAGAGAGTGGAGACAGAATCCCAGGGGCTTGCTTTCATCTGATAGCTGAAGCATTGATGGTCACATGGTCACTGGAAGGCCGTGGACGTACAGGAAGCTTGGTTTCCCTGAGAAAATTCCCATCTCTTTGAGCTCCTTCAAGAGTAGCTGGGACTTTAGTGAGAGGAGTCCACGGTGCCTGGAAAAGAGACTCTAAAATGCTGCTGGTTTCTTGAGGTTGTCTCATGGGTGAGTTGAATGTTCTACTTCTTTCCCCATCTGCACCCGAAATTTGAAGGCAGAAGAGCATCTTTTGGTTCCTCATTTGTTTGTTTGTTTATTTTGAGAAGGAGTCTCACTCTATTGCCCAGGCTGGAGTGCAACAGTGTGATCTCGGCTCACTGCAACCTCCGCCTCCCAGGTTCAAGCAATTCTCCTGCTTCAACCTCCCAAGTAGCTGGAATTACAGGCACCTGCCACCATGTCTGGCTAATTTTTTTATTTTTAGTAGAGATGGGGTTTCACCGTGTTGGCCAGGCTGGTCTTGAACTCCTGACCTCAAGTGATCCACCGCCCCCCCCCGCTTAGCCTCCCAAAGTGCTGGGATTACAGGGATGAGCCACCACGCCTGGCCTGTTTCCTGGTTTATAGTTGTGTGCTAGGCTGATATGGTTTGGCTCTGTATCTCTACCCAAGTCTCATGTCGAATTGTAATTCCCAGTGTTGGAGGAGGGGCCTTGTGGGAGGTGACTGGATCACAGGGGCGGACTTCCCCCTTGCTGTTCTTGTCAGAGAGTTCTCATGAGGTCTGGTTGTTTGAAAATGTGTAGCCTCTCCTCTTCACACTCACTCTCTCCTGCTCTGCTGTGTGAGGATGGTGCTTGCTTCCTTTTTGACTTCTGCCATGACTCTAAGTTTCCTGAGGCCTCCCCAGAAGCCGAAGCCTGTATAGCCTGCAGAACCATGAGCTGATTATACCTGTTCTCTTTATAAATTACCCAGTCTCTGGTATGTCTTTATAGCAGTGTGACAATGGACCCAGCCCAGCCTAGATTACATTATTTTCTCTTTTGCCCCCTGTGAACTCTCATTTTTTCCCCAGTGGAATGATAATGGGAAGAACTCTATTTTAATAGGGGAAAGGAGGGCCAGGCATGGTGGCTGATGCCTGTAATCCCAGCGCTTTGGGAGGCCGAGGCAGGCAGATCACCTGAGGTCAGGAGTTGGAGACTAGCCTGGCCAACATGACGAAACCGTGTCTCTACTTAAAATACAAAAATTAGCCAGTCGAGGTGGTGGGTGCCTGTAATCCCAGCTACTCGGGAGGCTGAGGCAGGAGAATCACTTGAACCAGGAGGTGGAGGCTGCAGTGAGCCGAGATCATGCCATTGCACTCCAGCCTGGGTGATGGGTGACAAGAGTGAAACTCCGTCTCAAAAACAAACAAACAAAAAAACAACAAAAAAAATGAAGAAGCAAGACTGAAATGGGGACTACCTAGACGAATCCCACACAAAGGTGAAATCAGGATGGCCCTCCTTCCCCAGCCAAGCTCTGGTTTGGAACCAGTGAGGCAACCAGACCCTCATCCTGTGGGCCTTTCCTCTTCTAGTACCCTACGGCTCATTAAAGGGTGAAGCCTGGCCAGGTGCGGTGGCTCACGCCTGTAATTTCAGCACTTTGGGAGGCTGAGGCAGGCAGATCACCTGAAGTCAGGAGTTCAAGACCAGCCTGGCCAACATGATGAAATGCCATCTCTACTAAAAATACAAAAATTAGCTGGGTGTGGTGTTGCACGCCTATAATCCCAGGTACTGAGGTGGCTGAGGCATGAGAATTGCTTGAACCTGGTTGGCGGAGGCTGCAGTGAGCCAAGATTGTGCCACTGTGTACCACTGCATTCTAGCCTAGGCAACAGAATGAGACTCTGTCTCAAAAAAAAAAAAAAAAAAAAAAGAAAAGAAAAAAAGGCTGAGAGGCTTAGGTGGGGTCAGGAGAAATGGGAACAGTGTCTGGAATGAATGAAAGGCAGGCACCAGTGACCCTTTGGTCCAGGCTGGAGACATCTGTGTAGGGAGCATTTCATTTTTACATCGCGGAGGTGGAAGAGGTCATGGCAAGGTTACATTGGAGGGATTTCCTTCCTGCAGCCTTGAGAGGACCCCAGACAATACAAGTGGCTAAAAAGATAACCCCCTAGCCCGTGGGGTACAGGGCTCCCCAACTCCATGGGCCTCGCTGTATTTCCCTGGTGGTCATGGATGGTGGTTGAAGACTTTTCTTTCTTCCTGCAAACCTGGGTCTCCTTCTCCCCCACCACACCATCCTGGAATGCCTTCTTGGCTCCTAGGGCTGCTGCCTTTGGTCTCACATGGCATCAGGACATTGACATTGGAATCACTTTCTAATCTGGGACAGACGTGAGCCCAGGCACGTGAGTGGAAAATAAGATAAACCAAACAAAGCAAATAAGACAAGTAAGAAGAGAGCCCGAAGTGGGGCAAAAGTCCCTGGGCCAGGTGGTTCAGCCTGTAATTCCAGCACTCTGGGAGGCCGAAGGGGGAGGATCACTTGTGCCCAGGAGTTTGAGATCAGCCTGGGCAACATAGCCAGACCCGATCTCCACAAAAAATAAAAACAAAATATAAGTGATGCATCATTGGCCAAGTAAGACTTGGGCAGATATAGTTGCTGCCAAGGCCCCAGCACAGCATGGGGGCTGAGGGGGCCATCTCTTCAAGGCCCTCGCTCCTGTTGCCTTACAAAGTTCCTGGTCTGTGCCTCCGGGGCATGTCCCCAACCCTCTGGGCAGCCTAGAGAAGGCTCCCAATAAACATCTGAGCAGCTGCAGGCATCTGGGGAGCCACCCCTCCACCCCCAGCCTGCCGGCTCTCTCGCAGCCTCACACCTCCCTTTATCACCCCTTCCTCTCAGGACAGTCACCCTTCACCTTCAGGGGAGTGGAGGGGCATGCCCTGGAGAAGACCTCCCCAGCAGAGAAGGGGCTGGGTACAGCTGTCTGCCAGTGTAGAATATGAGAAGCAGTGGGGACAGGCAGTAGAGCTGTCAGGAAGGAAGTTTCTATTTCTTACCCTCTTTTTTTTTTTTTTTTTAAATGTACTTAAGACTCTGAGGGCAATGTGGGGAGGGGAACAGGTAGGAAGGGGGTTTGGAAGCACACCAAGAAACAGCAACAGTCCATTTGAGTTGCTGCATGGCTAGGGCTGGACTCATTCTAGTCGGCTTGCAATGCAGACAACAGGTGGGGCAACTCTGACTGTCTCCAGGACTTCGGATAGACTGTTCGGACCTCATGGGCCTCTCAGAGGTCCGGGTCGCAGTGACCCTAAGGAACTTGGGCACACTTGACTCATTAGGCGAGAACCCAGAGGCTCCCCAGGAAGCCTCCAATAGATCTAGCTTCCCAGGCAAGACTGGTTAACTCCAGACAGACCCCCAAATTGGCCTACAATGAGATGGGCACATAAACTCCAATGTGGCTGTACAAGGTTTAGCATTCTGTAAACTACGCTGGTTGAATTATCAGGTTGGTATTATGGATTCAGATCCATCTTGGGAACCTCCAAGCTTTTAAAAATTAATTTATTTGTTTATTTATTTACTTATTTATTTTTATTTGATTTGATTTTATTTTTTGAGACAGAGCTTCACTCTTGTTGCCCAGACTGGAGTGCAATGGCATAATCTCAGCTCACTGCAACCTCTGCCTCCTGGGTTCAAGTGATTCTCCTGCCCCAGCCTCCCAAGTAGCTGGGATTACAGGCGCCCGCCACCATGCCTGGCTAATTTTTTTTTTTGTATTTTTAGTAGAGATGGGGTTTCACCATGTTGGCCAGGCCAGTATTGAACTACTGACCTCAGGTGATCCACCTGCCTTGGTCTCCCAAAGTGCTGGGATTACAGGCAGGAGTCACCGTGCCCAGCCTTATTTATTTTTATAGAGGCTGGGTCTTACTTTGTTACCCAGGCTGGTCTTAATCTCCTGGGCTCAAGTAATCCTCCCGCCTCAGTTTCCCAAAGTGCTGGAATTACAGGCATGAGCCAGCATGCCCAGCCCTCCAAGCCTTTGAAAGCTGTTTGGCTGCAAACTTTACCTGTGCCTCCACCATTGTGGTGTGAAAGCAGCCATAGGTAGGAGTGCAGCTGTGTTCCAATACAACTGTATGTATGGATACTTAAATTTGAGTTTCATATCGTTTTCGTATGTCAAGAAATCCTATTTTGGCACTGCATAGTGGTTCACACCTGAAATCCCGGCACTCTGGGAGGCCAAGTTGGGAAGATCGCTTGAGCCTAGGAGTTCAAGACCAGCCTGGGCAATACAGCAAAACCCCATCTTTACTAAAAATAAAAAATTAGCAGGGTGTGGTGGTGAGTGTCTGTAGTCCCAGCTACTCTGAAGGCTGAGGTGGGAGGATTACGTGAGCCTGGGAAAGTCGAGGCTGCAGTGAGTCATGATTGTACCACTGTACTCCAGCCTGGTTGGCAGAGTGAGACCTTTTTTCTCAAAAAAAAAAAACCTCGAGCTTTCCATGGTGTGTAAGCCCATGTCGTATGTTTATATAGAAGGTGAATGTAAATCAAAATAAATAGAGGACAGCTTTAGAAGTGAAAAGGGGTCAAACACATGAACCCATTCTTGCAGCCCTGTGGGAGGAAGGAAAGGAGCTATGTGTCTGTCAGCAGAAAACAGCTGCCTTGAAGCCCATGTTTACACCTGTGGTGGAGGGACCAGCTTCTTTTCTCTTTCTCCAGGGATCCTGTTTTCTGTCTGCCCAGCCTGGAGGAACTGGCTGCACTCCTGCACTGCCCTCATCTGAATATTCCCACATAAAGCTGTCGGGCTGTGAATAAAAACCTCTCCCTTCTCTCGCCAGGCGTCCTCGTGGAAGTGACATCGTCTTTAAACCCTGCGTGGCAATCCCTGACGCACCGCCGTGATGCCCAGGGAAGACAGGGCGACCTGGAAGCCCAACTACTTCCTTAAGATCATCCAACTATTGGATGATTATCCGAAATGCTTCATCGTGGGAGCAGACAATGTGGGTTCCAAGCAGATGCAGCAGATCCGCATGTCCCCTCGCGGGAAGGCCGTGGTGCTGATGGGCAAGAACACCATGAAGCGCAAGGCCATCCGAGGGCACCTGGAAAACAACCCAGTTTCTGGAGAAACTGCTGCCTCATATCTCGGGGAATGTGGGCTTTGTGTTCACCAAGGAGGACCTCACTGAGATCAGGGACATGTTGCTGGCCAATAAGGTGTCAGCTGCTGCCCGTGCTGGTGCCATTGCCCCATGTGAAGTCACTGTGCTAGCCCAGAACACTGGTCTCGGGCCCGAGAAGACCTCCTTTTTCCAGGCTTTAGGTATCACCACTAAAATCTCCAGGGGCACCATTGAAATCCTGAGTGATGTGCAGCTGATCAAGACTGGAGACAAAGTGGGAGCCAGCGAAGCCACACTACTGAACATGCTCAACATCTCCCCCTTCTCCTTTGCGCTGGTCATCCAGCAGGTGTTCGTCAATGGCAGCATCTACAACCCTGAGGTGCTTGACATCCAGAGGAAACTCCACATTCTCGCTTCCTGGAGGGTGTCCGCAGTGTTGCCAGTGTCTGTCTGCAGACTGGCTACCCAACTGTTGCATCAGTACCCCATTCTATCATCAATGGGGTACTGGCCTTGTCTGTGGAGATGGATTACACCTTCCCACTTGCTGAAAAGGTCAAAGCCTTCTTGGCTGATCCATCTGCCTTTATGGCTGCTGCCCCTGTGGCCGCTGTCACCATAGCTGCTCCTGCTGCTGCTGCAGTCCCAGCTAAAGTTGAAGCCAAGGAAGAGTCGGAGGAGTCAGACGAGGATATGGGATTTGGTCTCTTTGACTAATCACCAAAAAGCAACCAACTTAGCCAGCTTTATTTGCAAAACAAGGAAATAAAGGCTTACTTCTTTAAAAAGTCAAAAAACAAAACAAAACAAAAAACCTCTCGTCCTTTTAGCTCAGTTGCAATAACATAACGACTGGAGTTTGTGGGTTTACTTTTCATTATGGAACATTTCAAATATAAACAAAAGCAGACAGAACAGTATTTCCCCTCCCATGGACTCATCATCCCACTACTATGATGATCAATATACAGTCAATCTTATTTCATCCATACATCCATTGGATCATTTTATTTATTTATTAATTTTGAGATGGAGTCTTGCTCTGTTGCCCAGGCTGGAGTGCAGTGGCGCCATTTGGCTCACTGCAACCTCCGCCTCTGGGTTCAAGCAATTCTCCTGCCTCAGCCTCCTGAGTGGCTGGTATTACAGGTGCCTCTGCCACCATGCCCAGCTAAGTTTTGTATTTTTAATAGAGATGGGGTTTGGTCATGTTGGACAGGATGGTCTTGAACTCCTGACCTGAGGTGATCCACTCGCCTTGGCCTTCCAAAGTGCTGGGATTACAGGCATGAGCCACTGTGCCCCGCCACCACTGGATCATTTTAAACAGAATCCCAGTGAGCCCATCATTTCATCTTTAATTATACAGTCTAGATCGCTAACAGATAAAGCCTTTTTCTTTCTTTCTTTATTTTTTTTTCCACGGTCTTGCTCTATCTCTCAGACTGGAGTGCGGTGGCATGATCTCAGCTGACTGCAACCCTCACTTCCCTGGCTCAAGCGATTCTCCCACTTCAGCCTCCAAGTTGCTGAGACTACAAGTGCATGCCACCACAGCTGGCTGATTTTTTTTGTAAAAAAATATTTCTCACTATATTGTCCAGACTGGTCTTGAACTCCTGGGTTCAAGTAAGGCTCAAGTTCAAGACTAGCCATAGCATCCCAAAGTGCTGGGATTACAGGCATGAACCATCGCCTTGGCCCTGTTTGTTTATTTTTGTTTTTATTTTTTGAGATTGGTTCTCACTATATCGCTCAGGCTGGTCTCGAACTACTGAGTTCAAGCGATCCTCCCACCTTGGCCTCCCAAAGTGCTGGGATTACAGGCGTGAGCCACCTTGCTCGGCTCTTTTTTCTTTTTTTTTTTAGATGGAGTCTCCCTCTGTTGCCCAGGCTGGAGTGCAGTGGTGCGATCTCGGCTCACTGCAGGCTCTGCCTCCTGGGTTCACGCCATTCTCCTGCCTCAGCCTCCTGAGTAGCTGGGACTACAGGCGCCCGCCACCATGCCCAACTAATTTATTTTTTTGTATTTTTAGTAGAGACGGGGTTTCACCATTTTAGCCAGGATGGTCTTGATCTCCTGACCTCATGATCCACCTGCCTCGGCCTCCCAAAGTGCTGGGATTACAGGTGTGAGCCACCGCACCCGGCCCTCTTTTTTTCTTAAGCAAGGTGCAATGCACTTTTATTGTATTACATTAGGAGGATGTAAAGTCTGACTGTCTCCCTTTTGGTGGTTTTAAAATTGATTACAGGGGTTTGGGTGTTGTCAGCCTGATGCATTCATTATTAAACAACTTCCCTTCAGCCTTTATCTAGATGGCTTTGGCAGATATTGATGATCATTTCCTACACCCATTATTTCATAGGGGGATGCTAGTGGTTTAAAGAGGAACATATTCTTTCTTTCTTCCTTTCCTTCCTTCCTTTCTTTCAGTCCTTTCTTTCCTTCCTTCCCTTCCTTCCTTCCTTCCTTCCTTCCTTCCTTCCTTCCTTCCTTCCTTCCTTCCCTCCCTCCCTCTCTCCCCCTCTGTCCCTCCCTTTCTCTCTCTCCCTCCCTCTCTCTCTCTCTTTCTTTCTTTCCTTCTTTTTTTTTGAGATGGAGTTTTGCTGTTGTTGCCCAGGTTGGAGTGCAATGGTGCAATCTCGGCTCACTGCAACCTCCACCTCCCAGGTTCAAGTGATTCTCCTGCCTCAGCCTCCCAAGTAGCTGAGATTACAGGCATGTGCCACCACACCCAGCTAATTTTGTATTTTTAGTAGATGTGGGGTTTCACCATGTTGATCAGGCCGGTCTTGAACTCCTGACCTCAGGTGATTCACCCTCCTCGGCCTCCCAGAGTTCTGGGATTACAGGCATGAGCCACTGCGCCTGGCCTCTTTCTTTCTTGGTGTTGCACTGTTGCCCAGGCTGGAGCGCAGTGGCTCCATCATGGCTTACTGCAGCCTTGACCTCTGGGGCTCAAGTGATTCTCCTATCTCGGCCCCCCAAGTAGATGGGACTACAGCATACACTACGACACCTCGGTGATCTTTTAATTTTTTTGTAGAGATGGGGTCTCCCTATGTTGCCCAGACGGGTCTCAAACTCTTGGGCTCAAGTGATCCTACAGCCCGAGCCCCCCAAAGTTCTGGGATCACAGGTGCCTGGCCAAACATATTCTTATAAACACAAATCTACCCAGAAGGAATAAAGAGAGATATATTTTCAATGTCCAGCTTTCCAGTTCTGGAGCTCAGTGTGAGAAAGGAACCTCATCTAAGAGTCAAGAACCTAGGGACCAGGCACATGCTATAAGATCTTGCATAAATCAGGCTGTGCACTGTGGCTCACGCCTGTAATCCCAGCACTCTGGGAAGCCAAGACAGATGGATTGCTTGAGTCCAGGAGTTTGAGACCAGCCTGGGCAACATAGTGGAACCCTGTCTCTACTAAAAATACAAAAAATTTGCCAGGTGTGGTGGCGTGCGACTGTAATCCCAGCTACTTGGGAGGCTGAGGTGGGAGAATCAGCCGGTCTGGGGAGGTTGAGGCTGCAGTGAGCCAAGATCACCCCATTTCACTCCAGCCCAGGCAACCGAAGTCAGATCTTGTCTCAAAAAAAAAAAAAGTTTTTTTTTATGTTTAACCTAATTTTATTAAAAAAAGATATATTGCATAAATCAATTGTCCCTTTAAACTTCAATCTGCAAAAATAGGGTGTTGAACAACATGATCTAGTGAGATGGTTAATTTTTTTTTTTGAGATAGAGTCTCGCTCTGTCACCCAGGCTGGAGTGCAGTGGCATAATCTCGGCTCACTGCAACTTCCACCTCCTGGGTTCAAGCGATTCTCCTGCCTCAGCCTCCTGAGTAGCTGGGACTACAGGCGTGTGCCACCACACTTGGCTAAGTTTTGTATTTTTAGTAGAGATGGGGTCTCACCATGTTGGCCAGGATGGTCTCGGTCTCTTGACCTCGTGATCCGCCCACCTCAGCCTCCCAAATTCCAATTCTTCCTGGGATTACAGGTGTGAGCCACTGCGCTCGGCCTGTGATGGTTAATTTTACATCCATTTGACTGGGCTAAGGGATGCCTAGATTGCTGTTAAAATGTTATTTTGTAATTCCTAGGCTACAAACCTGTACAGATGCTACTGTACTAAACACTGTAGGCAATT
The DNA here is from genome assembly GCF_009828535.3 of Hylobates moloch. Taxonomy (NCBI): domain Eukaryota; kingdom Metazoa; phylum Chordata; class Mammalia; order Primates; family Hylobatidae; genus Hylobates; species Hylobates moloch. The sequence goes on along the minus strand of NW_026652297.1, from coordinate 42,758,809 downwards.
GTAACACAGTGGTAAGTATTTGTGTATTTAAACATATCTAGGCTGGGCACGGAGGCTCACACCTAAAATCCCAGCACTTTGGGAGGCTGAGGCAGGAGGATCACTTGAGCCCAGGAGTTCGAGACCAGCCTGGAAAACATGGAGAGACCTGTCTCTACAAAACTAAAAAATTAGCTGGATGTAGTAGTGTGTACCTGTGGTCCCAGCTACTCTGGAGGCTAAGATGGGAGAAACACTTGAGCCCAAGACATTGAGGCTGTAGTGAGCCATGATTGTGCAACTGCACTCCAGCCTGGGCAACAGAGTGAGACTCTGTCTCAAAAAAATAAATCTTATTTTAAAATTTAATTTAATTTTTTTTGAGTCAGAGTTTTACTCTGTTGCCCAGGCTGGAGTGCAGTGGTGTGATTGTGGCTCATTGCAACCTCTGCCTCCTGGGTTCAAATGATTCTCTTGCCTCAGCCTCCTGAGTAGCTGGGATTACAGGTGCACACTACCACACCTGGCTAGTTTTTGTATTTTTAGTAGAGATGGGGTTTCACCATGTTGGCCAGGCTGGTCTCGAACTCCTGACCTCAAGTGATCCACCCACCTCAGCCTCCCAAAGTGCTAGGATTACAGGCGTAAGCCACTGTGCCAGGCCGAAACAATTTTTTTTTTTTTTTTTTTTTTTTGAGACAGAGTCTTGCTCTGTCACCCAGGCTGGAGTGCAATGGCATGATCTTGGCTCACTGCAACCTCCACCTCCTGGGTTCAAGCGATTCTCCTGTCTCAGCCTCCTGAGTAGCTAGGATTACAGGTGCGCACCACCACACCTGGCTAATTTTTGTATTTTTAGTAGAAACGGGATTTCGCCATGTTGGCCAGGCTGGTCTCAAACTCCTGACCTCAGATGATCTGTCCTCCTCAGCCTCCCAAAGTGCTGGGATTACAGGTATGAGCCACTGCACTTGTCCCAAAGTAAATCTTAAAAAGGAACACATTGAAACCTATAAAAGGTACAGTAAAAATATAGTATAAATGATTAAAAGATGGTACACCTGTATAGGGCACTTAGCATAAATGGAGGTTTCAGGACTGGAAGTTGCTCCGGGTGAGTGAGTGGTGAGTGAATGAAGGCTGAGGACCTTACACTATCGTAGACTTTTAAACACTGAACACTTAGGCTACACTAAATTTATTAAAGATGTTTTTCTTTCTTCAGTAAATTAAATTTAGCTTAATGTAACTTTTTTACTTTATAAACTTTTTTTTGGTTGTCAAATGATCCTTTATTAAAATATTGTCCTTTGTGGTTCTTAACTAGCTGAGCTTTCCTCCGCACCACCGTTAAAAGTCATCTATGATGTCATGAGGGTGGCGGCCATCAACATTGCAGCCCACAGACTGGGCAGGCCCCAAAATCTCTTCAACGGTTCCAGAGAGTACGCTGGCTAAAGATTGATGCCTGGGCAACCTTGACAATCCAAAAGTGTTATTTCCAGGCCGGGTGTGGTGGCTCATGCCTGTAATCCCAGCACTTTGAGAGGCCGAGGTGGGTCAGTTGCCTGAGCTCAGGCTCAGGAGTTCGTGACCACCCTGGGCAACATGGTGAAACCCCGTCTATACTTTTTAAAATAAAAGAAATTAGCCAGGTGCGGTGGGGCACACCTGTAGTCCCAGCTACTAGGGAGGCTGAGGCACGAGAATCACTTGAGCCCAGGAGGCAGAGGTTGCAGTAAGCCGAGACTGCGGCACTGCACTCCAGCCTGGGCGACAGAGTGAGACTCCATCTCAACAACAACAATAGTGCTATTTCCACTGTGTTTAATGTTTTTCTGTTTCTTTCTGCCTCTTGGCAGTTTCTTGAGGGCTTTGATGATGAGGGCAGAGGCAGAAGGTACCCCCTCAATCTGGGCCTGTCTGTTCTGGTCAGTTTCACTGTAATCCTCATATGCTTCCAGTCACTGATTGCCTTGGCAATGTCATCACTAACTTTTTTAGAGACAGACCTAGGGGGCTGATCTTGGGAGCCAGTGCAGATGTGGCACTGACTTCACCCCCAGTACACCCCAGGTGTAGGAATTTGATCTCACTGGGGTTGAACTTAGGCAGCTGGTGTCAGATGAACCTGGATTTGGGACAACAGAAGAAAGTTGCACCATGTCCTCCTCCAAGCTGAAAACCGAAAGACTTTATAAGCTTTAAAATTTTTTTTAAATGTTGACTCTTTTGTAATAATACTTAGCTTAAAACACAAACCCACTGTACAGCTGTACAAAATTATTTTCTTTCTTTAGATCTTTATTCTATCAGCTTTTTCTATTTTTAAATATTTTATTTTATTATTTATTTATTTATTTTTGGAGACGGAGTCTTGCTCTGTCTCCCAGGCTGGAGTGTAGTGGCACCATCTTGGCTCACTGCAACCTCCTCCTCCCGGGTTCAAGCAATTCTCCTGCCTCAGCCTCCCGAGTAGCTGGGATTACAGGTGCATGCTGCCACACCCGGCTAATTTTTTGTATTTTAGTAGAGACAGGGTTTCACCGTGTTGCTCAGGCTGGTCTTGAACTCCTGAGCTCAGGCAATCCACCCACCTCAGCCTCCCAAAATGCTGGGATTATAGGTGTGAACCATCATGCCCAGCCTTTATTTTCAAGTTTTTAAACTTTTTTTGTTAAATCTAAGACACAACCACATACATTAGCCTACGCCTACCCAGAGTCAGGATCCTCAATATCACTGTCTTCCACCTCCATATCTTGTCCCACTGGAAGGTCTTTAGGAGCGATAACACACATGGAGCTACCGTCTCCTGTGATAGCAATGCCTTCTTCTGGAATACCTCCTGAAGGACCTGCCTCAGGCTGTTTTATAGTTAACTTTTAAAATATACATAAGTAGGCCAGGCGCGGTGGCTCACACCTGTAATCCCAGCACTTTGGGAGGCCAAGACAGGCAGATTACTTGAGATCAGGAGTTCAAGACCAGCCTGGCCAACATGGTGAAACTCTGTCTCTACTAAAAATACAAAAATTAGTCAAGCGTGGTGGTGCACGTCTATAATCCTGGTTACTTGGGAGGCTGAGGCAGGAGAATCGCTTGAACCTGGGAGGCAGAGGCTGCAGTGAGCCGAGATCCTGTCACTGCACTCTAGCCTGGGCGACACAGTGAGACTCTGTCTCAAAAAAAAAAAAAAAAATGTGGCTGGGCACAGTGGCTCACACCTGTAATCCGGGGACTTTGGGAGGCTGAGGTGGGTGGATAACCTGAGGTCAGGAGTTCAAGACCAGCCTGACTAACATGGTGAAACCCTGTCTCTACTAAAAATACAAAAAAATTAGCCAAGCGTGGTGGCTCATGCCTGTAATCCCAGCTATTTAGGAGGCAGAGACGGGTGAATCGCTTGAACCCGGGAGGTGGAGGTTGCAGTGACCCGAGATCGCACCATTGCACTCCAGCCTGGGCAACAAGAACAAAACTTCTTTAAAAAAAAAAAAAAAAAAATATATATATATATATGTATACACACACACACACACATCTTATATATGCATATATATACACATAAATAGAAGTAGTATGCTCTCAAATAACAGTAACAGGAAAAGTAAATACATAAACTAGTAACATAGTTGTTTATTATCATTATCAAGTATTATGCACTGTACATAATTGTAGGTGCGTTACTTTTATAGGATTGACAGTGCAGTAGGTTTGTTTATACCACCATGACCACAAACACAGGAGTCACCCATTGCACTACAATGTCACTAGGTGATAGCAGTTTTTCAGCTCCATTATAATCGTCACTGGCTGGAATGTCACACACACAGATGTGTGTGTGTGTGTTCTTTTTTTTTGAGACAGGGTCTCACTCTGTCGCTGAGGCTGGAGTACAGTAGTGCAATCACAGCTCATGGAGCCTCAAACTCTTGAGCTCAAGTGATCCTCCTGCCTCAGTCTCCTGCGTAGCTGCATAGCTGGGACCACAGGCACCTCCACCACGCCCAGCTAATTTTTGTATTTTTTGTACGGACTGAGGGGGGGGGGGGGTCTCACCATCTTGCCCAGGCTAGTCTTGAACTCCTGACCTCAAGCGATCCGCCCACCTCGGCTTCCCAAAGTGGGATTACAGGTGTGAGCCACCCCGCCCCACTTGTTCTGTTCTATTGTTTCTGTTCCTCTGGAGAGTCCTGACTCCTCCACCTATCAAAACACTTCACAGCTGTGACCCTCCAGAGTCTATTATTTTAAACTGCAATCACAGTCATGACTGGTCAGTGTAACTTTTAGGACACTCAGCCTTAAGTTCCTCCCCCTCATTTTACAAAAAAATGGTCCTTGTTTGAAAGTTTCATGCAGAGATATTGGTTTAACCCATTGCATTTCAGTGGTTCTGCTTATCACAGAAGACACCGCCCTAGGCAAGCTTCTCAAAGGGACTCTCTCTCCTCTTTATCAAAGTGCCCATTTTCCCATACACCCATATTTGGCTGTGCAAAAAGAAATTTCTCCATTCTCCTTGAGAGCATCTAGTGTCCTTACCCCTTGGACAAACTCTTCTTAAAGAAAGTTCTTATAAAGTCAGTCACCCAAATTGTAGCTGACTGAGGGACATTCTTTTTCAGAAGTCTTTACTTTTTTTTTTGATAGGTCCTTGCTCTGTTGCCCAGGCTGGAGTGCAGTGGTATAATGATAGCTCACTGCAAACTTGAACTCCTGGGCTCAAGCAATCCTCTTGCTTCAGCCTCCCAAATTGCTGGGACTACAGGCCTCCACCACCACCCCTGGCTAATTTCTGTATTTTTTGTAGAGACAGGGTCTTGCTATGTTGTCCAGGCTGGCAGAACCTCTCCCTCCCAAAGTGCTGTGTTTATAGGCATGAGACACCATGTCTGGCCTCACTGATATATCAAATTACACATTACAACGTTAAGAAATTCTTCTGGCCAGGTGCAGTGGCTCACGCCTGTAATCCCAGCAGTTTGGGAGGCCAGGGTGGGCAGATCACTTGAGGTCAGGAGTTCAAGACCAGCCTGGGCAAGATGGTGAGACCCCCCCCATCTCTACAAAAAACATGGTGAAACCTTGACTCTACTAAAAATACAAAAATTAGCTGGGCGTGGTGGCATGTGCCTGTAATCCCAGCTACTCAGGAGGCTGAGGCATAAGAATATCTTGAACCTGGGAGGTGGAGGTTGCAGTGAGCCTAGATTTCACCACTGCACTCCAGCCTTGGCAACAGAGTGAGACTCCACCTCAAAAAAAAACATTTATTTTATTTTTTAGACACAGGGTCTTGCTCTGTTGCCCAGGCTGGAGTGCACTGGCACGATCATAGCTCACTGCTGCTCGGTACATCTCAGCCTCCTGAGTAGCTGGGACTATAGTCACTAGAAGTCTTTTCTATTTATTTATTTATTTATTTTGGGATGGAGTCTCATTCTGTTGCCCAGGCTGGAGTGCAGTGGTGTGTGATCTAGGCTTACTGCAGCCTCCGCCTCCTGAGTTCAAATGATTTTCCCACCTCAGCCTCCCAAGTAGCTGGGACCACAGACGTGTGCCACCATGCCTGGCTAATTTTTGTATTTTTAGTAGAGACAGGGTTTCACCATGCTGGTCAGGCTGGTCTCAAACTCCTGACCGCAAGTGATCCACCTGCCTCAGATTCCCAAAGTGCTGGGATTACAGGCATGAGCCGCCACATCCAGCCAGTTTTTCCATTTTAATATGAGATAAAATCTTCAGTTAAAAAGCATGAATTTATAATGATGAATTTTTATTTTATTTTATCTTTATTTTTAATTTTTTGTTTTGAGACAGGGTTTCACTCTGCTGCCCAGGTTGGAGCACAGTGGTGTGATTACAGCTCACTGCAACCTTGACCTCCCAGGCTCAAGGGGTCCTCCCACCTCAGCCTCCCAAGTAGCTAGGACTGCAGGCATGCACCACCACACCTGGCTAATTTTTTCTATTTTTTGTAGAAATGAGGTCTCACTATGTTGCCTAGGCTGGTCTGGAATGCCAGCCTCAAGAGATCTACCCACCCACCTCTGCCTCCCAAAGTGCTGGAATTATAGGAATGAGCCACCATGCCTAGCCTAATGGTGAAATTTTAAAGTGAAAACATCTTTTTCCCTTGGAGGAGGAGACCTTCTTATCCCTGACATCAAAGGCTTCATCGTCCCTACAACAGCAGGCTGGACAGTGTTCCATTAGCACTCCTTTTTTTTTGAGATGGAGTCTCACTCTGTTGCCCAGGCTGGAGTGCAGTGGCGTGATCTCGGCTCACTGCAACCTCTGCTTCCCAGGTTCAAGCATTCCTCCTGCCTTAGCCTCCCGAGTAGCTGGGACTACAAGCACGTGCCACCATGCCTGGCTAATTTTTGTATTTTTAGTAGAGACGGGGTTTCAACATGTTGGCCAGGCTGGTCTCGAACTCTTGACCTTGTAATTTGCCTGCCTCGGCCTCGCAAAGTGCTGAGATTACAGGTGTGAGCCACTGCGCCCAGCAGCACTCTTTTTTTTTTTTTTTTTGTAATTCTCTGGCCTCAGCCTCCCAAGTAGCTGAGATTACAGGCCTGTGCCACCACACCCAGCTAATTTTTGTATTTTAAGTAGAGATGGGGTTTCACCATATTGACCAGGCTGGTCTCGAACCCTTGACCTCAAGTGACCCACCCACCTCAGCCTTGGAAGGTGCTAGGATTACAGGTGTGAGCCACTGTGCCCAGCCAGCACTCCTTTTTGACTTATTCTTCTTCCTGGTGTGCTGCAGCCTTTGGGAAACTCCAGCAGGAAAAGACGCCCGTGGGAAGATCTCTATAGGAGGCTCACAGCGTCCTCCCAGGCTGGTGGACCAGGTGGAAATGCCACCACGTGGCAGGTGCTGATGGATGCAGGTCCTAGTGGCAGGTTCAGTGGGGAAGAGGATGTGGTTCCAGGAAGCCTGTGGTGGGATCGCTGGCCTTGGGAATGAGAAACCTTTTCAGGAGATAATGTGGCCTGTAGGAAGGTGTCACTTCTGTCAAATTCAAGATGAGAGGCTAAGACCAAAACATAATGAGTGTCAGGCCTGTAAGTTTGTCCCAGCACTTTGGGAGGCAAAGGCAGGAGTATTGGTTGAGGCCAGGAGTTTGAGACCAGCCTGGGCTAAACAGAGAGACCCATCTCTACAAGAAAAAAAAATTTTTTTTTAATTAGCTGGGTGTGGCGGTGTGCGCTTGTAGTCCCAGCAACCTAGGAGGCTGAGGCAGGAGGATCACTTGAGCCCAGGAGTTCGAGGCTGCTGTGACCTTTGATCACACCACTGCACTCCCACCAGGGCAACAGAATGAGACCCTGTACATATTTAAAAAAAAAAAAAGCCTATAAGTTTGAAAACAACAAGCAGTGAATGGATGAAGATCAGGCATCCAGAATGGAGGATGAGAACGCTAAGTAAAAATCAGTGGGACTGTAAACTAGTTCAACCATTGTGGAAGTCAGTGTGGCGATTCCTCAGGGATCTAGAACTAGAAATACCATTTGACCCAGCCATCCCATTACTGGGTATATACCCAAAGGATTATAAATCATGCTGCTATAAAGACACATGCACACGTATGTTTATTGAGGCACTATTCACAATAGCAAAGACTTGGAACCAACCCAAATGTCCAACAATGATAGACTGGATTAACAAAATGTGGCACATATACACCATGGAATACTATGCAGCCATAAAAAATGATGAGTTCATGTCCTTTGTAGGGACATGGATGAAACTGGAAAACATCATTCTCAGCAAACTATCGCAAGGACAAAAAACCAAACACTGCATGTTCTCACTCATAGGTGGGAATTGAACAATGAGAACACATGGACACAGGAAGGGGAACATCACACTCCAGGGACTGTTGTGGGGTGGGGGGACGGGGGAGGGACAGCATTAGGAGATATACCTAATGCTAAATGACGAGTTAATGGGTGCAGCACACCAACATGGCACATGTATACATATGTAACAAACCTGCACGTTGTTCACATGTGCCCTAAAACTTAAAGTATAATAAAAAAAAGAATATGTGTCACATATACACTATGGAATACTATGCAGCCATAAAATGGATGAGTTCATGTCCTTTGCAGGGACATGGATGAAGCTGGAAACCATCATTCTCAGCAAACTATCACAAGGACAGAAAACCAAACACTGCATGTTCTCACTCATAGGTGGGAACTGAACAATGAGATCACTGGACAAAGGGCGGGGAACATCACACACTGGGGCCTGTTGAGGGGTGGGGGGCTGGGGGAGGAACAGCATTAGGATAAATACCTCATGTAAATGATGAGTTGATGGGTGTAGCAAACCAACATGGCACATGTATACCTATGTATCAAACCTGCACGTTGTGCACATGTACCCTAGAACAATAAAAAAAATTAAAATGCAAAAAAAAAAATCAGTGGGACTCTCTTCCAAGAAGCCACCCCAATCCCGAACCTCTGCACTTTTTTTTTTTTTTTGAGACAGAGTCTCACTCTGTTGCCCAGGCTGGAGAGCAGTGGCACAATCTTGGCTTGCTGCAACCTCCCAGATTCAAGCTATTCTCCTGCCTCAGCCTACAGAGTAGCTGGGACTACAGGCATGCGCCACCACGCCTGGCTAATTTTTGTATTTTTAGTAGAGACAAGGTTTCACCATGTTGGCCAGGCTGGTCTTGAACACCTGACCTCAGGTGATCCGCCCACCTTGGCTTCCCAAAGTGCTGGGATTGCAGGTGTGAGCTACCACGCCTGGCCTGGAACCTCTGCACTTTTGTGTATGTGATTCCCACCATCTGGATGCCATTTTCCCTTTCCTGTGCCTTTCCACATCCTAATAATTTGTTTTTTTGTTTTGTTTTGTTTTTGAGACAGAGTCTTGCTCTGTCACCCAGGCTGGAGTGCAGTGGCGCGATCTTGGCTCATTTCATCCTCCGCCTGGCAGGTTCAAGCGATTCTCCTGCCTCAGCCTCCCAAGTAGCTGGGATTACAGGTATGTGCCACCATGCCTGGTAATGTTTATAATTTTAGTAGAGATGGTGTTTCACCATGTTGGCCAGGCTGGTCTTGTACTGCTGACCTCAAGTGATCTGCCCACCTCAGCCTCCCAAAGTGCTGGGATTACAGGTTCGAGCCACCATGCCCAACCCTAATCATTTGTTAACATTCAACTCCAATTCCTCCTCTTTGTGAAGTCTTTTCTGACCACGCCCTCTGGGAGTGGTTTCTGCTTTGCTGGCATCCCACCTTCACTGGCACTCACTTCCCTCCTCTGCCCTAGTCATTTGGCAGTTACTTCTCATGTTTAAGCCTCTCCCTCTAGAGTGGAATCTGAAGGTGGCCATTGTGTCTGACACCTCTTGGTATGTTCCAGCACCTGGCCTTAGCCTAGTGCCTAGCACATAGCTGTGTCCTGTACTTGCTGACTGATGGATGGGTAATTGACACAACAGGGCAGGCATTCTTTCTCAGTCCTTTTTTAATGAGATTGAGACTTGCAGAGCTGACTATCCAGCAACTTGTTCCTTCTGAGCAAGCAGGGGTTGCACTGCTGGGTTTAATTTATGCTGCTCTGCCTTTCGTGCTTTCAAAGGACTTTCCCATGACAGACTAGGGACCTAAAGGTTTGTGCCACTAGCACCAGGGCTCAGAGATGAGTGGTGAGAGATGCAGCCAAGTGTGCCGGCCACTGACCTGGTTCTGCTTCTGCACCAGGGTTGGAGCTTTCTGCAGCCATGGGGTCTGGCGCTTCATTCCCAGCTTATTCCCATGTGGAGTACAGTCTCTGGGCTTTCGCGTGGAAGTGTGGGCTTGCATCTGTGAGTGGGGGGACCCATCCACTGGGTGTACATGACTGTGTATATGGATGTGATGACTCTTGGTGAGGGGCAGGTGAGCCGGGCATGGTGGCTCACGCCTGTAATTCCAGCACTTCGGGAGGCCGAGGCAGTCAGATCACTTGTGGTCAGGAGTTCGAGACCAGCCTGGCCAACATGGTGAAACCCTGGTTCTACTAAAAATATAAAAATTAGCCAGGCCTGTTGGTGGGCGTCTGTGATTCCAGCTACTCTGGAGGCTGAGGCAGGAGAATCGCTTGAACCCAGGAAGTGGAGGCTGCAGTGTGCTGAGGCCGTACCACTGCACTCCAGTCTGGGCAACAGAATGAAACTCTGTCTCAAAAAAAAAAAAATTAAATATGTCAGCTTTGTCTCCCCAGGAGATGCCTTTACTTGCTTTCCTTCCCCTCTCTATGATGGGGATAAAGCCACCCTACCAATATCTATGCCGAAAGCTGCCTCTCCCACAGGACTGGCAAGACTCCTTTGGGGGAACAAAGTAAAAACTCAACTTTTTCCGTGGGGCTGGGAGCTCCCTACCCAGGGGCAGGGACTGGGTCCTAGTCACCTCTCCATCAGCACACCGAAGGTGGAGACTAGCCAAGGACAAGTAGGGGCTTGGAAAAAGTGTGAAGAGTGAAGGAAAGGCTGGATGCCCCAGGGTGCTGCAGCCCTACCAGCCAGGTTGTCCTGTGATGACTTAGGCTGAGTGGCTTCTCCTCCTCCCCTATTTATTGATTTATTTTAGAGACAAGGTCTCAGTCTTCTGCCCAGGCTGGAGTGCAGCAGTGCCATCATAGCTCACTGTAACCTACAACTCCTGGGCCCAAGCAATCCTCCCATCTCAGCCTCCCAGGTAGCTAGGATTACAGGTGCATGCCACCGTGCCTGGCTATTTATTTTATATTCTTTTTGCAGAGGTGGTGTCTTGCTATGTTGTCCAGGCTGGTCTCAAACTCTTGGCCTCAAGTGATCTTCTCTCCTTGGCTTCTCAAAGTGCTGAGATTGCAGATGTGAGCCACCACGCTTGGCCCATTTTCTTTTCTTTTTCCTTTTCTTTTCTTTTCTTCTTTTTTGAGATGGAGTCTCACACTGTTGCCCAGGCTGGAGTGCAGTGGCACAATCTCAGCTCACTGCAAGCTCCACCTCCTGGGTTCCAGTGATTCTTCTGCCTCAGCCTCCCGAGTAGCTGGGATTACAGGCGCCTGCCACCACACCTGGCTAAATTTTTCTGTATTTTTAGTAGAGATGGAGTTTCACTATTTTGACCAGGTTGGTCTCAAACTCCTGACCTTGTGATCCTCCGTCTCGGCCTCCCAAAGTGCTGGGATTACAGGCATGAGCCACCACGCCCAGCCGGCCCATTTTCAATTTATCATGGCGGGGAAGAGAATCTTTCCTGACTGGAAAGCAAGATGCCCTGCCACCTCTTGGGATTGAAAAAAAAAAAGTAGCATTTTTCCCATCCATGACTTCTTCAAAAACAGGAAACACTTCTCTTTTCTCCCACCACACCCTCTCCCACTGGCATCTGGATCCTGACCATTCTCTTGATGCTTTCTTGAGGGGCCCTCAGCCATGTGCCAGGGCGTGGAGGGCTCCGCTTCCCTCCTCTTTGCAGCCAGGAAAGCTCCTCACTCCTTTCTTAATTAAAGGCGTTTGATAAAACCCAGCACTGGCTTCCCCACTGCGGAGGAGCCATCCTCAGTGTCCTGTCTTCTTTCCCTCCCAGCACCAGCTGCTCTTTCCCCAGCACTTGCTTCCCAGGGGAAAGATGTGGTTGATAGGAGGGAAGGGATCAGAGTGTGTTTTAGCTCTAGTACCAGCTTCTTTGGCAGGCAGACAGGTTCCAGCCTTGTCTGAGCTTTCCCTCCTGGGGAAGGAAGGGAGAGGAGATCATGCACCAAGCAGCATGGAGGATCTGCCGTCCTCTGTGCTGCCTCCTTCCATCAAAGAAAGTGGGTGGCTCTCACCTGTAATCTCAGCACTTTGGGAAGCTGAGGTGGGAGGATCACTTGACGCCAGGAGTTCAAGACCAGCCTGAGCAAGAGAGTGAGACCCCAGCTCTACAAAACATAAAAGAAAATAGTAAGCATGGTGGGGGGTACCTATAGCCCCAGCTACTTAGGAGGCTGAGGAGGGAGGACCACTTGAGCCTGGGAATTCAAGGCTGCAGTGAACTCTAATTGAACCACTGTACTCCAGCCTGGGTGACAGAGCAACACCTTGTCTATAAAATAAATAAATACACTTTGGGAGGCTGAGGTGGGCAGATCACTTGTGGTCAGCGGTTTGAGACCAGCCTGGCCAACATGGTGAAACCCTGCCTCTACTAAGAATACAAATATTAGCTGGGCATAGTGGTGTGCGCCTGTAGTCCCAGCTACTCAGAAGGCTGAGGCAGGGGAATTGCTTGAACCTGGGAGGCAGAGGTTGCAGTGAGCCGAGATCACGCCACTAAACTCCAGCCTGGGCGGATGCAAAGAAGCCAGCCAAAGCAGCATCTAGGGGTGACTCGAAAGGTGATGCTAGAAACTTATCACTGGGTTGGTGGGCAACCCCTCCTGCTAATAGCGGCTGGAGGCAGACAAATGCCTAGGCAGATAGGGGCAGGTCCCTGGTGAAACCTCACCTCCAAGCCGAAGACATTTTAAAGCCTGAAAGCCAAGCTACAAGTCAAATCCACGGACCGGATAGAGAACCTGTCTTGGTGTGCTTTCCTCTTATTGATCCCCACCCTTCACCTATTTTACATTCACCTACCCTTTCCTAATTGGTTTTCTACACTGTCCATGCCCCACCTTTGAGTGGTGTCTTCGCTTTAACCTTTATTGCATACTCACAAACCAATCAGCACGCAATCCCCATTTTGAGTCCATAAAAGCCCCAGACCCAGCCACACTGAGACAGAAACCACCTGACTGCAGGGGTGGAGAACGAGCCCCCCTGCCCACATCCCCTCTCCACTGAGAGCTGTTCCATTGCTCAACAAAATCCTTCTCCACCCATCCTCACCCTTCTAATTGTCAGCATAACCTCATTCTTCTTGGATGCAGGATAGGAGCTTGGGAACCGCTGATTGCAGGTGCAATCTATAACACAGGGGGTAGTGGTGGGGAGGGGGGTTGTTGCTGGCCTGGAGGTCTCCCTGGTTGGCAAAGTGGCAAGAAAAATCCTGCATTGGCTGGGCATGGTGGCTCACACCTGTAATCCCAGCACTTTGGGAGGCTGAAGCAGGTGGATCTCCTGAGGTCAGGAGTTCGAGACCAGCCTGGCCAGCATGGTGAAACCCCATCTCTACTAAAAATACAAAAATTAGCCAGGCATGCTGGCACGGACCTGTAATCCCAGCTACTCAGGAGGCTGAGGCAGGAGAATCGCTTGAACCTGGGAGGCAGAGGTTGCAGTGAGCCGAGATGGCACCATTGCACTCCAGCCTGGGCAACAAAAGTGAAACTCTGTCTCAAAGAAAAAAAAAAAATCCTGCGTCACTGCTTTCTCTTTCCCCCTCTGGCTTGATCCCTCTCCTACCTCCTGGAAGGAAGCCTGAGCATTTGGGCCTGGGTTGCAGGTGGGACTTGTGACCTCTCCCAGCCTCTGGGGAGCAGCTTCTCCAATAGTCAGGGATCTCAATGGCCTTCCTTCCTTCCTTCCTTCCTTCTTTCCTTTCTCTCTCTTTCATTCTTTTCTTTCTTTTCTTTTCTTCCCTTCCCTTCTTTTCTTTCTTTTCTTTCCTTCCCTTCCCTTTCCTTCCTTCCTTCCTTCCTTCCTTCCTTCGTGCCACTTGCAAAAGTTCAATATTATTCAGAAACTGGAAGAAGGATTTCTCTTCCTACCTCAGGAGAGAAAGAAACATTCCTTGGTCCCTTCTTCCATTTATGACCTGGAGTTAAAAGAGAAGGCACTGCTAGAACACACTCCCTGTCCACCCCTGTCTCCCCAGGCATAAGGCTTTCATTCCAGGCCAGCCCTTAGGCACCAGAATGCCTTTGGTTTCCCCATAAAGGAGATCCCTTCTGTCTCCCCTTCAAGTCCTCTGGATCTGACCTTGGGAAACAAATCAGGTGTGTGCAGAGTTGGCTGTGCCACATTACAGAATACAAGGAAAGTCTTAGCTCAGGGGCTTCTTTTCAGTTCTGACAGTTTTTATCTCTCTGCCCTCTGGTTAGATGGTGGGCCATTGCCATGGTGGGGGCCTGGAGAGGACAGACTGGAAGGTGGCACCAGCCACAGCCTGGCTGGGAGTGAAGGGAGTTGTTCTAGAAAAGGGGCCAGCTCCTTGGATGCCTGTGTACCTGTTAGAAATGAACCTTTACTGCACACTTTCCACAAGATGAAAAAAAAAAAAAGGAAACAAACCTTTACTGTGTTATAATGGACAAGCCTCCGTTTCCTCTCTGGGCCTCAGGTTTTCTTTTCTTTTTAATTTTTAATTATTTTTATTTTTATTTTTTATTTTTTGAGTCAGAGTCTCGCTCTGCCACCTAGGCTGGAGTGCAGTGGCCTGATCTCGGCTCACTGCATCCTCTGCCTCCCAGATTCAAGCGATTCTCAAGCCTCCACCTCCTGAGTAGCTGGGATTATAGGCAGCCACCACCACACCACCACGCCTGGCTAATATTTGTAGTTTTGTAGAGACAGGGATTCGCCATGTTGGCCAAGCTGGTCTCGAACTCCTGACTTCAAGTGATCTTCCTGCCTCGGCCTCCCAAAGTGCTGGGATTACAGGCGTGAGCCACTGCACCCAGCCTGGGCCTCAGGTTTTCAATTCTGTAAAATGTTGCTGCTGGGTTTGATCGTTAAGATCGCTTTTAGCGCTTATGCTCTGCCACCTCCACCCTATGCCCCTAGACTATTTGTGATGAAAGGAGAAACAGCAAACACCAAACCAGCTGCTCAGAGGCCACATATACACACATGATTTCATAAAAATGAATGGATGGTTGCTGTGGGCAATGGAGACGAGAGACAGGGTAAAGGGGCAGCAAAAACTTCCACCTAGTTTTTGCTCCATTCCAAGAACTTTAAAGCCAGAGGGGTGGATTGTGAATATTAGAATAGAACCACCTGTTACGCATGTAGTCTTAGACAGGGTATAAGGCTGCTATCGCCTGAACTCTTTTTGGCTTCTTTAGTCCATGTCACATGAACACACAGACACACACATACATGCACCCAATCATGATGTTCACAGGAGAGAGTACTCTTCCCTGCTGTTAGAACTTCTGCCCATCAGGCAGCTGCTGCCACTTCTGGCTCTGCCAGACACATATTCTAAATCACAGAGCACTATTCTCCCTGGCACATAACCCCCGAGCACCAACACGTAAACGGCAGCCTGGGGGCCTGAACTCCGTGCATTCAGAGGCCCACAGACGCTGCCTGCTTCCAAGGACACAGAACGAAGGTCATCTGGGGGCTGAGGGCCAGCACAGTGCTCTCTCTGGGCAATGTACACTTCTATCCCGAGTTGGATGACCTCTCTGGCCCAGGCAGTACTAATTCCCTTCGGGCCAGTCATTAGGATGACTTCCCAGAGCAGTAGGCCACTTGTCTCCACCCCTCTGCTGACCATCAAAAATGAAGGTGAGAGTATAATTGGGTACATCCCCAGGGAAGACCATTTGGCAGTATTTTTCAAATTTGCAAATGCATAGACCTTATAACATAGCAAAATCTATTTGTAGAATATACTCACATACAGGTGAAATGACATGTGTTTAAGTTATTCGTTGCAACATCATCTGTTAGTAAAGATAAGAAGTAAGCTCGATGTCTATCAGTAGCTGACTGGTTTCATAGACAATCATATAACCATACAATGGGATACTGAAAATGAGATGCTTTTGGCTGCACACGGTGGCTTATACCTGTAATCCTAGCACTTTGGGAGACCCAGGTGGGTGGATCATCAGAGGTCAGGAGTTTGAGACCAGCCTGGCCAACATTGCAAAACCCCATCTCTACTAAAACTACGAAAATTAGCCGGGTGTGGTGGCACGCGCCTGTAGTCCCAGCTATTGGGAGGCTGAGGCAGGAGAATGGCTTGAACCTGGGAAGTGGAGGTTGCGGTGAGCCGAGATTACACCACTGCACTCCAGCCTGGGCGACAAAGCAAGACTCTGTCTCAAAAAAAAAAAAAAAAAAAATAATAAGCAAGGTGCAGAACAGTGGGTTTATATGACTGCTATTTGTATAGAAAAGAAAGGATAAAAGAATATATATATTTGTATTGACTTGTATCTATATAAAATATGAACCGAGGGATAAACCAGAGACTAATGGTAGTTACCCGCTAGGGAAATGAAAACTGGGATGAAGGCAAGTCTCTATTATATGCATTTGGTATATTTTGATGGTTGAATAATGTGCACGTATAGTCTATTCAAAAAATTAAGTTATAAAACACAAAATCACAAAAAAGACCCAATAGTCTATAGATTAAGGTGGCAAAAGAGGGAGCCCTTCCTTCTGCCATCTGCTTGGGTGGGGGAAAACCAGACTGAGGAATGAGAGCAGGGATGGGCTGGCAGAGGAAGAAGAAGCCAGGTGTCTCAACATTGATGGGTTTGCTCATAAAACCTTCCCTAATGGGAGTCAGAAATTTCTCTTCTTACAGTGTAGTTTGATTATTGGCCTAATCATTCCCCAAACTCAGGCACACTCAGGTGGTTTGAGAAATCCTGTCTTTTTTAAAAAATGTTAAACATTTTTACACACTTCTTCCAAATTACAAGGCCACCCCTAAGGCATTGACATCCTTGAGGTTGCTTCACTTCCTGGCACCCCTTTCCCTTCCCCCTCCAATGCTGATGTCCTGGAAAAAAATTGCTGAATGGCATGCATTGATTTTAGAGATTACTTTTTGGGAGTCTTATGATATCCCTTTGAGATAACTGGCAACAACACTCTGGGTGTTGCAAAACCCTACTTGGGAGTGACCGCCTTGATGGTCAACAGGAAGCCACAGCCAAGACTCTATGCCCAGTGGGGCCTGTACCACTCTGTCATGACTTGAGTGGGGGCAGTAAGAGGTGGAAGGGACCAGAGGCTGCCTCTTCACTTTCACCCCCATGGATTTCCATGGATCCAAAGGCCTGCGTGGGATTCTTCATGGGCATGGAAGTCACTTGCTTGGGAGCCCAAGACAAACCCTGCTCATGGGTGAGCAGCTGGGTCCCTGGGAGATGAGGCTGGTTCTTTTTCCTTGGGGATAATTTTAGGTTCTGAATTTCCCTGCAACCTTCCTAACTCCCAGCCCCCAGCTCAGCCTCCCAGAGGGATTGTTCATACCAGTGACTATAAAGTGTACTTTTGAAATATGGAGCTGTTCAGAGACCTGCCAGGGCATAGCCCTGGAGGCTTTTTCCATGATAATTTTTCCCCCCTTTGTCCCATTGTTTCAGAGGAGGAAGCATGACAGCTCACGAATCAGGTCCTGATAGGCCCTAATAAGGTGTCACATCTTCCTGCCTCTCCACTTGAACCCTGGGGCTTTATTTTCCAGCGCCCCCTCCCCATACGCAATCTGAGAGGAATTGGTTTAGAAATTGGGAGAGCAGGGGCTTGAAAAAGGAAGCCTTGCAAGTCTTGAGTGAGGGCAGGGAGAAGGGAAGAGGAAGAGGGAAGCCTCTGGTAGAACCGCCTAAGAGACTTCAGAGGCTTTGAAACACCAGGCCTGCCACCGCACACGCTCAAAGATGAACGCATGAATTCCTCAACTCAACGCCTTCTAGTTTTTAAAAGTTAATGAATGAAATCCTTAAGGAAGTCCGGACACGGTGGCTCAGGCCTGTAATCCCAGCATTTTGGGAGGCCTAGGCGGGTGGATCTTCTGAGGTCAGGAGTTTGAGACCAGCCTGGCCAACATGGTGAAACCCCATCTCTACTAAAAGTACAAAAATTAGCTGGGCTTAGTGGCACATGCTCATCCCAGCTACTTGGGAGGCTGGGAGGCTTGGGAGGCTGAGGCAGAAGAATTGCTTGAACCTGGGAAGTGGAGGTTGCAGTGAGTTGAGATTGTGCCATTGCACTCCAGCCTGGGCAACAAGAGGAAAATTTCATCTCAAAAGTAAACAAACAAAAAACCTAAAGGAAGTGGACCTAACACTTACCATTGGGGAGATGACAATGGAAGAGTTGTGTATAGTTGGGGGGGATGGTGGACATGCCTCATACCCAGTCACCCATTTACCCTTTTTTTTTTTTAAATAGGGTCTTGCTTCTTGCCGTCATCCAAGCTGGAGTGCAGTAGCATGATCACGGATCACTGTAACCTTGAACTCCTGGGCTCAAGTGATCCTCTCCTCTCAGCCTCTTGATTCATCCTTTTTTTTTTTTTTCGATATGGAGTTTTGCTCTTGTTGCCAAGGCTGGAGTGCCATGATGTGATCTCAGCTCACTGCAACCTCTGCCTCCCAGGTTCAAGAGATTCTCCTGCCTCAGCCTCTCGAGTAGCTGGGATTACAGGCATGCGCCACCACGCCCGGCTATTTTTTTTTTTTTTTTGTATTTTTAGTAGAGACAGGGTTTCTCCTTGTTGTTCAGGCTGGTCTCGAACTCCTGACCTCAGGTGATCTGCCCACCTCGACCTCCCAAAGTGCTGGGATTACAGGCATGAGCCACCGTGCCCACCTGTTGATTCATCCATTTTTAATATGTCTTTATAAAAGATTTTAAGAGAAGGGTCTATCTAGAAAATCTCTAGGTGGAAAGGTGCATGGAAGGGGCAGTGCAGAGTAAGGAAGATGGAGAAATTGAAATTCTTCAGCATCCCAGACTACATAGTGCCAAATCCAAATGCAAATCCAGAGCTAGCAATGAAAAAGACTCCTAGGCCTGCTAGTGGTTCACGCCTGCAATTCCAACTACTCAGGAGGCTGAGACAGGAGGGTGGCTTGAGCCCAAGAGTTCAAAGCCAACCTGGGAAAAATAGAGAGAGAGAGAGAGAGACAGAGAGAGAGAGAGACCTGAAATATGGTAAATTTCCTCAGTATCTGAAAATATTAAAAAAACAAAAACAAAAAGCTGGAAGGAAAGAGAAGGTAACTGAAATAGAAGGGAAAGGGGACAGATCTCACCAAGCTGAGGTCTTGGGAGAGGAGATACTGGCTGAGCCCTATTACTTAATTTAAAATACCTTAGGGGAGGCCACCCAAGTGGATGCGGGGCTCCTGTGAATCCTTTGCTTGACTCCAGCGGGTTACCTTTGCCTCTGATACCTAAAGGGTGGGGATGGGAGCGCTCTCCTCTCTCATTCCCCTGCCTTGCTGTGGGACCTTCTGGGAAAGGAGGTGCAGGGCTCCAGGAAGCCAGTGCCCAGGGAGTGCTATGCTGAGTCCAGGAGACTGGCCACGGCAGGGGTGGACAGATGGTGGCAGAGGAGCCACGGTGTCCCTTCCTCCAGGTTTAGCTAAAGGAAACGTGGAGCATCCCATTGGCCATCCTCCCCACTCTCCAATTCCGCTCCAGAGGCCCCTCCAGACTATTGGCCGCTGCCCCTTTAAGCGTCGCTACTCCTCCCCCAAGATCGGTGGCACCGAGGGAGTGGGGGTGGGGGGAGGCTGAGCGCTCTGGCTGGGACAGCTAGGGAGGATGGCCCAGGCTGGGGAAGTCGCTCTCACGCCTTGCTGCCCCCTCCCCTGAGCCAGGTGATTTGGGAGACCCCGTCCTTCCTTCTTTCCCTAACGCCACACGCGCGACCCGGGGATGGCTCCGTGGCCTCACGAGAACAGTTCTCTTGCCCCATGGCCGGACCTCCCAACCCTGGCGCCCAATACCGCCAACACCAGTGGGCTGCCAGGGGTGCCGTGGGCGGCGGCCCTGGCCGGGGCGCTGCTGGCGCTGGCGGTGCTGGCCACCGTGGGAGGCAACCTGCTGGTCATCGTGGCCATCGCCCGGACTCCGAGACTCCAGACCATGACCAACGTGTTCGTGACTTCGCTGGCCACAGCCGACCTGGTGATGGGACTCCTGGTGGTGCCGCCGGCGGCCACCTTGGCGCTGACTGGCCACTGGCCGTTGGGCGCCACTGGCTGCGAGCTGTGGACCTCGGTGGACGTGCTGTGTGTGACCGCCAGCATCGAAACGCTGTGCGCCCTGGCCGTGGACCGCTACCTGGCTGTGACCAACCCGCTGCGTTACGGCGCACTGGTCACCAAGCTCCGCGCCCGGACAGCCGTGGTCCTGGTGTGGGTCGTGTCGGCCGCGGTGTCGTTTGCGCCCATCATGAGCCAGTGGTGGCGCGTAGGGGCCGACGCCGAGGCGCAGCGCTGCCACTCCAACCCGCGCTGCTGTGCCTTCGCCTCCAACATGCCCTACGTGCTGCTGTCCTCCTCCGTCTCCTTCTACCTTCCTCTTCTCGTGATGCTCTTCGTCTACGCGCGGGTTTTTGTGGTGGCTACACGCCAGCTGCGCTTGCTGCGCGGGGAGCTGGGCCGCTTTCCGCCCGAGGAGTCTCCGCCGGTGCCGTCGCGCTCTCTGGCCCCGGCCCCGGTGGGGACTTGCGCTCCGTCCGAAGGGGTGCCCGCCTGCGGCCGGCGGCCAGCGCGCCTCCTGCCTCTCCGGGAACACCGGGCCCTGTGCACCTTGGGTCTCATCATGGGCACCTTTACTCTCTGCTGGTTGCCCTTCTTTCTGGCCAACGTGCTGCGCGCCCTGGGGGGCCCCTCTCTAGTCCCGGGCCCGGCTTTCCTTGCCCTGAACTGGCTAGGTTATGCCAATTCTGCCTTCAACCCGCTCATCTACTGCCGCAGCCCGGACTTTCGCAGCGCCTTCCGCCGTCTTCTGTGCCGCTGCGGCCGTCGCCTGCCTCGGCAGCCCTGCGCCGCCGCCCGCCCTGCCCTCGTCCCCTCGGGCGCTCCTGCATCCCGGACCAGCCCCGCGCAGCCCAGGCTTTGCCAACGGCTCGACGGGTAGGTAACCCGGGCAGAGGGACCGGCGGCTCAGGGTCGGGAAGCATGCGATGTCTCCGTGGGTCAATTTTTTGAGTGTGGAGTTTACTAGGAGAAGGTGGGATGGCTTTGCTTGGAGAGAAAAGGGAATGAGTAGTAGCGAACCAAAATGGGACCCAGGGTCCTTTTCTTTCCGGATCCAGTCACTAGGGTAGAAGCAAAGGAGGGCGAGCGGGCCGTCGTCGTTCCTCACCCAAAGACCCCAGGTGCGCCACCGGAAAGCGCTGCGGTGTCCCGAGTACTCTCGCCCCACCGGTCGGCTTTAGGGATTTTTTTTTTTTTATTTTAATAGAGACAGGGTCTCGTCTCTGTCGCCCATGCTGGAATGCAGTGGCGCGATCTCAGCTCACTGCAGTCTTGAACTCCTGGCTCCTGGGCTCAAGCAATCCTCCCACCTCAGCCTCCTGAGTATCTGGGACTACAGGCGAGCCCCACCAATCCCAGTTATTTTTAAAATTTCTTGTAGAGATGGGGTCTTGCTATGTTGCCCAGGCTTGTCTTGAACTTCTGGCCTCAAATGATCTTTCTGTCTCAGCCTTCCAAAGCGTTAGGATTACAGGCCTGAGCCAGGGCGCCAGGTCGGCTCTAGTTTTGGTTTTCCAGCTCAGTTCTTTGCCCCCCTCCCCCAATTTCTTGCCATCACTAGACCTGGCTCGGACTTGAAGGCAGGGCTAGTGCCCCCACGCCCCCCAAGCCCTCGGCCTCAGTTCTGGGTTTTCTCAAAGGTTTGACAGCTGTGGAGGTGAGAATCCACTTCCGGTATGGCGTACAGCTGTGAGTGAGGAGCCTGTGAGTGTAGATGTGTGCCCTCCCGCTGCCTGGGCTGGGTTGGAGTAGGGATGGGGTGGAGCGTGTGTGGCTGGGTGGTGCCCTGGTGTTTTTGTGTAACTAAATATGTGTTCCAGGGTCTCTGATCTCTGTCATTCCCTTCAGTGCTCCTGTTGCTCCTTTCACCCCAGGGTCTATTATCTCCACTTTTTTTCCAGGGCTTCTTGGGGAGTTTCTTAGGCCTGAAGGACAAGAAGCAACAACTCTGTTGATCAGAACCTGTGGAAAGCCTCTAGCCTCTGTTCAGAATGAGTCCAGTGGGATTCCCCGGCTGTGACACTCTACCCTCCAGAACCTGACGACTGGGCCATGTGACCCAAGGAGGGATCCTTACCAAGTGGGTTTTCACCATCCTCTTGCTCTCTGTCTGACAGATGTTTTCTAAACTCCAGCCTTGAACTTCACTCCTCTCTCAGTGGTAGTGCCCAGCTGCCCTGGAGCAGCCGGCTGGCTTTGGTAGGGGCACCCATCACCTGGCTTGCTTGTGTGGTCAGTGAGTGCTTAGGGCAAAGAGAGCTCCTCCAGTTCCATTCCTTCTGCCACCCAAACCCTGATGAGACCTTAGTGTTCTCCAGGCTCTGTGGCCCAGGCTGAGAGCAGCAGGGTAGAAAAAACCAAGATCTGGGGTTTTGTCTCTGGTTCCCTTATTACTGCTCTCAAGCACTGGCCTCTCTCACTTTAGCCATGGAATGGCTCCGATCTACCTCACAGCAGTGTCAGAAGGACTTCGTCAGGGTTTTGGGAGCTCCAGCGTTCATAAAAAGGTGAACCATTAGAAGAGATCCCTTCTTTTCCTTTTGTAATCAGATAAATAAATATCACTGAATGCAGTTCATCCTTGGCCCCCTTTCTCTCCGTTTGTTTTCTTTTCATAATCCACTTACTCCTTTCCCTTCTACTCTGCGCTGGCTTTTGACAGAGGCAGTAAATTAGGCCTAATCCTCACTCTTTTCTTCCTAATCGTCCTCAAACAAAAAATGAAAAGTCTGTCTGGATGAAGGGGAGTGAGCTTGAGCCTTTGATATCTTGCTCCCTCACCCTTCCTGAAACTCTTGAAATCCAGTTGCCATTGAGTAGCAAAGCTACGCTCCCCGCAGGACTTGGACAGAGGGCCCACAGGGGGATGGGCTGGCTGTGGCCAGGTTCAGGGCAGGGGGCATTTGTCCCCTCCATGCTATAATCCAGTGGTGGATTCATAAGGTCCTGTGGTCATCAGGAACCAGTTTTGTTCAGTGCCTTACATGGGTCTGTGTGTGTGTGTGTATGTGTGTGTGTGTGTGTGTGTGTGTGTGTCTGGAGGCACAGGCACAAAGCATTGCTTATGTTGGTCAAATGTCTTGTGTCATAAATATATTCTGATGTTTCCCAGCCTTTCCACAACCTCTACCTTCCCACTCCCCTTCCCCAGCTACAAAAATCTGTATTATCCTCTTAAAGTAAAACTGGAGTTACAAATTTGAGCCTGTTGATGCAGTTTTCTCTTATTTCCATTTTTATGAATCTTATCAGGCAGGTTTCCTATGTAAAGAAAATTTCTATGGAAATCATTAGATCATTTTGTGAGTTTCTATTTAAACTCCATGAGCCAAGACTATTGTCCAGGATGATTTATGGGATGCTCGGTAAATTACAGATGTTTTGCATGCTTGTGATGTAGTGTGCAATGCGTTGTCTTGGTTCAGGGGCCCTAGAGTTATAAAATTCCATCTGCCCCAAGGAGGAGCTCGCTGGATTTCCACATATGGGTGTTCCCTGTGAATTGGACCTGGTCTGTGCTGCTCTCTTTTCTCCAGGAGCCCAGGTTTTATTTCTCAGGATGTTTTCATACCAAAGATGACTTTCTCCTTTTCAACCAGGGGAGGGGGAGATCTCTGGTGTCTGAGGTGTGCAAGATTTCTTGGCAAAGACTCAACTTTGTGGCTCTTAGTGGAGGAGGAAGTCTTGCTTGACAAATAAGAGGCCCTCCTCTCCCCATCTCTGGATATTCTCCCAACATTGCTGGATAAAATTGGCCAGTCAGTGCTAGGCAGGGGAGAATGATGATGTTGGACGTGGGGCCCCTGGTGTGTAGACTTGTCCTTGAACATTGTCCAGAAGCTCATACTGCTTGAGTCTTGCTGGACGTGCCTGTGCGCCAGCTGTCACACTCCTTTGCAGTGTTTAGACTTGTACTGGGGCTATGGATTCCATCTGCAGATTGTCAGATAGAATCTGACAATCTGGTCATTTCTCCAGCAACTTGTGGCCAGGCATCAAGTGGAGGGAGATTTCATCCTTGGATGGGGGCAGGCTGCTTTTGCTAGCATGAGGCCTGAGCACTTGAACTGTAGAAGACAAACAGCTGTCCCCCGAACCCAGAGATGTGATGACTTCCAGGCCTGTGAGAACAACAGAGTCCCTAGAGCCACTGGTCTCCCCAGAGTCTGTTAGCTGGAGCTAGGCATGGGACCGAAATGACATGGAAGAGAGGGCTGAGTTGGAGGAGAAGGAATGAAAAGCGGGCTTTTTCAGAGCTGACCTACCCTCTGCATCAAGTGGAACTGAGGGGGAACAGGCAGAATTTGGGTACAGGAGGATGTGGGGGATTGACTTTCCCAGACTTTCTTCTAGGGAATGGAGGAAGGTGCAGGCTGTGGTCCTCACGGGCGGTCCCTGGGCCTTAGTCCCATGCTGGCTGCATCCTCAACCCTGGGAGAGTAGGCGCAGCTCCTCTCCTCTGTGTGTTTCCATGGCACCCTACATGGTCCTAGGAGCACAGGGGAAGGCATGGAAATAGCGCTTCTTACTGTTTCCATCCTAAAACTGCCTGGATCCAGGCCTTTTGAAGGCCTCTTGGTGAAGGTATGTCTACACACTGTCTGTGTTTGGGTGTCTGTCCAGAACGGGGAAACGGGAGCCTGCCATGGCAAGCGCTGCTAATGCTCTCCCCCACGCAACAAGCCCTGGGTATAGTCTGCCTTTGGCCAATGAGAAGCAGCTGAAGCATAACATGCAATTCGGTTTAATTTGAGGCCAAGGTGAGCGGATCACCTGAGGTCAGGAGTTCGAGACCAGCCTGTCCAACCTGACAAAACCCCGTCTCTACTAAAAATACAAAAATTAGCCGGGCATGGTGGTGGGCACCTGTAATCCCAACTACTTGGGAGGCTGAGGCAGGGAGAATGCTTGAACCCAGGAGGCAGAGGTTGCAGTGAGCCTAGATCGCACCACTGCACTCCAGCCTGGGCAACAGAGTGAGACTCCATCTCAAAAAAAAAAAAAAAAAAAAAAAGGGGGACAAGGAAAAAGAGAGCCTCATAGAAATCAAATAACTTCCTTGTAGGACTCTCACCCCATCTACCAGACTCCAAAGTCCATTTTCTCTTCTCTACACGCACTGCTTAGAAGCAGTTATGTGACACTGAACAAGTCACTTAGCCTTTCTGACTGTTTCTTTGCCTGTGAGTCAACTGGAGATTACATGATCACTCTACTCAGCTCATGCAGGCTGCTTTTGAAGACCCAGTGAGACAGTGTGTGTGAAAGTGGTTTGGAAACTGAAAATGCTCCTCCGGTGTAAAGCAGTGGAATCAGAATCTGGAGCTTGGATGAGTCCCAGGTCTATTATAGCAGGGATCCCCAGCCCCTGGGCCACAGACTGCTACTGGTCTGTGGCTTATTAGGAACTGGGCTGCATAGCAGGAGGTGAGTGGAGGGCAAGTGAGCATTAACACCTGAGCTCCACCTCCTGTCAGATCTGCGGCCACGTTAGATTCCCACGGGAGCGCAAACCCTAAAGTGAACTGCACATGCGAGAGATCTAGGTTGCATGCTCCTTCTGAGAATCTAATGCCTGATAATCTGAGGTGGAACAGTTTTATCCCAAAACCATCTCCTTCTCCCCTGTCTGTGGAAAAATTGCTTTCCACCAAACTGGTCCCTTGTGCCAAAAAGGTTGGGGATCACTGTCTAGAGTTCAGGGGCACAATCATGGCTCACTGCAGCCTCAGCCTCCTGCTCAAGTGATCCTCTCATCTCAGCCTCCCAAGTGGCCAGGACTACAGGCTTGCACCACTATGCCCAGCTAATTAAATTTTATTTTTTTGTGGAGACTGGGTATTTCTATGTTGCCCAGGCTGGTCTTGAACTCCTGGGCTGAAGAGTTCCTCCTGCCTCGGCCTCTCAAAGTGCTGGGATTATGAGCATGAGCCACTGTACCTGGCCCTGGTTTTGCTCCCCGTGTAGTCTTGTTTCTGTCGACAGCCTGGGTCTTGGACCCACTTGTCTTTGGTCTTTGTGGACATGCCCTGCCTGGTCTTTCTTCTGCAAGTTTGTACTCACCTCAGACTGACTGCTTTGGTTTTCTATCCTGGTCTCTATACATCTCCACCTCCGGCTCTCTTTCCGTGTTCAGACCCTGGTCTGGCCCGATATTTTGCTCCTGGTCTGGATCACCCCATCATTACCAATGCAACATTTACAATGAGAACAATTTTAAGAATGAGTGGGCCAGGCGCAGTGGCTCATGCCTGTAATCCCAGCACTTTGGGAGGCCAAGGCGGGTGGATCACCTGAGGTCAGGAGATCACCTGAGGTCACCAACGTGGTGAAACCCTATCTCTACTAAAAATACAAAAGTTAGCCGGGTGTGGTGGCAGGCGCCTGTAATCACAGCTTCTCGGGAGGCTGAGGCAGGAGAATCGCTTGAACCCAGGGAGGCAGAGGTTGCAGTGAGCTGAGATTGCGCCACTGCACTCTCAAAAAAAAAAGAATAAGAAGATTTAGAACAGAAGGTACTTCTGGATCTCAGGACATTATGGTCTATTATAGTAGGGGGTTCATGAGAATGGGACCCTAAGGAACCAGAAAGGGGAGAGAAGGTAGCGTATACTTTGCTAGGGCTGCCATAACAAATGACTGCAAACTGGGTGGCTTAACACAGGAGCAATTGATTTCTCATGGTGCTGGAGACTAACAGTCCAAAATCAATGTGTCAGCAGGGCTGTGCTCCCTGTGAGGCGGGAGGGGAGGATCCTTCCTTGCCTCTTCTCTTATCCCGGTGTTTGCTGACAATCCTTGGGATTGTTTGGCTGGAGCTGTATCACTCTAACTTCTCCCCCATCTTCACAGGGCCTTCCCCTGTCTGTCTGTGCCCACATTTCTCTCGTCTTATAAGGACATCAGCCATTGGATCAGGGCTTAACCTAATCCAGCATGACCTCATTTGAACTTGGTTACATGTGCAAAGACCCCATTTCCAAATAAGGTCACATTCACAAGTTCTGGGTGTTAAGACTTCAACAAACTTTCAAGGGGACATAATTCAACCCCTAACAGAGGGCATGATGGGGAAGGGGAAGACAGAATTGCTCTAGACCTTTCCAAGCTTATCTTATTCCTGCTGCTTCAAACCCCCATTTCTTTTTCTTTTTCTTTCTTTTTTTTTTTTTTTTTGAGATGTAGTCTCGCTCTGTCGCCCAGCCTGGAGTGCAGTGGCATGATTTTGGCTCACTACAGCCTCTGCCTCCTGAGTTCAAGCAATTCTCCTGCCTCAGCCTCCTGAGTAGCTGGGACTACAGGTGCATGCCACCATGCCCAGCTAATTTTTGTATTTTTAGTGGAGATGGGGTTTCACCATGTTGGCCAGGCTGGTCTTGAGTTCCTGACCTCAGGTGATCCTCCTGCCTTGGCCTCCCAAAGCGCTGGGATTACAGGCTTGAGCCACTGCCTCTGGCCCAAACCCACATTTCTAAGGCTCTGTTTCATCCTGTCGCCAGCGAGGAGGGTGGCAGGGGTGCTCCCATTCCTGGATTTCCATTGCTGGGGCTTACCTCCCACCTCCCTGGGCCCAGATTGAAGGGGTTGTTTACCAAATTAGACCTTGCGTTTGCCGTCCCCTGGAGTAGAAGTTGCTGTCCACTCTCCATTCTTCCCATCTTCCTTGAGTAGTAGAAAATTTAAGTTTTAGCTGGAAACACAGCCTCCTAGCTAAAAACACTTGGCAGCATTTGCAGGATGTGGTGGCACACACCCGTAGTCCCAGCTACTCAGGAGGCTGAGGCAGGAGAATCAATTGTACCTGGGAAGTGGAGGTTGCAGTGAGCCGAGATCGTGCCACTGCGCTTCAGTCTGGGTGATGGAGCAAGACTCCGTCTCCAAGAAAAACAAAACAAAACAAAAAAACACTTGGCGGCCTCACTTGCAGATAGGCGTGGCCATGTAACTAAGTGCTACCAGCAGAAGTGTGCAGCACTGGCTGGAATGCGGGTATGATGGTGAGAACTGAAGTAGCCGCCTATGGTCACAAGACGGTAATCATGTGTCGTGGATGTCAGAAGAAACAGATGGAAGGAGCCTGGGTCTCTGGCAGTGTGAAGCCACCATTTCGGCCCTGGACTGCTTATGTTTAAGACCCTTAAATGAAAGAGAAATAAACTTCTGGCCAGGCACGGTAGCTCATAGAGCTCATGCCCATTTTCAAGGCCTTATATCTAGCTCCACAAACCAAGCCACACAGGGCTGCGCACAGTGACTCACATTTGTAATCCCAGGGCTTTGGGAGGCTGAGGTAGGAGGATTGCTTGAGTCCAGGAGTTTGAGACCAACCTGGGCAGCACAGGGAGACCCCATGTCTACAAAAATTTTTTAAAAACTTATCCGGGTATTGGTGGCATGTGCCTGTAGTCTTAGTTACTCAGGAGGCTGAAGTAGGAGGATGGCTTAAGCCCAGGAGGTTGAGGCTGCAGTGAGGTACGATTGCACTACTGCACTTTAGCCTGGGCAACAGCGCAAGACCTTGCCTCTAAAAACACACATGCACATACACAAAAACTGAAATAAGCTTATATCTTGTTTAAGCCACAGTTACTTTGGCCATTTTTCTTTTCTTTTTTAACAGTAGCTGACCTGAACAAATATATCAGCCAAGGAGTGGGAAAGAAGGTTATACCCTCTTTAGGGTATATAGGTTATACCTCTGGGGAGAGGCATGGACATCTTCCTGGGTTCTGCAATGAGTGTAGCTTAGGTTAATCTAGCTATAAAGTGGCCTTGCTCTGGTACCTTGCAGGGTACCTCTGATCTATGAGAACTGATTTCTCTCTAGAGTCTGAGTTTTTGTTGCACCTGAGACCACCAAGTCCATCTCCTTGACATTGATTCTTATGGGGATAATTATCAATAAGTATATTAGCTTCCTGAGACTGCCAAAACAAATTACCACAACCTTGGTGGATTAAAACAACAGAAATGTATTCCCTCACAGTTCTGGAGGCCAGAAGTCTGAAATGAAGATTTTGGCAGAGCTGGTTCCTCCTGGAGGTTCTCAGGGGAAAATCTGCTCCATGCCCCTGGTGGCTTCTAGCTTCTGGTGGCTCTGGCAGTTCTTGGCATTCCTGGGTTTATAGACATGTCACTACAGTCGCCACCTCTAGCTTCAATTTGCGTGGCTTTCCCTGTGTCGCTGTGTGTCTTCTTCTTTGTGTCTCTCTCTCTCTCTGTTTTTTTTTTTTTTGGTGACAGAGTCTTGCTCTGTTGCCCAGGCTGGAGTGCAGTGGCACAATCTTGGCTCACCGCAACCTCCACCTGTCAGGTTCAAGTGACTCTCATGTCTCAGCCTCCTGAGTAGCTGGGATTACAGGCACATGCCACTGTGCCTGGCTAATTTCTATATTTTTACTAGAGATGGACTTTCACCATGTTGCCCAGGTTGTCTCAAACTCCTGAGCTCAGGTGATCTGCCCTTCTTGGCCTCCCAAAGTTTGTTTTTGTTTTTGAGATGGGATCTCACTTTGTCACTCAGGCTGGAGTGCAGTGGTACAATCATAACTTACTGCAGCTGCAACCTCCTGGGCTCAAGCAATCCTCCCACTTCAGCCTCCTGAGTAGCTGGCACTACAGGCCCATGCCATCACACCTGGCTAATCTTTTTATTTTTGTAGACAGAAGGTCTCACTATGTTGCCCAGGCTGGATTTGAACTCCTGACCCCAAGCAATCCTCTTGCCTCAGTCTCTCAAAGTACTGGGATTATAGGTGTGAGCCATGGTGCCCAGCCATTTCTGTCTCTTATAAAGACACCTCTCATTGGATTTGGGGCCCATCCTAGTCCAGGATGATCTCATTTCAAGATCCTCACCTTAATTACATCTTCAAAGACCTTTCTTTCAAATAAAGTTACATTCTGAGGTTCCAGGTGAACAAACCTCACCCACTACAATGAGGGACACTTGTGAGCCCTTTAACTGGGCGTTCTGCTCCCCTAAGTTTAGCATCCACTCCAATCACTGCCACCCCACCAGGGAATGGCTGTTTTCTCCAGAAGCTCTTGGACTCTGTGGTAAGCACAATTCTGAGATGACCCCCAGTGAACTCTAATGACTCCACATCTTTGTATAATCTTCTGATTAATGTGGGTGGGGCCCATAACTTGCTTCCAACCTGTAGAATATGGCAAAGGTGATGGAGGCGGAGGTTGCAGTGAGCTGAGATCATGCCACTGCACTCTAGCCTGGGTGACTATCTCAAAAAAAAAAATAATAAAAAAAATAAGGATGCTGCCAACAACCACAGGAGCTAGGAGAACACTGAGCCTCTGGTGAGACCATAGCCCTAGCCAACATCTTGATTACAGCCTGGGGACCCTGAGCAGAAGACCCAGCTAACCCATACCTGAACTCTGGACACACAGGAACTGTGAGAAAATAAATGTATTATTCTAAGCTGCTGAGTTTGTGGTAATTTGTCACATACAACAGAAAATGAACGCAAACTTACTACACTCCATGATTCTGCCTGAGGCTGCTCTTTCTAGCAGTACTTCTCTGACAGTGCTTTTTTCTTCTCCTCTTTTTTTTCTTGACAGGGTCTTGCTTTGTTGCCCAGGCTGGAATGCAGCGGTGCAATTACAGCGCATTGCAGCCTCAGCCTCCCAGGCTCAAGTGATCCTCTCACCTCAGCCTCTCAAATAGCTGGGACTACAGGCACACACCACAACTCCTGGCTAATTTTTTTGTAATTTTTGTACAGATGGGGTCTGACTATGTTGCCCAGGCTGGTCTCAAATTCCTGGGCTCAAGCAATCCTCCCACCTCAGCCTCCCAAAGCACTGGGATTACAAGCATGAGCCATTGCACGTGGCCAGGCAATGTTTTTAAAGGTGCCCCTTCAGAACTCAAGACACACTGGGATGACAAGCTCAGGAAGATCCCCTTGCAATGATCTGCGACTCTCTTTGAAGCCTTCATCTTAGTCTGTTTCGTTTTGCTATAAAGGCATATCTGAGGCCGGACAATTTATAAAAAAAAAAGAGGCTAATGTAGCTCATGTTTCTGCAGGCTGAGAAGTTTAAGGGCATGGCCCTGGCTACTGGCAAAGAACTTTTGTGCTGTATCACAACATGGCAGAGAGGGTCAAAGAAGAAGCAGATATGTATGAAAAGGGGAAAACCTGAGGGGCGTCCTGGCTTTATAACATCCCACTCTTTTGGGAACTCACCCATTTCTGCAAGAACTAATCCAGTCTCATGAGAGTCAGAATTCACTTACTCCTGCAGGACAGCACCAAGCCATTCATGAGGGATCCATCCCCGTGACCCAAACACCTCCCACCCGGTTCCCCTTCCCAGTGCTGCCATATTGGGGATCAAATTGCCGCACGAGTTTTGGTGAGGACAAACAATATTCAAACCCTGGCAGGCTTATCTGGGACTCTTGCTTCCATGTCCCAGGAACAGGATCTCTGTGTGTCCATCGTTTGCTCTTGAGGGAACAACCAGTGATCTCAAGATTCCTTGGTCCATATACATCTTTTAAGTAATTTAAGGCCAGGTGCAGTGGTTTATGCCTGTAATCCTAGTGCTTTGGGAGACTGAGATGGGAGGATTTCTTGAGGCCAGGAGTTTGAGACCAGCCTGGGCAACATACTGAGACCAAGTCTTTACAATAAATAGAAAAATTAGCCAGGCGTGGTGGCGTTTGCCTGTAGTCTAAGCTACAGGGAAGGCTGAGGTGGGAGGATCGTTTACAGTAAGCTGTGATAAAGACACTGCACTCCAGCCTGGGTGACAGAGCAAGAGAACTTGTCTCAAAAAAAAAAAAAAAAAAAAAAAAGAAAGAAAAGAAAAGAAAGAAAAAGAAATTTAGGAGGTTCAGAACTCATTTATCACAGTTTCATTTCTGAGTTGCCAGTGAGGAGCCATACTTTATAACTCAGAGGCACAGCACAGCATACATGGTTCCCAAAATCTCTTTATCAAGAAACAAGATGAAACATGGCCTCCAACTGTGGATATTTCCAGAAGGGAGTGGGGACTGGGGGCCACTTCTTCCCAGAGGAGAGGAATGGGAATGGGAGGGCTCTGCAACAGTCGGTGCCATCCACACAGTCTCTGGTTTCTCTTCCAGTCATGGATCACGTGACCAAGCCTGTCCTTATTGGGCCTCCCCTTGGGCCTGAGTCTGAATCTAATTGACGCTGGAACACTCTCCCAGAGCCACAAGGAGGGGTGCTGGAGGAATGAGGGAAGCAGAGGCAGCTGCTTTTCTAGTGGAGAAATTCCTACCCTTTTTTTTTTTTTGAGACAGTCTCACTCTGTTGTCCAGGCTGGAGTGCAGTGGCGCATTCTTGGCTCACTGCAACCTCTGCCTCCCGGATTCAAGTGATTATCCTGCCTCGGCCTCCCGAGTAGCTGGGATTACAGGTGCCCCACCACCATGCCCGGCTAATTTTTGTATTTTAGTAGAGATGGGGTTTCACCATGTTGGCCAGGCTGGTCTTGAACTCCTGGCCTCAGGTGATCCACCTGCCTCAGCCTCCCAAAGTGCTGGGATTACAGGCATGAGCCTCTGTGCCTGGCTGAGAAACTCCTACCATTTTTGCGGAGAGAGAAACATATGGGGCTGATGGCAAACTTTAGTGCTCCAGCTCCCTCAAGACTCAGCACCCAGGTATGACACCTTCTTATTTTCTTTGCTCAGTCTTAAGAGCAAACTATAGTTCTTACCCTGAGCCACTTTCTTTTTGACGGAGTCTCGCTCTTTCGCCCAGGCCGGACTGCAGTGGCACTATCTCAGCTCACTGCAAGCTCCGCCTCCCGGGTTCACGCCATTCTTCTGCCTCAGCCTCCCGAGTAGCTGGGACTACAGGAGCCCGCCACTGCGCCGGGCTAATTTTTTGTATTTTTAGTAGAGATGGGGTTTCACCGTGTTAGCCAGGATGGTCTCGATCTCGTGATCCACCCGCCTCGGCCTCCTAAAGTGCTGGGATTACAGGCGTGAGCCACCGCACCTGGCACCCTAAGCCACTTTCAAGACCACGCAGTTGGTGGGGTTGGTAACTACCTGGTATTGACTGGAGTGGTCTGGTATAGGAGCTTCCGATGTTATACAATGAAATTTTTTTTAAAACTTTGCCTTTGTTTTTGTTTATTATTTCTTGCACGTTGTTGTCAGGAAAAAAGAAATGTTTCTTTAAAAAAAATGAGGTATAGGCCGGGTGCGGTGTCTCATGCCTGTAATCTCAGCACTTTGGGAGGCCAATGCGGGTGGACCATTTGAGGTCAGGAGTTTGAGACAAGCCTGGCCAACACGGAGAAACCCATCTCTGCAAAAAATACCAAAATTAGCCAGGCGTGGTGGTGCGCACCTGTAGTCCCAGCTAGCTACTCAGGAGGCTGAGGCAAGAAAATCGCTTGAATATGGGAGGCAGAGGTTGCAGTGAGTTGAAATTGCACCATTGCACTCCAGCCTGGGTGACAGAGCAAGACTCTGTCTCAAAAAAAAAAAGTATAAAAGTTGTACAAAAAGAGTGGATATTATTAATACACAAGATATTGTTTAAGTAGATATTTTTCAAAGGCACCCCTGCCTGCCAGCATCTCCCCCCAGGCTTGGTCCACTGCCTGGTATTTTTATGGAAGACATCTGGCAATTCCATTCCTTGGCCATTGCCTTAGCTCAGGCCTTCATCGCTTCTTAACTGAATTAACTAAAATAGTCTCCACTTGGCCTTCTTGCCTAATTCTGGTTCCCCTCCACAAGCCCCCAGAGAATTTTTCTGAAATATAAATCTGATCACGTCATTCCCTTTCTCAAAATCATCCAGTGGTGTCCTAAAGGTTTTGGGGTAAGAGTCAGATAGGCCCTTAAAAGGCCTATCATTTTATGGACAGAGCCTACTTCCCTAACCTGATTTCCCACCACTCCCTCAATATGCTTTTATTCCAACTGTACTTAAATGCACTAAAAAAATTCTCTTATTTTTTTGTCTCTGTACCTTCACACATAGTACCCTCTGTCATCCATTCAAACACAGACTGTACCTTCTGCTCATCTGTCCACCCCAGCAATACTTTTTTTTTTTTTTTTTGAGGCAGGGGCCCACTCTGTCTTCCAGGCTGGAGTGCAGTGTAATCATGGCTCACAGCAGCCTTGACCTCCAAGAGCTGAGGTGATCCTCCCACCTCAGCCTCCGGAGTAGCTGGGACTACAGGCATGTGCCACCATGCCTGGTTTATTTTTGCAATTTTTGTAGAGACGGGGTTTCACCATGTTGCCAGGTTGTTCTCAAACTCCTGGACGCAAGCCTCCGTCTGCCTTGGCCTCGCACATTTCTGGGATTACCGGCATGAGCCATTGCAACCAGCCTCAATAAGTTTTTGTTGAATGAACAAATTCTAATTATGTTACAAGGTGAAACTGACAGGGTTTGCCAATGGCTTGGATGCAGGGTTTAAGAGAAGAAAAGGGAAGTTAGGGATGAGCCCAAGATTTTTGGCCTGAGCACATGACAGAGTGAACTCGTCATTTACAAAAGTGGGGAAAATGTGATAAGAGCAGGTTTGGTGGGGGATATGAAATTCTGAGTTAGTTTTCAGACATAATATATTGAAACATTTGTTTTAATTTTTTGTAGAGATAGGGTCCCACTATGTTGCCCAGGCTGGTCTCAAACTCCTGGGCTCAAGTGATCCTCCCACCTCAGCCTCCCAAAGTACTTGGATTACAGGTGTGAACCACTGTGCCCAGACAGTTTTTTAACACAGTGCATTTTATTTTATTTTATTTTTTAAATGGAATCTTGCTCTGTCACCCAGGCTGGAGGGTAGTAGCATGATCTCAGCTCACTGCAACGTCTGCCTCCCGGGTTCAGGCAATTCTCTTGCCTCAGTCTCCCAAGTAGCTAGGATTACAGGTGCCCACCACCACGCCTGGCTAATTTTTGTATTTTTAGTGGAGATGGGGTTTCACCATGTTGACCAGGCTGGTCTCAAACTCCTGGCCTCATGTGATCTGCCCGCCTTGGCCTCCCAAAGTGCTGGGATTACAGGTGTGAGCCACTGCACCCAGCCATGGACATAGTGCATTTTAAAAGTCTATTAATGATTAGTTATTTGTTGGAATATCAAATAGGCATTGGATTTTCAAGTGTGTAGGTCAGGAGAAAAGTTTGGGGCTGGATATATACATTTGAGATAAGGGTATTTAAGCTCATGAAAGTAGGTAACATCATCTGCATGGTGGCCATAGACAGAGAAGAGAAGAATTCAGAGGATAGGGCCCTGGAGCATTCCAACA
Organism: Hylobates moloch; assembly: GCF_009828535.3. NCBI lineage: Eukaryota > Metazoa > Chordata > Mammalia > Primates > Hylobatidae > Hylobates > Hylobates moloch. The sequence goes on along the minus strand of NW_026652297.1, from coordinate 42,723,629 downwards.
TTTAGAGGTTAGGAATCGAAGGAACCAGCAAAGCCAACCGAGAAGCGGCAGCAGTGAGGCAAGAGGGGAACCAAAGGGAAATGGTGTCCTGGATGCCACTGGAAGAAAATGTTCTAAGGAGGAAGCGGTCAGTTGTATTACGTGCTGTTGAAGCATCAAATCAGAAGAGGACTGAGAGCACATAACTGAATTTGGCAGCATGAAGGTCTGGCATTTGTGATCTCAGTGAGACCAGCTCTGATGATGTGGTGATGATGAAATGCTGATCAGATTGGATCTTAGTCTATTCAGTGTTGCCATAAAGGCACACCTGAGGCTGGGTAATTTATAAAGAAAACAGGTTTATTTGGCTCACAGTTCTGCAGGCTAGAAGACTGGACATCTGGGGAAAGTCCCAGGCTGCATCTCCCACTCATGGTGGAAGGTGAAGAGGAGGTGGTGTGTGCAGAGATCACAGGGTGAAAGAGGAAGCAAGAGAGAGGGTAGGAGGGAAAGGTGCCTGGCTCTTTTCATAGGTTGGTGCAAAAGTAATTGCGTTTCTTGCTATTTTTAACAGCAAAACCTGCAATTACTTTTGCACCAATCTAATAACAAACAGTTCTCACAGGAACTAATGAGAGTGAGAGCTCACTCACCACTGCGAGGAAGGCACCAAGACGTCCATGAGTGACCTGTCCCCAGGACCCAAAGACCTCCCATTAGGCCCCACCTCCAACATTGGGGATTGTATTAGTCCATTTTCACACTGCTGATAAAGACATACCTGAGACTGGGAAGAAAAAGGGGTTTAATGGACTCAGTTCTCAGTTCCTTGTGGCTGGGGAGGCCTCAAAGACACGGTGGAAGGCAAAAGGCATGTCTTACATTGAGGCGGACAGGAGAGAGAACTTGTGCAGGGGAACGCCTCCTTATAAGTACGTAAGTCTCTTATGAGACCTACTCACTATTACAAGAACGGCACAGGAAAGACCTGCTCCCATGATTCAATTACCTCCCACTGGGTCCCTCCCATGACACATGGGAATTGTGGGAGCTACAATTCAAGATGAGATCTGGGTGGGGACAGAGCTAAATCATATCAGGGATCAAATTTTAATATGAGATTTGGACAAACATCCAAACCATTGCAGATTGGGTCCAGCAGAATATGGGAGGGGAAGAAGTGGAGATACAGTACAAAATGCCCTTTCATTTGCTGTCATTCTGAAAAGGAACAGAGAAGCATGATGTGGCTGATCATCATGTTGTTATTTTGGTTTGTCTGGGGACTGTTTCCCAGAATCCTTGTTAGATTCTGGGTTAAAGTTGGAAAAAAGAGGAACATATTTCATTCCTTTGGTTCATCTGTGGACTCTGTTTCCCAGAATCCTTGTTAGATTCTGGGTTAGAGTTGGACAAAAGAGGAACATACCCAAGCTCTGGGAGGTGGAAGCGAAGCAGCTCCCTTAATATATGAAGGACTTCAGGGTAAGACACAGAAGCAGAAGTAGTTGGAGGCCCCAGCTTGCTTTAGACTCTCCTCCACCCACGTTCAGTTCTGCTTCCAAACTGTTGGCCCTGTACACCACTGGAGGACCTGGGCCCATCAAAACACACCTGGCTGCAACACACAGAGGCAGTAGCTACACAGAAGCCACACCTTTTGGCCCCATGCGGTGGCTCATGCCTGTAATCCCAGCACTTTGGGAGGCCAAGGTGGGTGGATCACTTGAAGTCAGGAGTTTGAGATCAGCCCGGCCAACATGGTGACACCCCATCTCTATTAAAAAAATACAAAAATTAGGCCGGGCATGGTGGCTCATGCCTGTAATCCCAGCACTTTGGGAAGCCGAGGCGGGTGGATCACCTGAGGTTGGGAGTTCGAGACCAGCCTGACCAACATGGAGAAACCCCGTCTCTACTAAAAATATAAAAAATTAGCTGACATGGTGGTACATGCCTATAATCCCAGCTACTCAGGAGGCTGAGGTAGGAGAATCGCTTGAACCCGGGAGGCAGAGGTTGCAGTGAGCTGAGATTGCACCATTGTATTCCAGCCTGGGCAACAAGAGTGAAACTCTGTCTCAAAAAGAAAAAAAAAAAAACCCCAAAATTATCAAGGTGTGGTGATAGGTGCCTGTAATCCCAGCTATCTAGGAGGCTGAGGCAGGAGAACTGCATGAGCCCAGGAGGTGGAGGTTGCAGTAAGCCAAGATCACACCACTGCACTCCAGCCTGGGCAAGAGTGAGACTCTATCTCAAAAAAAGGAAAAGAAGCCACATCTACCCTTAGACCTCTCCATATGGATCCACTTCTGCAGTTGCACGCATGTGGCTCCTCAGATTTCCCTGCAAGCTCAGATGTGCCCACCCAGGTGGGTGCTTTCAGGAGCCTGACGAGTGATTGTCTCCGATTCCGCAGCTTCCATCTCTGGGTCTTCACTTCCCCAGCCCCTACCCTGATTGTGTAAGGTCGAATCCCCATAATACCTACATCACTCGCAGTGCTTCTGTTTCCTTAGTGAACTCTTGCTTGATAGATACATGAGCTAACAGCTGGAGGATGTGAGGTCAAGGGAATGTTGTTTGTTTTTAACATGGGGGTTTAGCTGCCTGTTTATGCTTAAGGGAATGTTCTAGTAGAGAGGGGGAAATAATGATAGAGGAAAGGAAGGACAACTGCAGGAGGAATGCAGGCTGTGGGCAGCAGGGCTGGGACCCAGGGGACCAGGGGAGAGGCTGGACTGAGATAGGGGCACAGGGCACTCATCCATTGTTTTGAGGGAAAAGGCAGAGTAGGTGGACACCTGTGCGAGCAGACTGGTAGCTATGATGGCCGCCTGTGGAAGTCTCTTCTGATTGTTGGCTGGGCGCGTAGGCTCACGCCTGTAATCCCAGCACTTTGGGAGGCTGAGGTAGGTAGATCCCTTGAGCCAGGGAGAAGGAGGTTGCAGTGAACCTAGATCGTGCCACTGCCACTGCACTCCATCCTGGGCGATAGAGCCAGATCTTGTCGAAAGAAAAAAAAAAAGTCTCTTCTGATTGCTTTTATTGTCTCAGAAATAAGATCAGCAGCTGACAGTACCGGGAGGAAGTGCTGGTTATTTGAGAGATGGAAAGGTGGGACCTAATTCGAAATTTGGTCTTTTTTGGCTGCCTGGTCTGTGAACCTCCTTCTAAAGCTTGGGAAATTCTTCATTTTCTGAGTGTTGGTGGGTGCTAGAGCCACCTCCCACCATGCAGGCTGAAAAGACCAGACCTTCACTCCGGCTACGCCTTAGTGAGGGCATGGGCGGGGTATGGGTTACGTGAGCAGGCTCAGTCAATCAGACGCAGACTTCCTGATCTCAGCCTGGGGCCAGTGAAGTAAAGTAAGGAGGTTAGAGAATCCTTTCCCAGAGCAGCAGCCTTTGTGGCGAGGTCTCATCTCTCTAGGACCTCGAGAAAGCAAGGGTGTCTGTCAGAGGAAGGTGAGGGTGGAGCTGGTCACAACATCCTCTGGTGTTTGGCAGTGGGATCCTCCTCGCCAGCTTCCATCATTTCATCATTTTTTTTTTTTTTGAGACTGAGTTTCACTCTTTTTCTTTTTCTTTTTTTTTTTTTTTTTCTTTTTTGAGACAGAGTCTCGCTCTGTCTCCCAGGCTGGAGTGCAGTGCTTGAGAATCTCGGCTCACTGCAACCTCCGCCTCCCGGGTGCAAGCGATTCTCCTGCCTCAGCCTCCTGAGTAGCTGGGATTACAGGCATGCGCCAACACACCCGGCTAATTTTTGTATTTTTAGTAGAGAAGGGGTTTCACCATATTGGCCAGGCTGATCTTGAACTCCTGACCTCATGATCTACCTGCCTCGGCCTCCCAAAGTGCTGGGATTACAGGTGTGAGCCACTGCACCCGGCCTTGAGACTGAGTTTCACTCTTGTTGCTCAGGCTGGAATACAATGTCATGACCTCAGCTCACTGCAACCTCTGCCTCCCGGGTTCAAGCCATCCTCCTGCCTCAGCCTCCCAAGTAGCTGGGATTACAGGCATCTGCCACCATGCTCAGCTAATTTTTTCTTTCTTTTTTTTTTTTTTTTTTTTTTTTTTTTAGTAGAGACAGGGTTTCACCATGTTGGCCAGAATGGTCTTGAACTCCTGACTCCTGACCTCAGGTGATCCACCCACCTTGGCCTTCCAAAGTGCTGGAATTACAGGCGTGAGCCACTGTGCCTGGCCATCACCAACTTCCTTCTGTGGTTTGGTCTTGGTGGTGCTCTGCTCTGAAATCTCCAGCCTCCCTGTCAATTACAACAGCCACCTGATATCCTTTCAATAAATTCCTCTTGGACTTAGCCAGAATTAGTTTCTGTTGCTTGCAACCAAGAATCCAAACTGATATTGACAGGAATTAGAGGCTTGACTCAATGAAAGTTCTTTCCAACTTCTCTCTGCATCTGCATACAGTTGGCATCATTTTTTTGTGGGTTTCTTGCATGTTAGAGACCAGTAGCTTCTGGAAGCTTTATGATCATTTCTTTATAATTCTATGACTGGAGAGTAATGACAGGTGCTTTTTCTCCTCCAACTCCGACAGAAAATCCCAGGAAAGCACTCTGATAGGCCAGGCTCAAGCCACATGTCTCTTCTCAAAGCAAGCACTGGTCTGAATGCTGGTGTCCTCTCAAATGTGTATACTGAAACCTAATACTCAATATAAGAGTGTTGCCAGGTGCAATGGCTCACGCCTGTAATCCCAGCACTTTGGGAGGCCGAGGCAGGCAGATCACGAGGTCAGGAGATTGAGACCATCCTGGCTAACACGGTGAAACCCCGTCTCTACTAAAAATACAAAAAATTAGCCAGGCGTGGTGGCGGGTGCCTGTAGTCCCAGCTACTCGGGATGCTGAGGCAGGAGAATGGCCTGAACCCAGGAGGCAGAGCTTGCAGTGAGCCGAGATGGTGCCACACTGCACTCCAGCCTAGGTGACAGAGCGAGTATCTGTCTCAAAAAAAAAAAGAGAGTGCTAAGAGGTGGGGCTTTTTGGAAAGTGATTAAGTCTTGAAGGCTCCACCTTCATGAATGGGATTGGGGTCCTTATAAAAGAGGTTGGGCTGATGAGAGATGGGAATTTGGGGCCACAAGCATGTAATTCCCTTTTATTGGCTGACCAGTTACCAGGCAGAGCCTCTGGCACGAGCCAACTCTCCTCTCCATTTACCTCTCCTCTCCTCATTCCCACTCCCCAGCCCTGGGCACTCCACATAGCCTGCAGTTGTCCAGAGAAAAACCTCTGTTCCCCCCGCCGCTGGGACAGTACTGGGGACCCTGGAATTTTTACCAGATTTGGAAGTGTGAGGCCAACAGACAAAAAAAACAGCCATTAAAAGTGACGGTCTTTAAGAATTTGATGGGCCAAGTGCGGTGGCTCATGCCTGTAATCCTAGCACTTTGGGAGGCTGAGGTGGGCGGATCACCTGAGGTCAGGAGTTCGAGACAAGACTGGCCAACATGGTAAAACCCTGTCTCTTCTAAAAATACAAAAATTGGCTGGGTGTGATGGTGTGTGCCTGTAATCCCAGCTACTCAGGAGGCAGAGGCAGGAGAATCGCTTGAACCTGAGAGGTAGAGATTGCACTGAGCTGAGATCACACCACTGCACTCCAGCCTGGGTGACAGAGCGAGACTCCGTCTCAAAAAACGAACAAACAAACAACAACAAAATAGAATTTGGAGGCCATACTTAATGGCTAATGTCTAATCCCAGCATTTAGGGACTTGGAGGCAAAAGGATCACTTGAGCCCAGGAGTTTGAGACAGCCTGGGCAACATAGTGAAATTCCATCTCTCCCCAAAATTAGAAAAATTAGCTGGGCCTGACGGTGCATACATATAGTCCTAGCTATTCCAGAGGCTGAGGCCTGACCTGGGAAGTTTGAGGCTGCAGTGAGCCTTGGTCACGCCACGGCACTCTAGCCTGGGCAACAGTGACATCCTGTCTCAAATAATAACAATAATAACAATAATTTGTAATGAATGATGCAGTGAACATTTGCTGACTGTCTTCCCAGAATCCCTTCTCCCCTCTCCCATTCCTAAGAGCACCTGGAATCTCAGGGGGACTCTTTCTTGGTTGGCACCACCCTAGGCTCTAGATGGTTGGTTTAAACTGACCGAGTATTCCATTCTCAGCCGTGATAAGATTAGGGATGGGTGAGGGACTCAACTGAAGCCAAGGAGGAACAACAAAGGGGCCCATGGAATTCAGGAAAGGAAAAGTAAACGTTTTATAAAGGAAAAATTTTAAATATCAGGACCCCTCCAAACTTTCTTTTTTTTTTTTAAAGACAGAGTCTTGCTCTGTCACCCAAGCTGGAGTGCAGTGGTGCTATCTGGGCTTACTGCAACTTCTGTCTCCCAGGTTCAAGCGATTCTCCTGCCTCAGCATCCCTAGTAGCTGGGATTATAGGCACTTGCCACCACGCTCAGCTTTTTTTGCATTTTTAGTAGAGACGGGGTTTCACCATATTGGCCAGGCTGGTCTCGAACTCTTGACCTCAAATGATCTGCCCACCTCTGCCTTCCAAAGTGCTGGGATTACAGGTGTGAGCCACTGTGCCTGGCCTAATTTTTGTATTTTGGTAGAGACAGGATCTCAAGTGCCTGTAATCCTAGCAGATGGGGAGGCTGAGGTGGGAGGATCACTTAAGGCCAGAAGTATGAGACCAGCCTGGGCAACATAGCAAGATCCTACCTTTTCGAAAAAATTAAAAAAAAAAAAAGGGCTGCAGAGAATTCTATTGCATGGATATCATTATTAATTTAAACATTCCTTCAGTAACTGGCATTTGGTTTATTTGCAAACAAAGCTGACATGTAGATTCCTTAAGTGTGTATCATTTCGCTCATGTGCTGCATCCCATCCATCATCCACCTTTTTTTTTTTTTTTGAGAGGGAGTTTCGCTCTTGTTTTCCAGGCTGGAGTGCAATGGCTCAATCTTGGCTCACTGCAACCTCCGCCTCCCTGGTTCAAGCTGTTCTCCTGCCTCAGCCTCCTGAGTAGCTGGGATTACAGGCACAGGCCATCATGCCTGGCTAATTTTTGTATTTTTAGTAGAGACGGGATTTCACCATGTTGGCCAGACTGGTGTCAAACTCATGACCTCAGGTGATCTGCCCATTTCAGCCTCCCAAAGTGCTGGGATTACAGGCATTGGCCACCGTGCCCGGCCCCATCCACTTTTGTTCTCACACCCAGAGTCAGCCAGAGAACCAGCCTGAAACATCCAGGACAGCAGAGCCAAGGGGACGCCAGAGAATGAAGCTGGGGCCCTAATGATAACTGTGTCCCTCTGGACTGAACTTCGACTGGAGTCAGATGTACCCTGGCCCGCCCAGTTAGGTGCCAATACGTTCTCTCTGTTGCTCAAGCTGGTTTGGACTAGGTCTTTTTTAAATTACCTGCAGCATAAAAGGTTCTCACTGGCACACAATAAAATCCTCACAGCTGAAATGTTAAGTGAAGAAAGTATGATCAAAATGACACATAAATATTGATAGCAATTACCTTAAAATATAAATGTCAAAGAACAGAAACTGGATGGAGGTGCACCCAGACTGAGTTTATGGATTGGTTGTAGGGAAGTTGTGTGCTTCATTTTAATTTTTTGATGCTTTTGAGTTTTCTACAATAATATGGGCTACTTGCATAATCATTTGCCTCATAACAGGTTCCCTGGAAGCATAGCCTGAGACAGGAGTTCCGGGGCATGTGACTTAGGGAAGGTGTCACGGGAAGAACCTGGAAGGGAGTGAAGGAAGCAGGATTGTGAGGGGGAAGGAACCAAGCAAGGATGTGGCCTCAGGTCAAGTCTAGGCTTCGCCTGGTTGGGGAATGGGCCCTGAAGTGTAGATTGAGCCACAGAGGTGAACCGAGATAAGGGGGCTGGGCTTTTTTCTATTTCTTTTTTTTTTTTGAGACAGAGTCTCAATATGCAATATGCAGACTGACTCTATAGAGGCTGGCTCTTTTCTCCCCTTGGCCTCTGCTGTCTATACTCACTAGTTGGCTATCATTGAAACTTAACAAATGGCCAGGTGTGGTGGCTCATGCCTGTAATCCCGCAGTTTGGGAGGCCAAGGCAGGCGGATCACCTGAGGCAAGGAGTTTGAGACTAGCAACAAAGCGAGACTCCATCTCAAAAAAAAAAAAAAAAAAAAAGAAAGAAAGAAAGAAAAAGAAACTTAACAAATGGATGTAGAAGTCTTGGCTCTAGATAACTGAGAGAAATAGGACTCGCTTAGTGAGTTGCCAATTATATTCTAATAATAGGATTCGTTATTAAAACAACTGTGGAAGAAAACAGTGCTTGCTTTTTATTCCTTTTGAAATCTGGGGTACTTTGCAAAATGGAAATTAACGCCTCGACTTGCATTGGTGTGTGATCTGGGGTTTTTGCTTCTGCAGGAGAAAGCCCTACCTGGCTTATTGGCTGCCTGCCTTGCCCTATGTCTTTCTTTTCTTTTTTTTTTTTTTAATTTGTATAAATGTGTGAAGTACAAGTGTAATTTTGTTAGATGCATACATCGCATAGTCGTGAAGTCAGGGCTTTTAGGGTATCCATAACCCCAATAATGTACATTGTATCTGTTAAGTAATCTCCCATTATCCTTGCCCTGTTGTCTAAGGAGTGGGCTTGTTACTTTGGATTGAGCCACTTGGGGCTAGAGAAGAGATGGCATTGAGTGAGGGAAACGGGCTTGGGAATTCCAGAGATGGTTATCCTGCCCTGCCTGCTGTCTCAGGGGATTCTCCTCAAGTACCCTGGAATGTTCCCGTGGCCCCCGTGGATCGCCACCACAAAGATCATGAGGTTCTGTTGCCCTGGCAACCCGTTGTCCAGCGCCTCTGCATTGGGGCTGCCAAGGTTCCAGGAAGAGGCAGGACTGCCCGGCCCAGCCTTGGAGGAAGACTTCTGGGCAGAAGCGGAACACGGGAGCAGAGACACATAGTCTGAGTTTCATCTCAGTTATGTCCACCCTTTCAGTGTTCATGGATGTGCCCCTCGCCCACAAGCTAGAGGGCAGCTTGTTAAAGACCTACAAACAAGATGATTACCCGAACAAGATGTTCTTAGCCTATAGAGGTAGATGCCTAGCAGTTCTGAAGTATAAGACTTAAGTGATGGTAACTGCCTCTAGGAGGACAGTGTTCCCTGCTGCAGGAGGAGGGGTGCAGCCCAAGCTTCTGCGGGTGGAGAGCTCTTTTCTTGTTAACAGAATTACCCAGTGGGGAAAAGTGCAGATGAGGTCCCAGGTCATTCTATGCTCTCTGCCCTTCTCTGGGGGCTTCTAGGGATTTGGTGAGAGCTATGTCCTCTTCCACAACTCTATGCTTGGGGGCCTGCATGGCCATCCCACACTTCTTCAGATTCTTACCTCCTCTCTCTCTCTTTCTCTTTCTCTTCCTGTTCTTGAACCAAGAATGGTTCTCCAGATTGAGCCTTCTGCTATGCAACTGGGGCTCACCACTGTGAAAGTCAGGGTTACCTTTATTTAGCTTCATCTACCTATAACTCTCATTTTGCATATAATTTTTTTTTTGAGATAGGGCCTCAGTCTGTTGCCCAGGCTGAAGTGCAGTGGCAAGATCTCAGCTCACTGCCACCTTTGCCTCCTGGGCTCAAACCATCCTCCTGCCTCAGCCTCCTGAGTAGCTGGGACTACAGGCGCTGGCCACCATGTCTGGCTGTTTTGTAATTTTTTGTAGAGACAGGGTTTCATCATGTTGCCCAGGCTGGTCTTGAACTCCTGAACTCAAGTGATCCACCCACCTTAGCCTCCCGAAATGCTGGGATTACAAGCTTGAGCCACCGATCCCGGGCTTGTATAATTTTTAACCTTTAAAATGGCATAGGTTTCAGTTATCTTTTTTAAAAAGACAAAAATAATACACATTCACTAACAGCATATTATTTTCATCAAGGAGAAAAGAAAAGGGAAAGTTGTATTTTCACAGGCACCTTCCCACAGCCCCATGGAGTCCAGGACAGACTTGTTTGCGGGCTGTCTGCAGAGCTCAGCCCTGGGGGCCCAAACCAGGCATCTGGAGCTCCCTCTGTGGTTTTCCTCACAGTCTGCATGACAAATGAAGGCCATCCCTGGGTTTCTCTCGTGGTGCAGAAGACTCGACTACAGATTTCACAGGATCCCTCCCTGAATTATGAGTACTTGCCCACCATGGGCCTGAAATCATTCATCCAGGCCTCTCTAGCACTCCTCTTTGGAAAGCACAGCCAAGCCATTGTGGAAAACAGGGTGAGAAGGCGGGCCCCCACCCAGCTCATTCTGACACAGAGAGTGGGGATCTGGGTCTGCACAACCTTAAACCCAAAAGGGACCTTGGAGGGCCCCCTGGTATTGATAAAAGAGATACCTGAGGCTCAGAGAGTCCACAGCTTTAGCCATCGAGTCAGGATCGGAATCCCAGTCCAGTGGTGTTCCCACCTGCTCACACTGCTGATTTGAAAGCTCTTTCAAGACAGGAATGATCTGAATTGGAGGTGGTGTTAGTATTCCCATTACTGTTTTATTTTTTAACCTATTATATATATTTTTTGAGACAGAGTCTCACTCTGTCACCCAGGCTAGAATGCAGTGGTGCCATCTCAGCTCACTGCAACCTCCACTTCCCAGGTTCAAGCAATTCTCGTGCTGCATCCTCCTGAGTAGCTGGAATCACAGGCGTGTGCCACTATGCCTAGCTAATTTTTGTATTTTTTGTAGAGACAGGGTTTCACCGTGTTGGCCAGGCTGGTCTCAAACTCCTGGCCTCGGGATTCCCTGCCTCGTCCTCCCAAAGTGCTGGGATTACAGGCATGAGCTACCGCGCCCGGCCTCCATTACTGTTTTAGAGTGTTATTTCTGTCTATTTCTTTTTATTTTTTAATGTTCATTTACTTATTATTTTTTTGAGACGGAGTCTCACTCTGTCACCCAGACTGGAGTGCAGTGGCCTGATCTCTGCTCACTGCAACTTCCGCCTCCTGGGTTCAAGTGATTCTCCTGCCTCAGCCTCTTGAGTAGCTGGGATTACAGGTGCCCACCACCACATCCAGCTAATTTTTGTATTTTTAGTAGATATGGGGTTTCGCCATGTTGGCCATGACCTCGAGTGATCCACCCACCCCGGCCTCCCAAAGTGCTGGAATTACAGGTGTGAGCCACCACGCCTGGCCTATTTCTGTCTATTTCTTGCTGGCAGGTAGGGGGTGTACACACTGTTGGTGACAGTGGTGCCTTCCAGCTTGGCGTCCAGTTTCTCAGAACTTGGCATAAGGATGCTCGCATAGTTTACATCATCTCTTCTCAAAAAGGTTAGTCTTACCCAAGATGAGGGGAACAGCAAATCCCCCTCCCTTGTTCCTAATCCTCACCCCACTTGCCATCTTCACTGTTATCCCTCATTCTCTGTCATGAGCAAAATGGCAGACAAGCCAAGCTATTTATGTCCTTTTCCTGTTAATGTCCCACCTTCAGCCAGTGACTCTCAGCCCCACACTCCAATACCTCTGTCTCCGTCTCTCTGTTTCCCATGTACCAGCTAGTGGGGGGCTGTGTTCCCACAGAACTGCATGGACTCATCTTCCAGGATGTGGGCTTTACAGTTTATGAATACTCCGTCTGGGACCCCAAGAAGCTATGCATGGACCCCGACATACTCCTCAATGTGGTGGAGGTAGAGGGGCCCCGCTCAGAAACTCCTCCCCAGAGCTTACTTACAGCCTACAGTTCCTCTCCTCCCCACACCTCTTAAGTCATCTAAGACCTTTTCCAGGTTTGAATTTGCCTGGCCCTTCAATGGAGGCACTTCACCCCCAACATAGAGGAGCACTTCACCCCCAAATGCCCTGGGGCCACCACTCCTGGGTAGGGGTGAAACCTGATGAGACCGTCTGTACTGCAGCAGATCCCACATGGCTGTGTCCTTGTGATGGGGAACATTATCGATTGCAAGTTGACACCAAGTGGGTGGGCAAAGTTGATGTCCATGATAAAGGTAAACCCAATCTCCCGCCCCACCTTCCTGTCTTTGACTCTCTGCTCTCTCCTCCATCCGTCTCATTCTTTTTTTGTTCTCCTTTCTCCTACAGAGCAAGCAGATATTCCCATTTTTTGATATTCCCTGTCAAGGTTTATACACCACTGACTTGGAAGAAGATACTAGAATCTTACAATACTTTGTGTGTCAAGGCTTTGAGTTCTTCTGCAGCCAGTCTCTGTCCAAGAATTTTGGCATTTATGGTATGGTACAGGCAGAAGAAGGGAGAGTCTGTTGCTGAAGTGGTGTTGCGCTCACAGCACAGTGATGTTTTTGATATCTCATCCTAGGGAGGGAGCCAAGGACTCCAGGGAGAGCACTATAGAGGCAGAAGTGGGGAACACTGAGCTAGAATTTGGTTCTGTTACTAAATGTAGTAACAGAACCCAACCCAGCTCGGCTTGGATCATTTCACCCCCTCAGGCCTCTGTTTCCTCAACTATAAGATGAGAGGGTGGGGCTGGCATGGTGGGTGACACCTGTAATCCCAGTTGACACCTCCCAATCCCTCCTTTGGGAGGTTGAGGTTAGGTGATCACTTGAGGCCAGGAATTCAAGACCAGCCTGGGCAACACACCGAGACCCTGTCTCTACAAATAATTAAAAAAATTAGTCGGGCATGGTGGTACACACTGCTAGTCCTATCTAGTCCTCACTAGATAGGACTCACTAGATAGGAGTCCTCTCCTACCCGGGGGGCTGAGGCAGGAGGATTGCTTAAGCCCAGGAGGTAGAGGTTGCAGTGAGCTATGATTCCACCATTGCACTCTAGCCTGGGCAACAGAGAGAGATGGTCACTTTAAACAAATAAAAATAAAAATAAAAATAAAAAAGGAAAGGAAAGGAAAAAACAGGAGAGTAGAACTTAGTGATCTTTCAAATTCCTTCCTCCTTTAAGACTCTGACTTATGGGTACTTTTGCTGGAAGGAGAGCCTCTGGTAACTTCCCGGAGCCTGAATATCACCCTGGCTGGGCTGCAATGAGGGCCTTGTGGTTCAATCCTTTCTTCTGCAAGGTTGGAGGTTGAGATCTAGGTGAAGGCCTTGGGAGTGGAGGAAGGGGCTGAGGCTGAGGCTGTCTTCCCAACACTGCAGATGAAGGAGTGGGGATCCTAGTGGTGGTGGCAGTCAACAACCAGCAGCTGCTGTGTGTCCTCTCCCAGCTGGAAGGATTAGCCCAGGCCCTGTGGCTAAACCCCCCCAACACAGGTGCACGCATCATCACCTCCATCCTCTGCAACCCTGCTCTGCTGGGAGAATGGTAAGGGTGAGGGCTGGAGCAGGAAGGGATGGTAGAGGCCCTGCTGATCCACAGGATTCAGCAGGGTGCTTCTCTCCTGCCCATGTGGCCTTTTTACTCCATTCATTCATCAACATTTACTAAGGACCTGATGTGTATCAATGGCGGTGGCTATGCCAAGGGTTGCCTTAGGGGACAGAGTGAGAGGACATTTGTTTTGCACCCAGGCCAATGAGTTATATGAACTCTTCCAGATTGCTTGGGGAGATTAGACAGCATCGGGGCTTGCAACTCTGGCAAAATCTGCCTGGGAGCCTCCCTGGCTTGCTTAAATTAATATGGGATCAAACCTCCCTCCCACTCATAATCATCCCAGAGCCTCTGGCACTCTGTTGGAGATCTTTGAAGGTAAGAAGTGTGGACTGGCAATGAGGGAGGTTTGAGGGCAAGGGGGACCTCACACCCTCCTTTCTCATTGTCCTTCCTTGGTAGGAAGCAGAGTCTAAAAGAAGTTGTAGAGAACATCATGCTAACCAAGGAAAAAGTGAAGGAGAAACTCCGGCTCCTGGGAACCCCTGGGTCCTGGGGTCACATCACTGAGCAGAGTGGGACCCATGGCTATCTTGGACTCAGCTGTAAGGGTCTAGAGGGCTGATGTCCCCCCTTTCTGACCTTTGGCCTGTATTTGAGCATTTAACTTCACTGACTAGGTGACCAGTTCCTAGCTTCACTCCAGATTTTGATTCTGTCCTCTGGAAAATGGGCTGCTTTAAAGACACTTTTGGACCCCCAGAAGTACCGACACTCCCTATCCTTCATAAACCAGCCTGGGTGCCTGGTGCAGTGGCTCATGCCTGTAATCCCAACACTTTGGGAGGCCGAGGCGGGTAGGTCACCTGAGGTCAGGAGTTCGAGACCAGCCTGGCCAACATGGTGAAACCCCATCTCTACTGAAAAAAAAATACAAAAATTAGCCGGGCATGGTTGGGAGGCTGAGGCATGACCTCGAGTGATCCACCCACCCCGGCCTCCTAAAGTGCTGGAATTACAGGTGTGAGCCTCCTACTTGGGAGGCTGAGGCAGGAGAATCGCTTGAACCTGGGAGGCGAAGGTTGCAGTGAGCCAAGATTGCACCATTGAACTCCAGCCTGGGCAACAAGAGCAAAACTCCATCTCAATCAATCAATCAATCAATCAATAAAAAATAAGAAAATAAACAAGCCTGGGCTAGAGGAGAATTCGAGATGGCCAGTATCGGGATCTGAGACCTTGTCATGATTTTAGCCCAGCAGGTGGAATACCTAGTCAGGAAGAAGCACATCTACATCCCCAAGAACGGTCAGATTAACTTCAGCTGCATCAATGCCAACAACATAAATTACATCACTGAGGGCATCAATGAGGCTGTCCTCCTCACAGAGGGCTCAGAGATGTGTCTTCCAAAGGAAAAAAAACCCTGATTGGGATAAAACTTTAGTCTTTGCAAAAATCTTGTGCTGATTATTCATTACCACAATTCATTTCTTTGCTTATTTATGAAGCAGTGGTCTGGCCTCAGTACAGAGAAAGAGAGAGAGAGAGGGAGAGAAAGGCCCGGAGGGGAAGGGTGTATCTACCTTCATTGGCCATCTCATATTTATTGAGCACCTACTACATTAAGGCCCTGAGCTGGCCATGAAAGGGAGTACAAAAAACAGGTAAAAACCAGCCTGTTTTCTCCGGACACTTACAGTCTAGTTGGGAGACAAGCCTTAGTCACATAAAACACTTAAGTAACGTTTTAAGGCTGAATGTGACAGAAGTCAGAATATATAAACAGAAAATGTGCCAGGAATTTAGAAAAGAAATACGTCAAAGTGGGCCAGAATAGATGGGGAGCATCTCATGAGGAGGTAGGACTTGATTGGGATATTGATAGATAGATGAATGGATGGGATGAATAATAAGGATTGGATGAATAATAACTAATGGAAGCTGGAAGGATATCATAGGTCAGTAACAACCTGAGCAAGTGTCACTGACATGATAAGAAAAAATAAATGTTTATCGGGCATCTACTAATACACGGGACTCTGCAAACCCCTAGGATACCAACAGGTATATGACACAGTTGGTGCCGTCCACTCTCGTTGGGGAGACACAATTTATATGGTTGAAAGGAAAAACTCTTTTTTCTCTCTCCTCTACTGTGATTTTCCATTCTGACATCAGATTGTACAGAATTTTTCCCACACAATTAATTCAGTTCTTTGGTGGACATCAGTTGGGTGTCTTAAAATTCAATAGATTCTTTTTTATTTTTTTCTTTTCTTGAGACGGCGTCTCTGTTGCCCAGGCTGCAGTGCAGTTGTGCAATCTCAGCTCACTGCAACCGCCGCCTCCCAGGTTCAAGAGATTCTCTTGCCTCAGTCTCCCAAGTAGCTGGGACTACAGGTATGTGCCACCACGCCTGGCTAATTTTTGTATTTTTGTTAGAGATGGGGTTTCGCCATGTTGGCCAGGTTGGTCTTGGACTCCTCATCTCAGGTGATCCACCTGCCTCAGCCTCCAAAAATGCTGAGATTACAGGCGTGAACCACCATGCCCAGCCCAATTCAATAGATTCTGATACCATCTACCTGGAGTTAGCATCAAATTCCAGAGGTGAATGGCTCAGTTCTGCAAGACTACACCCCACTTCAGATGCCAGTCACATGTCCAGTGGTGTGACCTGCGCATCTGCTATAAACTGGGGTTCCTACTACTCCTTCCTTGGGTTTGATAATTTGCTAGAATAATTCACATATCTCAGGAAAATAGTTTACTTACTAGATTATCAGTTTGTTATAAAAGGATACCACTTGAACAGCCAGATGGAAGACACGCATAGGGAAAGGTGCATGGAGGAAAGGGGCATGGAGCTTCCATGATCTCTCTGGGTTCGCCCTCCCAGCTCCTCCATATGTTCACCAACCTGGAAGCTCTCCCAAACCCTTTAGTTAGGGGTTTTTATGAAGGCTTCATTGCATAGGCATGATGGACTAAAACACTGGCCGTTGTTGATCAACTCAACCTCCACCCAGTCCCTCTCCTCTCCCCAGAGGTCGGGGTGGGCTAAAAGGTCCAACCTTCTAATCACATTGTCGGCCCCTCCCACAACAAGCCAGCCATCCTTATGGGCTTTCGAACAGTGACCTCGTTAACATAAACTCAGCTGTGGTTGAAGAGGTCTCATTAGGAATAATAAACAGTGCTCCTTTCACTCTACACTTCTTAACGCTTTGGAAATTCCAAGGGTTTGTTTTATTTTTTTTTAAGATGGAGTTTCAGTCTTGTTGCCCAGGCTGGAGTGCAATGGCACGATCTTGGCTCACTGCAACCTCCGCCTCCTGGGTTCAAGCAATTCTCCTGCCTCAGCTTCCCAAGTAGCTGGGATTACACGCATGTACCACTGCGCCTGCCTAATTTTTTTTTTTTTTTTTAACTAGAAACGGGGTTTCACCATGTTGGTCAGGCTGGTCTCGAACTCTGGCCTGACCTTAAGTAATCCACCCACTTGGCATCCCAAAGTGCTGGGATTACAGGCGTGAGCCACTGCGTCCGGCCTCCAAGGGTTTTTAGGAGTTCTGTGCCGGAAACTGGACAGAGACCAAACCTATTTCTTATCATAAATCACAATACCACAATGATAAAAATGTAGATAACAATAAAAGGTGAAATGTAATAAGTGCTTATAAGTGTTTCAGTAAAGGGTTAGCCCAGGAGGACTTAGTTACCCAAACCCTGCATATTCCAAGGGTCTTCAAGACTGGGCCTCACTGGCTCCTGGGGTATGCATCTGGGCTCTTGAGTGTTCTACCCGATAAGAGTGTCTTTGTGGCCCAAGACCTTGGGATGCATCTATTAGTTTGACTTCTTGGGGCTGGAGACTGAGCAGCTAAGTTCCGTTATATGGGTACTGCATGACTATGTAATTGATCCCCAATAAAAACTCTGCATGCCAAGGCTTAGGGGGGCTTCTCTGGTTGGCAGCACTTCACACGTGTTGTCACACACTGGTGCTGAGAGAATTAAGCACTGTTCTGTGTGGATCCACTCAGTGAAGACAACTGGAAGTTTGTACCTGGTTTCTCGTGGACTCCACCCTGTGCCTTTTTCCCTTGCTGATTTCACCCCGTTTCCTTTCACTGTGATAAACTGTAACCACAAGTGTAACAGCTATGCTGAGTCCTGTGAGAGCCTGCAGGTGGCCTCAGAGACCTCCAACACACACGTTCAGTTAGATTCAGAACAGGGTTTAGCAGGAAGATTCAGGCAAACTCATTTTCAGCTTCCTTGCATCCCCTGAGGATTGCTCCTGCAGGGAGTACAGACAAGTGATCAGCCTCATAGGGTTGGGCTTGAGATCCCAAAACCTGGCTGCCAAGGTTAGTAGGCTCCTGCCTGGAAAAGAAAGTCCCCTTCCCATAGACTGTAATTCTTATGAGAGGTAGCAGAGTGATATGGTCTGGCTGTGTCCCCACCCAAATCTCATCTTGAATTGTAGCTCCCATAATTCCCACATGTTGTGGGAGGGACCCAGTGGGAGATAATTCAATCATGGGGGTGGTTCCCCCATACTGTTCTCGTGGTAGTGAATAAGTCTCATTAGATCTGATGGTTTTATAAGGGATTTCCCCTTTCACTTGGCTCTCATTGTCTCTTGTCTGCCACCATGTAAGATGTGCCTTTTGCCTTCCTCCATGATTGTGAAGCCTTTACAGCCACATGGAACTGTGAGTCCATTAAACCTCTTTTTCTTTATAAATTAGTCGATCTCAGTATGTTTTTATTAGCAGTGTGAAAACAAGCTAATACACAGGGCATCTGACTAGAGGTGATTGTGAGGAGGCTTGCAAGAAAGTTCATAGAACAAACGTAGCCATCTCCTCTGGCTTCCTGTTTTATTTTGAGCCCCTGTATTTGTCCACAGTCTCAGGTTCTTCTTCAGGTCTTCTGATGGCTCATTTGTCCCCAGGTTCTAAAGGCTTCTTGTCCCAATGTCAGAATAATTCTAGAGAACCCTCAGTGCTTGCAGATCGCAGGTTTTAATTGTTCTCAAAGGCATACTGGCATGAGGAGATAATTTATTCAGCCAACGTTCTCCCCACCCTCCTGAGCCTAAGAAAATAATGGACTCTCATGTTATGGAGGTCAGAAAGCTTTGAACTACTAAAGCAAGACTATTGTCTTTGGCCTTTCTTACTAGTGGATTACATGAGCCACAAGGATTTCTAGTGTACCCAGCCCAGGATGCTGGCAGGATTTGGCGGACAGACTGGTTATCCTCTCAACCTTTGTTCCTAATTGGCTTCCATTCCCCACTATTGACTTCACACTCAAGATTCACTTAAGCCTTTCCTGAAAGTATTTTCTGCCTAAATCACTTCTTTTTTTTTTTTTTTTTTTTTTTTTTTAGATGGAGTCTCACTCCATCACCCAGGTTGGAGTGCAGTGGCGTGATCTCGGCTCACTGCAACCTCCGCCTACCGGCTTCAAGCAATTCTCCTGTCTCAGCCTCCTGAGTAGCTGGGATTACAGGTGCCTGCCATCAAGCCCAGCTAATTTTTGTATTTTGAGTAGAAACGGGGTTTCACCTTGTTGGTCAGGCTGGTCTTGAACTCCTGACCTCAGGTGATCCACCCACCTTGGCCTCCCAAAGTGCTGGGATTACAGGCATGAGCCACCATGCCCAGCCTAAATCACCTCTTAAAGTTAGTTTCAGATACCTGGTTACTGTTTATTATTTATTTATTTATTCTTGTGCCTTAGCCTCCTGAGTAGCTGGGACTACAGGGGCGCGCCACCATGCCTGACTAATTTTTGTATTTTTAGTAGAGACAGGGTGTCACCATGTTGGGCAGGCTGGTCTCGAACTCCTGACCTCAGGTAATCTGCCTGCCTCAGCCTCCCAAAGTGCTGGGATTACAGGTGTGAGCCACCGTGCCTGGCCCTCTTTGTTTAAAGTATTAATGATTTAAAACGTTTTATTGTAAACATTTGCAAACACAGTAGGAAGAATTATATGAGTCTCCTTATACCCATCATCCAGTGTCCATGATTGCATTGTAGGTAATCTTGTTTCCTTTACATTTCCACACATATTTCCAAATTATTTTGAAGCAAATCATCACATATTTTCATCTATAAATATTTTAGTATGTATGTCTAAAAGACAAGGGCTTCCTCTCTTAAAATAACCACAACACCATCATCATACACCTCCGAATCAACAATTGCTTGATATCATAATATATCCAATATCATATATTCATGTATATAATATCATAAATGTACATCTCCTGAATATTTGTATTATTATTCTTTAAAAAAATTTTTTTAAGCCAGGTGCAGTGGTATGTGCCTATAATCACAGCTTCTCTGGAGGTACTCAGGAGGGCCAGGTGGGAAGATTGCTTGAACCTAGGAATTCGAGGCCAGTCTGGGCAACAGAGCAAGAACTCATCTCTCTAAAAAAAATAGTTTTTAAATACTAAATCACATATGATAATTAGTTATTGTGATGGCTTTAAACATTTTCTGAAAATTCTTTGACACTCCTCCCATATAAAGGTAAAGCTTAATTCTCCTTGCCCCAATAGCTAGAGCAATTATTTTGTCTTTTTTTTTTTTTTTTTTTTTTTGAGACGGAGTCTCGCTCTGTTGCCCAGGCTGGAGTGCAGTGGCGCAATCTCGGCTCACTGCAAGCTCCACCTCCCGGGTTCATGCCATTCTCCTGCCTCAGCCTCTCCGAGTAGCTGGGACTACAGGTGCCCGCCACCACGCCCGGCTAATTTTTTGTATTTTTAGTAGAGACGGGGTTTCACCGTGGTCTCGATCTCCTGACCTCGTGATCCGCCCGCCTCGGCCCCCCAAAGTGCTGGGATTACAAGCGTGAGCCACTGCGCCTGGCCAATTATTTTGTCTTTTGTGTTTCTTTTCATCTATACTTTCCCCCTCCATCTTTTTTTGACTTGCAATTTTTTAAAATTGAAGAACTGGATCTTTTGTGTTGTCAGGTTTCCCACAGAGTGAATTTTGCTGATTTCATCTTCATGATATCATTTAACATTTTCCTCTGTCTCGTCGTATTTCATGAAAATAACAATTTAAATCTGGAGACTTGATCAGATTCAAGTTTAATATTTAAAAAATTTTATAATTTAAAATATTGTTTAGAGATGAGATTTCCCAGTGTCATCTAGGCTGGAGTGCAGTGGCGAGATCATAGCTCACTGCAGCCTCAAACTCCTGGGCTCAGGTGATCCTCCTGCTTCAGCCTTGCAAGTTGCTGGGACTACAGGTATGAGCCACGGTGACTGGCCAGTCTCCTTTCTTTCATACCAAAAATCCTACTTTGACCACACAAATGCAGTCACTTATTTGCTTTAACTGACATTACCCATACAATAGCCTCTGAAAAATAATACCAATACTGATACGATTACTGGAAATGATTAAAAAAAAAATTTTTTTTAAGACAAGGTCTGGCTCTGCTGCCCAGGCTGGGGTGCAGTGGCACAATCATGGCTTACTGTAGCCTCAACCTCCTGGGCTTAAGCGGTCCTCCCGCTTCAGCGTCCCAAGTAGCTGGGACTACAGGTATGTGCCACTATGTCCCACCAATTTTTTAAAAAAAATTTTTCTAGAGCTGAGATCTCACTATTTTGTGCAGGCTAGTCTCGAAGTCCTAAACTCAAGGGATCCTCTCACCTCAGTCTCCCAAAGTGGTAGGATTACAGGTGTGTGCCACAGTGTCTGGCCTAAAAACTTTTTTCAGCCTTGGAGTCCTTAGAATATATCCCCCTGGGGGAGCAGGGCACGGTGGCTGATGCCTGTAATCCCAGCACTCTGGGAGGCTGAGGCAGGTGGATCACTTGAGCCCAGAAACTTGAGACGAGCATAGGCAACAGGGCAAAACCCCGTTCCCATTTCAAAAGAAAGAAAGAAAGAATAAGGGAGGGAGAGAAAGAGAGGAAGGAAGGAAGGAAGGAAGGAAGGAAGGGAGGGAGGGAGGGAAGGAGGGAAGGAGGGAAAGGAAGGAAGGTAGGGAAAGAAAGAAAGAAAGAAAAGGCAAGACAAGACGAGATAAGGCAAGATGAGACGAGACGAGATAAGACGAGACAAGACCGGGTGTGTGGAGGCAGGAGGGAGGCTGAGGTGGGAGGATCACTTGAACTTGGGAGGCAAAGGCTGCAGTCAGCCGTGATTGCACCACTGCACTCCAGCCTGGGTGACAGAGAAAGACCTTGTCTCAAAAAGAAAAATAAAAGAATATATCCCTCTAAGGATGTATAGCTAAATTACTCATTTTAAAGATATTTGGAATAGTTCCTGTGTGTGGTCATGTCACCAATTTAATTCACAGATTCATTTGCTTCATTTCACTGTTGCTTTTAGATAATTATTTCCTATTTGGCTCCTAAGTAAACAAAACAAAACACAAACGCACCAAAAACTAGTAGATTTGCAATATATATATATATAACATAAAGAAGAAGAAGATCATGTTGGAAAAGTGGGCTTAGGACATAGGTAAGCAATTTCCTAAAAAAGAAACACGAACACCTGAAATTATTCATTAATCAAAGAATGCAAACTAAAAGAATTCACAAGCATGTGGAGAAAGACACAACAAACAATAAAGATGAGTCAATCTCATTAGCATCCAAGGGGCAGGAAGTGAAGAGGCAGTCTGTGATGCTGGCTAGAAATGGAAAAATCAGGAACCAAGACTCATTGCTCTGCTTCTCCTGAAGGGTGGGGAAGAGGATTAACAAGATTGCTCACCTGTGCTGAGTGTCTGTTTGAGTCAGGTTCATGGTTTTCTCCAGCAAAGTTCAGCTACTTATATGCAGACTCACAGTAAGAGAGAAGTGAGGTGTAATTAGGACTGAGATTCTACAGGAAAGTATGACAGAGGAGACAGGCCAGAGAGAGATGAGAATCTGCAGGCAGCAACTGCTGTTCTGGTCATGGGATTTGGCCTGGGTGTGAAGGAAAGTAAAGATATGGGGAGAGGAAGTGATATCATCCACAAAGGTGGAGTAAGGACCACTGAAAAATTTCTCCTCTGCAAAATCAATGAGAGACTGGTAAGTTGTCAGAAACAACATTTTCAGAACTCCAGAAATTAACCAATGGCTTTCAGCAACCTGGGGAGTGTTTACTCAAGACAAACAGCTGAATGGTATTTTTTGTGGTATTTTAACTTGCTCTAGTCCCATCCCCTTCTCTCCAGTTATGCAATAGCCTTAAAACCAACAGCATGCCAGCCAGGCGCGGTGGCTCACGTCTGTAATCCCAGCATTTTGGGAGGCCCAGGCAGGTGGATCGCTTGAGGTCAGGAGTTTGAGACCAGCCTGGCCAACGTGGTGAAACCCCATTTCTAGTAAAAATACTGAAATTAGCCGGGCGCCTATAATCTCAGCTACTAGTGAGGGTGAGACGACAGAATCACTTGAACCTGGGAGGAGGAGGTTGCAGTGAGCCAAGATTGTGCCACTGCACTCCAACCTGGGCAAAAGAGTGAGACATTGTCTCAAAAAACCCAAAAAACCCACCCCCTGTCCCCCAAAAAACCAACAACGTACAAACGT
Source organism: Hylobates moloch (assembly GCF_009828535.3). Classification (NCBI taxonomy): domain Eukaryota; kingdom Metazoa; phylum Chordata; class Mammalia; order Primates; family Hylobatidae; genus Hylobates; species Hylobates moloch. Next base: position 42,700,716 of record NW_026652297.1, on the reverse strand, counting down.
GGCGAAAACCAGTAGCCTGGCAGCCACTAGAGGGGGCAAAATAGGGCTGAACGGGGCGAAACTCCTTCAAGTCTCATTCCCAGAGAATTGTCATTATTTGATCTGTGTGGTGGTTCCCTGGAAGATCCCACTCATAAGGCTGTTTGACAAGAGCTAACTTGGTGCTAAGGCCTTTTCCCTGGGACATTCATCAGCAACACTGAGAGATAATGGTTTAACTTTGCAGCTGTCTAAGGCAGTGGATAACAGTTGGGCAAATGATAAGCTAACCAAAAAACTTGGCAAGAAGATGGGGAATGAAATACTGACAGGGGTTTCAAAAAGCTCAAAAATATTCCTGAGAACCTACAGGGCCACATGCATGTACAGGGTTATGCACATACCCAGGAAAGACCTAAAACGGCGCTAATCTCTCCCCTCTGGCTGACCTTGAGGCCCTGTGCAAGATGAAGTAAAGGATAAGGCAGAGTTGTCAGCTGCTCACCTGAATGATGAAGGCAGGCCCCCACATGCACACAGAGCCCCTTGGCAAAGACTGGGACACATTTTGGTTCCAAGCATTTTAGAAAATCTCTAGTCAGTCATTAGCTGACCACTAAACTAACCAAGTAGAGACATTAGTGGCCATATATGACAAAGAATACAGACTTTATAAATTAGTTGAGAAAAGTCACTAAACAACAGCAAGCGGCAGTAATGACAACAAACATGAGAGAATCTGATTTCTAGAGTGGCCACATTGTATTACTTCAAGTGTCCTCTTATAATAAAAATTATGAGAAGTACAAAGAAACAAAAAAGAATGGTTCATAAACAGAAAGAAACTCAACTAATAGAAACTGTCCCTAAGGATACTCAGATATTGCACTTACTACACAAATCAGCTATTTAAAATACATTGAAAGAGGCTGGGCATGGTGGCTCACACCTGTAATCCCAGCACTTTGGGAGGCCAAGGTAGATGGATCACTTGAGGCCAGGAGTTTGAGACCAGCCTGGCAAACATGTGAAACCCCATCTCTGCTAAAAATACAAAAATTAGCAAGGCGTGGTGGTGCACATCTGTGGTCCCAGCTACTCGGGAGGCTGAGGCAGGAGGATTGCTTGAACCCGGGTGGCAGAGGTTGCACTAAGCCAAGCAAAACTATCTTTCAAAAATTAAGAAGAAATTAAGACATTCCCAGATAAACAAAAACAGAGTATTTGTCCCTAGCAAGTGTGTTTGTTCTACATAATAAAAGAAGTCCTTTGGGCTGAAACAAAAGGACTCTAGGCAGTAACTGGAATCCACATAAAGATCACTGGTAAAGGCAACAACACAGGTAAATAAAAAAGACATTATAAATATATTTTTGTTCACAATTCTCTTTTCTTCCTACCTTCTAGAGATAACATTTCAACTTTGCAGCTGTCTGAGGCAGTGGATAACAGTTGGGCAAATGATAAGCTTACCAAAAAACTTAGAGGAAAGCTGGGAAATGAAATTGCTTGTTTTTATTTAAAAAGCAACTTCATAGAACAATACTTATAAATCAGCATTGATTTATACACAGTATATAAAAATGCAATTTTTATGATAACAGCACAAAAGTTGGGGAAAGGAATGGAGCCATAGGCAGCTTTACTATAGGTTTACTATAGGACTAATGTTTTTCCATACAACTAAAATTAAAATGATGTATTAGTCATCTTGGCCTGCCAGAACAAAATGCCATAGAAGAGACGGCTTAAACAACAGAATTTTATTTTCTCACAATTCTGGATGGTGAAAGTCTGAAATCAGAGAGAGGGGCAGCATGATTGGATTCTGGTAAGAGCTCTCCTCTGGCTTGCAGATGGTTGCCCTCTCACTGTGTTCTCGTATGGGAGAGAGAGAGAGAGAGAGAAAGAAAGAGAGAGGGGGAGATAAGGCCATTCTTATGACCTCATTTAACCTTAATCACCTCTTAATCTGGGGATTAGGGCTTCAACATATGAATTTGGAAGTGGGGTGAGGACCCAATTAAGTCCATAGTAGATGGTATTAACTTGAACTAGATTTTTATAAATCAAGATGTAATTGTAATCCCCAGGGCAACCGATAAGAAAGTAATTTTTTAAATATAGTAAAATAAATGACAAGGGGCTGGACACAGTGGCTCATTCACTCACTTCTGTAATCCCAGCACTTTGGGAGGCTAAGATGAGAGAATCACTTGAGCCCAGGAATTCGAGACCATCCTGGACAACATGGTGAGACCTTGACCTTACAAAATAAATATGAAAAAAATTAGCTGAGTTTAGTGGTGCATGCCTGTAATCCCAGCTACTCAGGAGGCTGAGGCAGCAGGATTGCTTGAGCCCCGAAAGTCAAGGTTGCAGTGAGCTATGATCATGCCACTGCACTCCAGCCCGGGAGAGAAAGTGAGACCCTGTCTCAAAATATAAATAAAATAAAATAAAATAAATAAAAATGACAAGAAAATGAAAATGGCACACTAGAAAATGTCTACTTAACACAAAGGGGCCGGGCATGGTGGCTCATGCCTGTAATCCCAGCACTTTGGGAGGCTGAGACAGGCAGATCACCTGAGGTCAGGAGTTCAAGACCAGCCTGGCCAACATGGTGAACCCCATCTCTACTAAAAATACAAAAAAAAATTAGCCAGACATGGTGGTGGGTGCCTGTAGTCCCAGCTACTTGGGAGGCTGAGGCAGGAGAATTGCTTGAACTCAGAAGGCAGAGGTTGCAGTGAGTTGAGATCGCACCATTGTACTCCAGCCTAGGCAACAACAGCAAAACTCCACCTCAAAAAAACCCAAAAATACAAAAAAAGAAACCACAAAGGAAGCAGTAATAGAGGAATAGAGGAACAAAGAAGATATATAGAAAACAAATAACAAAATAGCACATGTAAATCTTAACTTATTGGCCGGGTGCAGCGACTCACATCTGTAATCCTAACACTTTGAGAGGCTGAGGTGGGCAGATCACTTGTGGTCAGGAGTTCGAGACCAGCCTGGCCAACATGGCAAAACCTTGTCTCTACTGAAAATACAAAAATTAGCTGGGCGTGGTGGTGGACACCTATAATCCCAGCTACTCAGGATGCTGAGGCAAGAGAATCACTTGAACCTGGTGGGGAAGGGGTGGGTGGAGGTTGCAGTGAGCTGAGATCATGCCATGCATTCCAGCCTGGGTGAAAGAGTGAAACTCCATCTCAAAAAAAAAAAATTATTCATAATTACATTAAATGTAAATAGATTAAAAACTCCATTTAAAAGGCAGAGATTTGCAGAGTAGATTTAAAACTATGATCCATGTATATCCTGTCTACAAGAGGCACAGTTTAGTTTCAAAGACACAAATAGGCTGAAATTAAAGAATGGAAAAAAGTATACATGCAAATACTTAAACCAAAATGGACATAATACCAGACATAATAGACTTCAGGACAAAAAATCAATACTAGATATAAATAATGGTCATTTAAAAAAGATAAGAGGGAATACATCCAAAATATTTAACAATTATAAACATATATGCACCTAACAACAAAGCCCTAAATTACATGAAGCAAAACTGTTGGGGTTGAAAAGAAGAATACATAGTTCAGCAATAATAGTTGGAGACTTTTGATAGTCTAGTTTCAACAATGGGTAGAACAAAACAGAAGGTTAACAAGAAAATAGAAGACTTGAACAACATTATAAACAACCTAGACCTAAAACACATCTATAAACCACTCCACCCAACAACAGAAGTGCATATGAACATTCTCCAGTATAGGCCATAAAACAAGCCTCAACAAATTTAAAAAGATTGAAATCATATATTCTCCAACCACAGTGGAATGAAATTAGAAATCAATAACAGAAGGAAAGTTGGGAGATTAATAAATACATGGAAATTAAACAGCATACTCCTAAATAACCAATGGGTCAAGGAAGAAATCACAAGAGAAATTGGAAAATACTTTGAGATGAACAAATATGAAAATATAACACACCAAAACTTATGAGATAAAGTAAAAGCAGTGCTTAGAAGGAAATTTATAGCTGTAAATGTCTATTTTGAAAAAAATAAATATGATCTAGCAATTCCACTTCTGAGATACAATTCAGTCCATAGCAGTGTGGCTTATATCAGATGACATGAACTGAAGTAGATGGTAGGTATGGAGGGGGGTGTTTTTGGGTTGTATATTCCTACATGGCTCTGTTAAACTAGGTGCCAGTTGTCTGTATTCACTTTCTTGCAGAAGAAATCACATGTAAGTTATGCTCAAACTGTTTCCTAACATATCAATAGTGTTGGACAAATTCAGGTTTTCAAATCAAGCATTATAGCAGAACTGACTATACCACCAGGATTTTTTGTAGATATTGACAGCTGATTCTAGAATTCATATGGAAAAGCAAAAGACCTAGAATAGCCAAAACTATCTCGAAAAAGAACAAAGTCAGAATACTAACATTACCTAATTTCAAGTCCTATAAAGCAACAGTAATCAAGATAGTGTGGTATAAACATAGACAAACAGATCAGTGGAACAGAATAGAGTGTCCAGAAATAAACACATCTATATATGGACAACTGATTTTTGACAAAGATACAAAGGCAATGCAATGAATAGTGCTGTAAAAATTGGATAAACACACGCAAAAAAGAAAGAAATTCAGAAAGGAAGAGAGAAAGAAAAGAGCTTTAATTCATACCTTGCACCATATATAAAATTTAATTAAAAACTGATCATAGACCTAAATGTAAAACATAAAATTATAACACTTCTAGAAGAAACAATAGGAGAAAACTTTCGTGACCCTGTGTTAGGCAAATATTTGTTAGCTACAACATCAAAGTATGATCCATGAAAGAAAAAAATAGATACATTTGATCTATTTTATATACTTAATCAAAATTTAAAATTTCTGCTCATTGAAGTCATTGTTAAGGGAATAAAAAGATAAGTGGGAGAAAATATTTGTAAATGATATGTCTAATAAAGGGCTTATATGCAGATTATATAAATAACTCTACAAACTCAGTAAAAAGAAAACAACACAATTTTCAAGTGGGCACAAGATCTGAATAGACACTTCACTGAAAAAAGAAAAGATAAATGACTGGCAAATAAAGCATATGAAAAGCTGCTCAACATCAGTAGTCAATAGGGAAACAATTTTTTTTTTTTTTTGAGACAGGGTCTCACTCTGTCACCCAGGCTGGAGTACAGTGGTGTTCTCTTGGCTCAGGCTTACTGCAACTTCCATCTCCTGGGCTCAAGGGATCCTCCCACCATCACGCCTGACTAATTTTTTCTTCATTTTTGGTGGAGACAGGGTCTTGCTGTTGCCCAGGCTGGTCTCAAACTCCTGGATTCAAGTGATCTGCCCGCCTTGGCCTCCCAAAGTGCTGAGATTACAGGTATGAGCCACCATGCCTGGCAGGAAATTAAAATTAAAAGACCAATCATACCAAGTGTTGGTGAGGAAGTGGAAGAATGGGAACTCTTATACACTGCTGCTGAGAATGTATAATGATGCAACCACTTTGGAAAACAGTTTGGCAGTTTCTTAAAGAGCTAAACATATACCTACCATATGATCCAGCTATTTCACTACTAGGTATTTACCCAAGAGAAAAGGAAATACATGCCCATACAGAGTCTTGTATATGAATGTTTATAGTAGTTTTATTTGTAATAGCCAATAACTGGAAACAACTAAAACATCCAACAGAGGAATGGATTTGACTAGGTTAACACATTGTGGTATATCTATAAATAGAACACTACTCAGCAACAAAGAGGAATAAAGTGTTGATACACATAGCAACATGAACGAATCACAAAATAATTATGCTGGATAAAAGAAGCCAGACAAGGCTGGGCAAGTGGCTCAAGCCTGTAATCCCAACACTTTGGGAGGCTGAAGTGAGAGGATTGCTTGAACTCAGGAGTTCAAGATCCGCCTGGGCAATATAGTGGGGTGGGGTGTTGGGGAGTGAGGCACCAAAGTGCAGTAGGCAACACTCCAGACCTGTCGTCAGGGAGGTTGGTCTTCAGGTGAATTCGCCTTTGAAAGTGTCTGGTGGCCGGGCACGGGGGCTCACGCCTGTAATCGCAGTACTTTGGAAGGCCTAGGTGGGTGGATCATCTGAGGTCAGGAGTTCGAGAACAGCCTGGCCAACATGGCGAAACCCTGTCTCCACTTAAAAAAAAAAAAAAGTTCCTGGCAGTTCCAAGGTTCTCTCAGTGGGGCACACTGGGATTCCAGAGGGTTCCAGAAGATGCTGGGGACTTGTGTCCCCAGTTGGGCACTTGAGCCCAGCAGTTTGTGGGTGTGGCACTGGCCTTCCCCAGTATTTCTTGGGCTGGTGAGGTCTTCACATCCTGAACTCTCCCTTAGACACTTAAGTCAGCTGCCTTTAAGGGGCAGAATGCCTGGGCCCTCACACAGGGCCTGGCACTCAGAACAATAAATACTGAGTTCTGAGTGAGGGCGGGCCTCCCACGGCTGCCTGGGCTATCCCCTCTTTGAGACACACTCAGCACATCCCAGAGTTCCTGCAAAACTGGTCCCACACCACAGCACTGAAGCTGTCATGGGAACATGGAGAAGTGGATTACCCCATGTGGGAAATTTAGTAAATCCCCACTAGACTCCCCTGATCTACCAGCAGCCTTGTTTTCCTCCTCTTCCTCTTGCTCGTTTCTGTTAGAATCTCTCACATCTCTTAATGGCCTTAAACAGATCAGCTCAGACCCCAAGCTTATACCGTCCCTTCAGTATAATCCTGCCTTTAGAAGGCAGTTTGGAGAGCACGCCCTCTGGGGGTGTCACTTCCCCGATACACAGCTGAGTGGCTTAGTTAGTATTCCTCCAATGAAAGTGGATTTCCTTGGTCAGTGGGAGTATATTCTGTGCTGAAGAAAAATTAGCATTTCTCCATTTTACTACAATTAAAAAGGATAGCCTAGTGGTTAGGAGACTGTGCTTTGGCCTGAAACAGACCTGAGTTCACATCTGTGTTCTGCATTGATCTGTGGAGCCTTGGGCAAGTTCTCTATTCTCACTAAGGCTCAGTTTTCTCCTCTGTAAGATGGGAATAAAAATCCCTACTTTAAGGCCAGGCATGGTGGCTCACGCCTGTAATCTCAGCACTTTGGGAGGCCGAGGTGGGCAGATCACCTGAGGTCAGGAGTTGAGACCAGCCTGACCAACATGGTGAAACCCCATCTGTACTAAAAATACAAAAATTAGCTGGGTGTGGTGGTGGGCGCCTGTAATCCCAGCTACTTGGCAGGCTGAGCCAGGAGAATCGCTTGAACCTGGGAGGCAGAGGCTGCAGTGAGCAGAGATGGCGCCACTGCACTCCAGCCTGGGTGACACAGTGAGATTCCATTTCAAAAAAATAAAAAAATAAAAAAAAATCCCTGCTTTTATGGGTTGTGGTGACGATGAATAAGATCATTTATGTAAAGAGCTTGGCACAGCTGGGCACGGTGGCTCACGCCTGTAATCCCAGCACTTTGGGAGGCCGGGGCTGGTGGATCACTTGAGGTTAGGGGTTTGAGAACAGCCTGGCCAACATAGTGAAACCCTGTCTCTACTAAAAATACAAAAATTAGTCGGGCATGGTGGTGCGTGCCTGTAATCCCAGCTACTTGGGAGGCTGAGGCAGGAGAATCGCTTGAACCCAGGAGGTGGAGGTTGCAGTGAGCTGAGATTGCACCATTGCACTCCAGGCTGGGTGACAGCAAGACTCCATCTCAAAAACAACAACAACAACAAAAAGAGCTTGGTCCATGATAAGTGCTCAGTAAGAGTTATTATTAGCAGAAATCTTCCAGAATTTCCAAAAGGTTCATTCATCACTAAAGTCCCCAGGAGGGAACTCAAGAAGCCACCACAGCCACTGTGGGTCATGAAAGGTTGCTGTGTAGCCTCTTCATTTATCTGGCTCCCCAAGAATGTCTGCAGATGAGAATCCTTATCTCACGATCCCACTCAATCTTTCTTCCTAGCTCTTTGCTTAAATTTCCCTTTTGTGATGCCCCTGTACTTTCTAATGTCCTCACTCTCTCCCTTTACAACCATGGGCACATACGAAGCAGGGGGTACCACTGGGCATCATGTGGTTCACAGCCCTCAATTGTTCAAGGAAGGAGCTAGATACATGGAAGTCCTGATGCCAGTCTCCAATGGTGGATGTCAGTGGCTCTTAACGTTTTCTGGCTCAGAGACCCTTTCAGAATCTGATGAAAGGTAGGGACTGTCGCTCTAGAAAGATATATATTCTCACATGCACACGACACTTGCCTACAATCTCAGGGGCTCTTGGATGCAGGGACGCCCTTCCAATGCCACCTAAGTGTTCCCAAGGCCCAGGTAGCCCAGATGACACCTTCAGTACCTTCCCGGGCAGTCTCTCACAGAGCTTCAGCAACAGAAAAACAGACCTCAACTCTTTCCCTTTTTCCTGCCTTCCCTTTGTCAGGAGGTGCCAAGGGAAGGAAATAATAACTGCTCTAAGGGGGTCAGGGAGAGAAAGAAACAATCAGGCTGGGCAAGGTGGTTCACGCCTGTAATCCTAGCACTTTGGGAGGCTGAAAGGGGTGGATTACTTGAGTCCAGGAGCTTGAGACCAGCCTGGCCAACATGGTGAAACCCCGTCTCTACTAAAAATACAAAAATTAGCCAGGCGTGGCAGCGTGCCCCTGTAAACCCAGATACTCGGGAGGCTGAGACATGAGAATTGCTTGAACCCCACTGCTCTCCAGCTTGGGCGACAGAGCAAGACTCCATCTCAAAAAAAAAAAAAAAAAAAATCAGCCAGTACTTAAAGTCAGTCTGTGAGCAGTGAGAAATGACTAAGTGGACAGGAGCGTGCTTTGTGAGCTTCACCAAGATTCATGGTATCAGTGAAAGATATATGGTGACCAAGAAGAACTCTGTGGATTGCATGAGAAATAGAGGTTGGAATGGGAGGAGCGGGAGAATGGCCTAGAAATGTTACTGGGGCTAAAAGGAAAAGAGCTCTGGAGATTGGTTATACAACATCAGTGTACATAACGATACTGAACTTAAATGTAAGACACTTAAATGCTAAGACAAAATCTCACTCTGCCACCGAGGCTGGAGTGCAGTGGCACGTTCACAGCTTACTGCATCCTCGACTTCCTGGGGTGAGCCCAGGCCAGGCTAATTTTAAAATTTTTTTAGAGATGGGGTCTTGTTATGTTGCCTAGGCTGGTCTCAAACTCCTGGCCTCAAGTGATCCTCTTGCCTTGGTCTCTCAAAGTGCTGGGATTACAGGCGTGAGCCACTGTGCCTGGCCTTTACTATAATTTTTAGTTACTGGCCATCATGTCCTCTATGAGAATGTTTAGGGTCCACCCTGCCAGACCCTGGGCAGTTACCCATCCCTACCTTCTAGAAAGTGCAGAAGCTCAATGACAGACTTTGGTCTAGGGCGTGTTTTGTCAATGGCAAGTTAATGATGGTGGGATCATTGATGGTGCCAGTGGTGGAATTAGTGTAAAGCTATAGAAAATGGGTAAGTTTAATTGAAGGGCCGGGCACAGTGGCTCACGCCTGTAATCTCAGAACTTTGGGAGGCTGAGGTCAGGAGTTCGAGACCAGCCTGGCCAACATAGTGAAACACTGTCTCTACTAAATATACAAAAATTAGCTGGGCGTGGTGGGATGTGCCTGTAATCCCAGCTACTCTGGAGGCTGAGGCAGGTGAATTGCTTTGAACCCAGGAGGCGGAGGTTGCAGTGAGCCGAGATCATGCCACTGCACTCCAGCCTGGGCAACAGAGTGAGACTTGTCTCAAAAAAAAAAAAAAGAAAAAAAGAAAAAAAGAAAAGAAAAGAAAAGAAAGAAGAAAAGAAAAAGAAAAAAAAAGTGAGTTTAATTGGAAGGGCGGGAGGAGGGAGCACAAAGCTGGCCTGCAGGTGTATTCTGCCCTCTGCCTTTCAGGAGAGTCTCACGGGCGCACCCTAATTGGGAACCTGGAAGGTTCACACGTGCATTGCTACTTTCCAGTTGCATGACTTCTGAGGCAGCAGGTGGTGCTGTTTAGCAAACTTGGGCGCCAAGAAGAGGAAACCTGGACTTTTAACTTGAGACGTCAGCCCCTGCACCCAAGTAACTCTCCCTTCCATTTGCCAGGGCAGAGGAAGGTATGGGACGTGGGAGTCTTCTTCCTCTTTAAGCTCCTTAGAGCTCCTCTGCTGGCCCCAGGGAGGAGAGAGGGCTGAGACCTGTTTTCATGTGTGTTTCCCACGTGTGTTGGTATCCCAAACGTCCCTGGAATGCGGCTCAGGTGCAGCCTTTCTGGGAGGGGTGAGGAAATTCAAAGGCATCCTCACACACCCCTCCATCGACTGGGCTGACTCACCCTCTCCTCAGCTCAGGGTAGCTTCAACAGCTTTATGAGCTCCTCCTGACCCTAGGATTGCCTCCTTAGGAAGGTGGAATTGCTCTCAGGTTTCTGGGGCTCCACAGTAAAACAGACAAAACACTTGAAAAACCTCTCCTTACATGCATTTTTAAATTTCATATTTTAATCCAGTGAACTACACAGGTTCCAGAACTGTGGTGCTTTCTGTGTGGGTTAGAGCGTGGGATTAGGGAGGAGGTCTCCTTCTACCCTGGGGATCAGTATTTGATTGTTTCACTGGGCTTTGCCCCCAACAATGCTAGGATTCTGGGACGTGAAAACACAACACTGGTTTGGCAGCTTCAGCAAGTTTTAAAAAGCCCTGCACTCCAAAGCCCGTGGGACCTCGCTGCACGCTGGTGTCACTCGTAGCATACCTCTGTGTCCCTACCCTTGTTTTCCCTTGGCCTCACCTTTCTCATGGGTTCTAATTTATGTTGTTTAACTTCATTTATGTAGTGTTGTAAACAACCTTAAATCTTTTTTGAAACAGGGCAGGGTACAAATAAATAGAAAAACACAGCTCTAAAAGGTTAGATGTTTTGGTATTTGCTGAACCTTGTGCTGATGTAAGAAAATTACTACATCCCTCAGGGACTGTAATATCTAGAAGCCTCCAAGACTGGTGGGAGAGAGATGAACTCCTTATGGGAAAAGGCAGCAGAATCAGATAGCCATGACTTTGGGCCCCTGGGATTCCCGATGTCTCCCCTGGGCTTTTTTCTAGGGTTGCTGCTGTTACCACCAAGTTTTCAGGTGGGGTGGAGTGGGATGCTTTAACCGTCTTGTCATTATGGACTCATGAACTTTCCCTTGATGCTTTAGAAGCAGAGCTGCTAAAGCTCTAAACTCATAAGACTGAAACTTTATTTATTATTATTATTTATTTAGAGATAGGGCTTGCTCTGTCCCCCAGGCTGGAATGCAGTAGCATAATCATAGCTCACTGCAGCCTCCAAATCTTCAGTTCAAGTGATCCTCCTGTCTCAGCCTCCCGAGTACATGGGACCACAGGCATGTGCCACCATGCCTGGCTAATTTTTAAATTTTTTTTGTAGAGATGGGGTCTCGTGTTGTCCAGGCTGATCTCAAACTCCTGAGCTCAACTGATCCTCTTGCCTCGGCCTCCCAAAATGCTAAGATTACCAGCATGAGCCACTGTGGCTGGCTAGTTGATTCTAAAATGAATATGAAAATGCAAAAGTCCAGGTGGGGCGCAGTGGCCCATGCCTGTAATCCCAGAACTTTGGGAGTCTGAGGCGGTTGGATTGCTTGAACGCAGAAGTTTGGGACCAGCCTGGGTAACGCAGTGAAACTCTGTCTCTACCAAAAATATAAAAGATTAGCTGGGCGTGGTGGCACTCACCTGTAGTCCCAGCTACTCGGGAGGCTGAGACAGGGGGATTGCTTAAGTCCCGGAGGATGAGGTTGCAGTGAGCCGAGATTGTGCCACTCTACCCTGGACTGGGTGACAGAATGAGACCCTGTCTCGAAAAAAAAAAAAAAAAAAAGAAAGAAAGAAAGAAAAAAGAAAAAAATGAAAAAAAGAAATGCAAAGGTCTAAGAATAGCTGGTAAATCTTAACAGAGGAAGTACAAAGCTGAAGACTTTACACTACTAGATATTAAGATGTGTCATGAAACTGTGGTAATTAAGACAGTATGGTATTGGTTCAGTAATAATGAAATAGACCAGGGAACAGAATAGAGTTCAGAAACATGATACTGATGAGCCAGTAGGGGAAAGCTGGGTCATTCAATAAATGGCACTGGGTCTATGGATATTGTAGGAGCTGAGGAAAAACTTTCCCTCTACCCTCTGAAAGTTCACTGAAAAATAAACTCACAAAAGGCAGATTAGGAAGAGAAATGGCCTACAAATTTTTTAACGTGAACAGGAATCTTACCAAAATATAAGATCTCTAAGAAAAATATCATTGATGCTTTTATACTATCTTGAAGTTACAGAAAGAATAGGGGCTTGGATTCATGGCAAAATAGGTTATGGGAGGGAGAGAAGAGAGGACTGGCTAGCAAAGGTGTCTTGTTATATGGAGGTGATCTCACAGGTCGGAGCCTTCAGAGAGAATAGGTGGTAAATGTTTCTTTCAGACCTTTAATGGTGTCAGACTCTCAGTTCATCTTTCCTGGATCCAGGCAAGGGAGGATCTCAGAGAAAGCCTGGCTGCATCACCCAGATTCTCAACAGATGCAAATCTCCCCGATGAAAGACAGTTTGGGGCTGGGCGCGGTGGCTCATCCCTGTAATCCCAGCAGTTTGGGAGGTCTAGGCAGGCAGATCACTTGAGGTTAAGAGTTCGAGACCAAGGCCGGGCGCGGTGGCTCACGCCTGTAATCCCAGCACTTTGGGAGGCCGAGGCGGGCAGATCACCTGAGGTCGGGAGTTTGAGACCAGCCTGACCAACATGGAGAAACCCTGTCTCTACTAAAAATACAAAATTAGCTGGGTGTGGTAGCACATGCCTGTAATCCCAGCTACTCGGGAGGCTGAGGCAGGAGAATTGCTTGAAAACCCAGGTGGTGGAGGTTGCGGTGAGCCGAGATTGTACCATTGCACTCCAGCCTAGGCAACAAGAGTGAAACTCTGTCTCAAAAAAAAAAAAAAAAAAAGAGTTCGAGACTAACCTGACCAACATGGTGAAACCTCATCTCTACTAAAAATACAAAAATTAGTCAGGTGTGGCGGAGGGCGCCATAATCTCAGCCAGTCAGGATGCTGAGGCAGGGAAAATTGCTTGAATCTAGGAGGTGGGGGTTGCAGTGAGCCGAGATGGTGTCCCTGCACTCCAGCCCAGGCAACAGAGTGAAATTCCATCTCAAAAAAAAAAAAAAAAAAAAAAAAAAAAAGACAGCTTGGTAGGACTCCTTCTGTCCACAGGTCCTCTGAACAACCATCTCAAAATATGTCAAACTAGGCCGGATGTGGTGGCTCAGGCTTGTAACTCCAATACTTTGGGAGGCTGAGGTGGGAAGACTGCTGGAGCCCATAGTGAGCTGTGATCTCATCTCTGCACTCCAGCCTGGAGAACAGAGAGAGATGCTGTCTCAGAAAAAATTTAAGGCTGGGCACCATGGTGACACCCTGTCTCTACTAAAAATACAAAAATTAGGCCTAGCGCAGTGGCTCATGCCTGTAATCCCAGCACTTTGGGTGGCCGAGGTTGGCAGATCACCTGAGGTCAGGTATTCAAGACCAGCCTGGCCAATATGGTGAAACCCCATCTCTACTAAAAATACAAAAATTAGCCAGGTGTGGTGGCTCATGCCTGTAATTCCAGCTACTTGGGAGGCTGAGGAAGGAGAATCGCTTGAACCCAGGAGGCAGAGGTTGCAGTGAGCCAAGATTATGCCACTGCACTCCAGCATGGGCAATGACAAAAAAAGTGAGACTCCATCTCAAAAAAAAAAAAATAATAATAATAATTAGCCGGGTGTGGTGGTGCGCACCTGTACTCCCAGCTACTCAGGAGGTTGAAGCGGGAAAATCACTTGAACCTGGAAGGCAGGGGTTGCAGTGAGTGATGGTGCCACTGCACTCCAGCCTGGGTGACAGAGTGAAACCCTGTCTCAAAAAATTTTTTTAAATGTCAAAGTATATTTTGGAGTGAAATCTTTTGGGTTCCTTCAGTATTCATATGGGGCAAAATGAATCTTGATCCCAACAGATACTATATGGTAGGGAAAATTTTGTGCTTCAATGGAAAACTGCATTATCTATAGTACATTCTCTGGATTATCTGATTTTGATTCTATGGTAGCTATTTTACAGCTCTGTGTCTGGTAGACAATTGAAAGCAATGCAAAATTCATAAAAGCAAATTGTCTAGTGGGGGGACACTCCCTGCCCCCGCTCCAGAAAAACCAGCTTTGCCCCATTTGCATATTTCAATATTTCTGGTCTCTAAATGCGTCTATTCTTTGGATTCACCTTTGAACTGGTTGTAACACCTTACTAGTTTTTCTTAATAATAAGTGAAATAAAATTTTAACATGTTTATTTTTATGTCTGTATGAAAGTTCATAATTTTATGTTTTTTAAAAAATTAATTTTTGGGTTGGGCGCAGTAGCTCATGCCTGTAATCCCAGCACTTTGGGAAGCCGAGGGGGGTGGATCACCTGAGGTCAGGAGTTTGAGACCAGCCTGGCCAACATGGCGAAACCCCGTCTCTACTAAAAATACAAAAATTAGCCAGGCGTGGTGGCTCATGCCTGTAATCCCACCTACTCGGGAGGCTGAGACAGGAGAATTGCTTGAACCCAGGAGGCAGAGGTTGCAGTGAGGCGAGATGGAGCCACTGCGCTCCAACCTGGGTGACAGAGCAAGACTCCATCTCAAAAAAAAAAAAAAAAGGTTAACTTTTGGCCAGGCACAGTGGCTCACGCTGTAATCCCAGAACTTTGGGAGGCCGAGGCAGGTGGGTCACTGGAGCTCAAGAGTTTGAGACTAACCTGGGCAACATGGAGAAACCCCACACCTACAAAAACTACAAAAATTAGCCAAGCATTGTGGCTCATGCCTATAGTCCCAGCTATTAACACTTCAGAGGCTGAGGTAGGAGGCTCACTTGAGCCTGGGAGGTTGAGGCTGCTGTGAGCCATGATCATGCAGCCTGGGTGACAGAGCAAGACCCTGCCTCAAAAAAAATTAACTTTGAACAATACAAAAAAGTAGGTGGATTGCTAATATAAAGGTGGAAGGCAAATCAAAATGCTTTTAGAAGACAATAAAGGAGAATATATTCATGACTTTGGGACAGCAATGATTTCTTAGAAAGGACTTAAAGCACTAACCACAAAAGAAAAGATTGATCATTTGGGTGTCATTAAAATTAAGACTGCTTTTCATCAAGAAACACCACTAAGAGAGTGAAAAGGCATGCCACAGAGTGGGAGAGGATACTCGCATTACATTATAGACTTGATATCTCTATCTTTGTAATGACATCTACAAATCAATACAAAGACAGAAGAAAAATGGGCCAAAGATATGAATAGGCCCATTATGAGAAAACCATATCCAAATGGTGAAAAACCTTAAGAAAAAGCATACAGCCTCATTAGTCACCAGGGAAATAAAATTTAAAACTATTGCACAGCCGCCAGAAGGGTGAAATACAAAAGACAATACTAAATGTCTTCGTCTGCTTGTGTTACTGTAAGGAATACCCAAGGCTGGGTAATTTGTAAAGAAAAGAGGTTCATTTGGCTGCTGGTTCTGCTGGCCATACAAGAAGCACGGCACCAACATCTACTTCTGATGAGGGCCTCAACCTGCTTCCACTCATGGCGGAAGGCAAACGGAAGCCTGCGTGTGCAGAGACCATAGGGTGAGAGAGAAAGCAAGAGAGAGGGGGAGGTAGCAGTCTTTTTTGTTAATAACCAGCCCAGGCTGGACACGGTGGCTCATGCCTGTAATCCCAGCACTTTGGGAGGCGGAGGCGGGTGGGTCACTTGAGGCCAGCAGCTCAAAACCAGCCTGGCCAACATGGCGAAACCCCGTCTCTACTAAAAATACAAAAATTAGCTGGGCACAGTGGCAGGAGCCTGTAATCCCAGCTACTGGGGAGGCTGAGGCAGGAGAATTGCTTGAACCTGGGAGGCGGAGGTTGCAGTGAGCTGAGGTCGCGCCACTGCCCTCCAGCCTGGTTGACAGCGAGACTCTGTCTCAAAGAAAGACAAACAAACAAACAAACAAACGAAACCGAAAAAAAAAGCCAATCAGCCCTCACAGGAACTTACAGAGCCAGAACTTACTCACTACTTCCAAGACTGCACCAAGCTGTCTTGAGGGATCCGCCCCCATGACCCAAACACCTCCCATTAGGTCCCACCTCCCACACTGGGGATCACATTTCAACATGAGGTTTGGAGGGGTCAAATATTCAAACCATAGCACTGACAACGATGTGGAGAACCTGGATCTCAAACATTGGTGGGAGTATAAATTGCTATAACCTCTTTAGAAAATTGTTTAGCA
Organism: Hylobates moloch; assembly: GCF_009828535.3. NCBI lineage: Eukaryota > Metazoa > Chordata > Mammalia > Primates > Hylobatidae > Hylobates > Hylobates moloch. The sequence goes on along the minus strand of NW_026652297.1, from coordinate 42,684,286 downwards.
ATATCCCTTAGTGCTGAACATACACCCACCCAGTGATCCAGCAATTCCATTCTTGGGTGTGGGTGCACACTTAATGTCTATGCACTGAAAGACAGAAGAGAATTTAGAGCGATTTTATTCCCCATACCCCTGTATTCGCTTCCTGTGGCTGCTGTCACAAATTACCACTAACTTGGTGGCTTAAGACAACAGATGGCCGAGTACAGTGACTCACACCTGTAATCCCAGCACTTTGGGAGGCCAAGGCGGGAAGATCACCTGAAGTCAGGAGTTCGAGACCAACCTGGCCAACATGGTGAAACCTCCGTCTCTACTAAAAATACAAAAATCAGCTAGGCCTGGTGGCGGGTGCTTATAATCCCAGCTACTTGGGAAGCTGAGGCAGGAGAATTGCTTGAACCTGGGAGACAGAGATTGCAGTGAACTGAGATTGTGCCACTGCACTGCAGCCTGGGTGACAAAGCGAGGCTCCATCTCAAAAAAAAAAAAAAAAAAAAAAAGGCAACAGATATTTATTCTCTCACTGTCAGTTCTGGAGGTCGAAAGTCCAGAATGAAGGTGTCAGCAGGGTTGAACTCTGTCCAGAGGCTCTAGGGAGGTGTTGTCACTCGTGTCCTCTGGCTTCTGGAGGCCTTGGGCATTCCTTAGTTTGTGGATGCATCAGTCTCATCTCTGCCTCCTCCTTCTCAGGCCTTTCTCCTCTTGTTTGTGTAGTGTTGCTCTGCCTTGTTCTGTTAGGACACTTGTCACTGGAGTGAGGGTCCTTCTGGATAATCCGAGATGATTGTGTCATATCAAGGGCCTTAATTTAATTACATTGGTGAAGACTCTTGTTTCTATATATATATATATAATTTATTTTAGAAATAGGGTCTCGCTATGTTGCCCAGGCTGGAGAGCAGTGGCTGTTCACAGGTGTAATCCCACTACTGATCAGCACAGGAGTTTTGACCTGCTCCTTTTCCAACCTGGGAAGGTTCACCCCTCCTTAGGCAACCCGGTGGTCCCATGCTTCCAGGAGCTCACCATATTGATGCTGAATTTACTGCAGACACCAAATCAGCCTAGTGCACTACAGTCTAGAACTCCTGGGCTCACGCAATCTTTCAGCCTTAGACTCCTGAGTGGCTGGGACTACAGGTGCATACCACCATGCCCCATGAGACTCTTATTTCTAAACAAGGTAGCATTCACAGGTCTGAGGAATAAGACATGGACATATCTTCTGGAGAGCCATCGTTCAGTCCACTGCAGGCCCCAGACTACAAATAACTTGAATGTCTATCAGCTTTAGAATGGAAAATAAGTTGTGGTATAGTCATACTGTGGAATACTATAAACTGATATGAATGAAAAAATTACTGCTACAGGAACAGCATTAGTGAATCTCATAAACATAATGCTGATTGAAAGAAGCCAGACTGGCCAGGCGTGGTGGCTCACACCTGTAATCCCAGCAGTTTGGGAGGCTGAGGTGGGCGGATCACCTGAGGTCAGGAGTTCGAGACCAGCCTGGCCAACATGGTGAAACCCTGTCTCTACTAAAAATACAAAAATTAGCCAGTCATGGTGGTGTGTGCCTGTAATCCCAGCTACTCAGGAGGCTGAGGCAGGAGAATTGCTTGAACCCAGGAGACGGAGGTTGCAGTGAGCCGAGATTGTGCCCTTGCACTCCAGCCTGGACGACAGAGCAAGACCCTTTCTCCATCATGTCAAAAAAAAAAAAAAAAAGGCCAGACCCAAATGTCTGATAAATGTCTGATTCACTTATGTTCAAAAACAGCAAAACTAAGCGGGGTGAGGTGGCTCACACCTGTAATCCCAAGTACTTGGGAGGCTGAGGTGGGAGGATCACTTGAGCCCAGGAATTTGAGGCTGCAGTGAGCTATGATTGTGCCTCTGCACTCCAGCCTGGGTGACAAATGAGACCCTGTCTCTTAAAAAAAAAAAAAAAAGCAAAACTAATGTATGAAGATAAAAATTAGGACAGGGGGCTGGGCGCGGTGGCTTACGCCTGTAATCCCAGAACTTTGGGAGGCCGAGGCGAGCGGATCACGAGGTCAGGAGATCGAGCCCATCCTGGCTAACACAGTGAAACCGCGTCTCTACTAAAAATACAAAAAATTAGCCAGGTGTGGTGGCGGGCGCCTGTAGTCCCAGCTACTTGGGAGGCTGAGGCAGGAGAATGGTGTGAACCCAGGAGGCGGAGCTTGCAGTGAGCCGAGATTGCGCGCCACTGCACTCCAGCCTGGGCAACAACAGAGTGAGACTCCATCTCAAAAAAAAAAACAAAACAAAAAAAAAGAAAGAAAGAAATTAGGACAAGGGTAACTTTTGGAGGGGAGGGGGACTGGGAAGGACTCACAGGCAGATTTCTGTAGGTGCTGATACTGTTTCTTTAACTGGGTGGCGAAAATTCACCAAACCAAACATTTTGGTACACTTTTTCTGCCTAGGATGGCTATAATACATTTTTCTTTTCATCCTCTTTCCTTTATTATAGCTACGATACATTTTAATGAAGTTTGTTTTTAAAAATCTTGTTACTGGCTGGGTGCAGTGGCTCATGCCTGTAATCCCAGCACTTTAGGAGGCTGAGGTGGGCGGACCACCAGCCTGGCTAACATGGTGAAACCCTGTCTCTACTAAAAATACAAAAATTAGCCGGGTGTAGTGGTGTGCACCTATAATCCCAGCTACTCAGGAGGCTGAGGCAGGAGAATTGCTTGAACATGGGAGGTGAAGGCGGCAGTGAGCCAAGATCGCATCATTGCACTCCAGCCTGAGCAATAGAATGAATGAGACTCCGTCTCAAAAAAAGAAAAAAAATTTTACTATACAGGTGTGAGCCACTATGCCTGACCTACGATGAACAGATATATTTTTAGCATCAGAAAAAAAAAATATATGTATATATACATATTGAGATGGAGTCTCACTCTGTTGCCCAGGCTGTAGTGGAGTGGCACAATCTCAGCTCACTTTAACCTCCACCTCCTGGGTTCAGGTGATCCTTTTTCCTCAGCCTCCTGAGTAGCTGGGATTACAGGCACCCACCATCACGCCGGGCTAATTTTTATATATTTTTTAGTAGAGACAGGGTATTGCCATGTTGGCCAGGCTGGTCTCAAACTCCTGACCTTAAGTCATCCACCCTCCTCAGCCTCCCAAAGTGCTGAGATTACAGGCGTGCCCAGCCAAAAAATAATTTTTAAATTTAAAAATAGAGATGGGGGGGGTCTCACTATGTTACCCAGGCTGGTCTTGAACCCCTGAGCTTAAGGGATCCTCCCACCTCAGCCTCCCAAAGTGCTAGGATCACATGCATGAGCCACTATGCCTGGCCTAAACCTTGTATTTTAGAAAGCTAATTATACAGGGTGTAGTGCTAAAGGTGGCAAGGATTGAATGGACAGATGCTGAAGCTTTGCAAGTTATTTGTGTCTGTTCTACTTAACTTGAACTGCCTTCTATTTACAAAGAATCAGGAGAACTAGAAATGGTGATACAAAGGTCAAGTACTGGCCTGGTACTGTGACTCATGCCTGTAAGACACCGATTTGGGAGGCCCAGGTGGGAAGTCGGCTTGAGGCCAGGAGTTTGAGACCAGCCTGGGCAACACAGTGAGACCCCATCTCTACAAAAAATAAAAAGTTAGCCAGGCATAGTGGCACACAGCTGTAGTCCCAGCTACTTGGGAGGTTGAGGCAGGAGGATCGCTTGAACCTAAGAGTTCAAGGTTGCAGTTAAGGTAGGAGAATAGGGAACTAGGGTAACTAAGGGTTAAGGCATAAGCAAAAGAACAACAGGTGCAGCCAGTTCTAGGCAAGATTGGGCAGCATCCAGGCCACATCCTCGCTCCTGTGATAACACTTCAGACTCCAATTGGTTGCGTGCCAATCCTTCATAGGGTGTAACCAATGGAGGCCTCTAAAGGGCACCTGGGGTGTTACCAAATTCTCTTATCTTAATAAAAACCCTAAAGAACATGGCAATCGGGGCTCTTGAGCCGCTTGCTAGAGCCTGCTCCCACTCTGTGGCATGCACTTTCACTTCAATAAATCTGCACTTTCATTGCTTTTTCCTTTTGTTGCTTTGTGTGTTTTGTTCAATTCTTTATTCAATGAGTCAAGAACCTGGACAACTCACAGTCAAGACTTCCCATCCGATAACACAGTGAGAGATGATTGCATCATTGCACTCCAGTTTGGGCAACAGAGTGAGACCTTGTCTCTAAAAACAAACTAACAAACAGAAAAACAAAACAAGAAACAAAGGTGAGGTGCCCATTTCCTGCTTTTGAGATGATTCCAAGTGAATAAAGCAAGTCCTGAATAAAGCATAAGAAATAAGCTAGGAAACAGAAGCAATCTGGCTAGGAGAGGCCTAAACGAAGGATTTGTGCAGTGGGAAGGGAAGGAAAGGGGTGCACATTTTCTACTACATTGTATTTGTGGGATCCAGGGGTCTTCTTTGAGGGGACCTGACAAATTGGGAAGACAATACCTTTGCATTATCTATAACATAAGCTTTGTTCAACAAAGCCATGCTCTTAACATGGTTGCAGGGGAAATAGCCACTTGCCTGTTGAGATCATTTCTGTCCAGTTTTCTGTCCATGCCGAAGGCTTGCATGTCATTTATGGATCCTCTACTTACCTTGAACTGCCTTCTATTTGCAAGCAATCAGGAAAGCTAGAAATGGTAACACAGAGGTGCAGTACTGGCCGGCACGGTGGCTTGTGCCTACAAGCCACTGCTTTGGGAAGCGGAGGCAAGAGGATTGCTTGAGCTCAGGAATTCAAGACCAGCCTGGGCAATATAACAAGACTTCTGTCTCTACAATAAAATTAAAAAAATTAGTCAGGCATGGTGTTGTGTGCCTGTAGTCCCAGCTACTTGGGAGGCTGAGGCAGGAGGATTGCTTGAACCCAGGAGTTTGAGGCTGCAGTGAGCTGTGATTGCAGCACTGCGGGGAGTGCAGTGAGTCTCAGGACAATGTGTTCTGCCTTGGTAAGGGGAGAAAACAGCCACCAAGGCGCCTGGGCCATGGTTTCGACCTCCACATTGCCACAGCTACTGGGGCAAGGGAAAGAGAACCTGAAGTCAGGCACTTTGACCTCCCTTCTTCTCACTGACCCTACAAGGCAGGAAGCCCTTGCTTCCTCAAACCTACACCTGAAAGGTGCCCACGGCCAACCAAGCGGGCAGGAGGCTGAGGCAGCTGGACACGGGGAAGCCCAATGGCTGTTTAGAGCCAGGTGAGTGAATCACCCTGTGTGGACGTTTTTCACCACACCCCAGAGTCTGAAGCAAAGCAGAAGGTCAAGGAGCCATTTCCAGCCCCTTTCTGCTCCTCCATGGGATAGCACAAGAGCCCACCTGGAGTCCCCAGGGATGGTTTCTGAGCTAGTGTCCCTGCAGCAGGGTGATCAGGGACACTGAAGGGCTCTGGGGCAGTGACTGTCAGGAGGGTTCTCTCCCTGGAACCCCTTTTCTCCTCTCCCCCAGCGTGGCCCCAGGGACTCTCTTATGGAAGAGGTGCTTCCCGCTGGCTTAGACACAGCCCTGCCTTCTCATCAGCTCTAACTGCACAGCTCGGCTGCCCAGGGCCATCCAGGTGGCTGGGAGTCCTGGCACTCTCTGCTCTGCTGCTTTTGAAGGAGGACAGGTGTCTCACCTGTCCAGTCTAACCTGCCAGGCTTGTCCACATGCTCAGGGCTGATTGAAACTCTTCCTCTTTCAGTCCGAGCTGGAGGCAGGGCAGGGTGGGAGGAAGGAGCAGCCTTCCTGTTCTGCCGCACCCTGGCTGCGGGAGGTATTTACAAACACTCCTGGAACTCAGTGACCCTGCGCGGGTTCAGCCGGCCAGCATAGCCTGGCCTTTGGGAGCGGGGAGGGGCGGCCACAGTGGAGTCTTCCCAGGGCTGGTGGGGAGCCAGGGGCCTGCAGGGTGCCCGCCCTGCCACTGCCCTTGCTGTTGTCCCTGTGCATCCCCAAGCCTGGATTCTGGGTCTGGAAAATTGGGAGAAGACAGAGGGTGACTCCTGGGCAGAGAGTCATGGGGACAATGTGCTCTGGGCTGGTGGAGGGGAAAAAACAGCCACCAAAGCAGCCGGAGGCAGCAAGGCAGCTCTACGGCACACCTGGTGCTGGGGCTCCCGCCTCTCCCTTCTCTGAAAAATTTCCAGTTCCTGCCTTGGGAAGCCCCCACTCCTTTGAGCTAACCCCTGCCAGTGGTCATTGTCTGATGAGAGTGGTCTGGATTTCTTCTGGGTGGTGAGGCAGCTGCGCCTGCCTCCAAACTACCACATCTGCTTTCACCAAAGTCTATTTGTGTCTCACAGAAACTCAAACACATGAGGTCACAGGTGCTTCCCCACCCTCTTTGTCCTCTAATCCTTTCCATGAGTGGAAGACATGCTTTGTTTCATACTCAGCTGGGGAGGCTGTCCAGCTAGGCTTTATGCCTTGTTCTCTTTATTGGGGCAGCAGCACTAAAAATGTGAGTGTTGGAGAGGAGAGGGAACTAGAGCTGAAAAACTTCCTCCCAGGCTGAGTTGTTTGTTTGTTTGTTTTTAAAGACAGGGTCCCACTCTGTTGCCGAGGCTGAAGTGCAGTGGGGCAATCATAGCTCACTGCAGCCTCGAACTCCTGGGCTCCAGCAATCCTCCCACCTCAGCCTCCCTGGTAGCTGGGACTACAGGTGGACGCCACCACACTCAGCTAATTTTTGAAGTTTGTTTTATAGAGACAGAATCTCAGTATGTTGCCCAGGCTGGTCTTGAACTCCTGGGCTCAAGTGATCCTCTAGCCTTGGCCTCTCAAAGTGTTGGGATTACAAGTGTGAGACGCTGTGCCCTACCTCCCCAGGTCAGTTTTGAACTGAAATCTATTACTTTGTTCAGCTGGCGTGTAGTAGAACATTGGACAAGTAGCATAATCAAGAGGAAAGTGTATACCCTCTTATTTAATTCGGTACCAACTTAGAAGAGGCTCCAAGATGGGGAAGGGGTAGGCAGATTGGGGCAGAAGGCAGACAATCCCCAGGTGAAAATGAATGAAGGCATCTGGCTGTGACCTGCCTGCCAAGCTGTTGGCTGCTGGACTCCTTCTGCTCATACTTCCCTTGCAATTTGAGAACAGCCTAACCAGGTCACTGCTCAAAGTCCTCTGAAGTCCAGCTCCCCTAGTCTCACACTGTGGCATGAACTCCTTAGCCTGGTGTTCATGGTCTGAGCCCAGCCTGTCTTATTTCTCTTATTTCTACCACTCATTCTCAGTGGCCTCCTAAAGCATCCTACACTCCAGCCACAATTGGGTATGTGAAACCTGGAAACGCCACGACTCTCTGGTCCCCATATCTTTGTGTAGGCTATTCTCCTGTTCTCTCCTGAAATGCTCTTCTCATATGTCTCCTCCTCTTTCTGTCAAATCTGATATATCCTTCAGGGCCCAGCTGAGCCCCTCCTTCACAAAAATCCACCAACTTACAGAAATCGCTCTCTCCTCAAAACACCCAAAGCATCATAGTAATCAAGACTTCCTTTAGATGATGATGGAGTGCCTTGGAACTGAGTCTCATTCAGCTTTGTGCCCTTGGTAGCACCTGGCACATGCCTGGCACAAAGTAAGTGCTCAACAAATCGTAACAGGATCTCGCTCTATTGCCCAGGCTGGAGTGCAGTGACATAATCATAGCTCACTGTAGCTTCAAAATCCTGGGCTCCAGTAATCCACTCACCTTAGCCTCCTGAGTAGCTGGGACTATAGGTGCGCACTACCATGCCTGGCTAATTATTGGTTTTATTTTTTATCTTTTTGTAGTAATGAGATCTTGCTGTGTTGCCCAGGCTGGTCTTGAAGTCCTGGCTTCAAGTGATCCTCCCACCTCGGCCTCCCAAAGCACTGGGATTACAGGTGTGAGTCACTGCATCTGGCCTCAAGAAGCCTTTATGGAAATTAACTGAGTCATAATGTTGAATGAGTATAATGGATCATCCAGAAGGGAAAATGGCACCAAAACAACACAGTTCTGTTAGGCTTTCTTGCCCCTTCTATGCCTGCTGGCTGCTTTCCCCCACTCCTCCCATCATCTTTACCTATTTCCAACATGGCTGGATGCAGTGGCTCACACCTGTAATCCCAGCATCTTGGGAGGTCGAGGTGGGCAGATCACTAGAGGTCAGGAGTTTGAGACCAGCCCGGCCAACATGGTGAAACCCCATTTCTACTAAAAATACAAAAATTAGTGGGCATGGTGTCGTACACCTGTAATCCTAGCTACTTGGGAGGCTGAGGTACAAGAATCGCTTGAACCTGGGAGGCAGAGGTTGCAGTGAGCCGAGATTGCGCCATTGCACTCCAGCCTGGGAGACAGAGCAAGACTCTGTCTCCAAAAAGAAAAAAAGAAAAAAAAATATTTCCAACATACCAAACAGGCCTTTCCCACACTGCAGCTGCCCTCAGTTGCAAACCTGAGGCATACCTCTGTCTTCTAATTTCCTACATGGTAAAAGGAAACACTTGGTCCTCATGGTTGGCCGACTTAACCTGCAAACTCTTGAGTTCAATAGCACTTCCCGGGTACCTACTGTGCACCCAGGTTTGTGCTGGAGGCTGTGAAGGAGACAAGTTGAATAAGTCACTACCTGGTCCCTGCCCTCAGCAGGGCATAGGAAGTCAAACCTCAGAGAAATATGAGTGAACCCTTGCAGTGGGAGGTTGGCAAAGACAGTCAAGGGTACAACATAAAGGCCTGGAGGTAAAAAGTGTCTGGGCTACAGGTTTGTTTGTTCGGGAGATAGAGGAGAATGAGGTAGGGTGGGGCCAAAATGGAGTGCCTTGAAATCTCTGTTGAGTCCGAAGGTAATGCGGTTGCTGGTGAGGCAGCCAGCAGGTTAGTGAAGCAATGTGCGGTGTGGACCAGAGGGAGGAGAGCCTGGAGATCGGAGGGACACGAGTAGCCATCCACGATTGGGGTTCTGTGGATCTGGAAGAATCAAGAGATGCATTGAACAGCTGATTGGGAGTCAGGACACTGGGATCCCAGTCCCAGCTCTGCAGAGGGACCTTGGACATGTCACTCCTCTCTTCTGACTCTTTCCTTAACGGTAAAACTTTAAAACCTTCCAAGCGACCTTTCCAATCTGATGACTCAGTTGAACAGTAGAGCCTTTGAACTAGGACCTGTGAAATGAAGGGAAGCAGCCGATCTATTAGGCATTTGGAACAAGAAAGGGACTGCCTGGGAGCCCAGGGATAGAGGCAGGGAGAGACTAAAGAGGGCCTGGCAAGGGAGAAATGGGGAACTGCGGGCTGGGGGCCTGTCACTGTCCCGATGTTTGATTTGGCAATCCCATTTTCAGTTCCTCCTTTCTTCCCTTTTTCTAACTCAGCCTCACCTTATCTGGTGGGGGGAGGGCAAAATAGGATACTCCCACATTGAACTCATGCGCCCCAGGATACCTTCCCCTTTTCCGGCCCTCACAAGGTCCTCACCTTCCTCTGCAGCTGCCTTCCTCCAGAGCAAGGCTTTCCAGCGGGAGAAGTAGAAAGCGCAGTGAATTGGGTGGGCATCTTCCTTAGCACCCTCATAGTTACTAACTTTATTTTTTTGAGACAGGGTCTTGCTCTGTTGCCCAGGCTGGGAGTGCAGTGGCACGATCTCGGCTCACTGCACCTCGACCTCCTGGGCTCCAGAGATCCTCCAGACTCAGCCTCCCAAGTAGCTGAGACCACAGGCGCTTGCCACCACTCCCATCTAATTATTTTTAATTTTTTTTGTAGAGACGGGAATCTGCCTATGTTGCCCAGGCTGGTATCGAACTCCTGGGCTCAGGAGATCCTCCTGTCTTAGCCTCCCAACGTGCTGGTCATAGTTATTTACTGATAACTTACCATGAGCCAGGCACTGGGCCAAGAACTGTAATACGTTATTATTATTTTTTACAGCAATCCTAGGAGGTGATTGTCAGGTGAAGAAATTGAGACTTGACGTTAGGTAATCCGCCAAGGCCACGAATGGCGATGTGACCTTGGAAATGAGGTCTGACTTCCAAGTCAGTGCTTCGGCCAGCTCCTTCCCGCCCTGCGACCTTTGGCAGCTGGGGACCTCATCGTCACCTAACGTTAACACCTCTCAGATCAGATTCTCGATGCGCCCGCCCCTGCGCACGTGATCCCCTGCCTGCCTGGCCGCGCCAGCCCCGCCTCCGGCGCCCGAGTGCCCGGAGCTGCCCGAGCTGCTGAGGACGGCGGGGCGGGGCGGGGCGGGGCGGGGCGCGGCGCGGCGCAGCAGGTGGAGCAGGCGGCTCGGGCAGGGGCGTGGCCTTGCGGGGGTGTGGCCGGAAGCCTTAAAGTAGCCTGGTCGCCGGGGCGGGCCGTAGAGGCCGCCAGTCGCGGCGATCTTCTCCTAGCGTCTGGAGTGTTATCGTCACCATGTCCCTAATGGTCTCGGCTGGCCGGGGCCTGGGGGCCGTGTGGTCCCCAACCCATGTGCAGGTGACGGTGCTGCAGGCGCGGGGCCTGCGGGCCAAGGGCCCCGGGGGCACGAGCGACGCGTACGCGGTGATCCAGGTGGGCAAGGAGAAGTACGCCACCTCGGTGTCGGAGCGCAGCCTGGGCTCGCCCGTGTGGCGCGAGGAGGCCACCTTCGAGCTACCGTCGCTGCTGTCCTCCGGGCCCGCGGCCGCCGCCACCCTGCAGCTCACCGTGCTGCACCGCGCGCTGCTCGGCCTCGACAAGTTCCTGGGCCGCGCCGAGGTGGACCTGCGGGATCTGCACCGCGACCAGGGCCGCAGGAAGACGCAGTGAGTGCGGGCGGGGAGGGGAGGGCCCGGCCTGGGGGCGCAGACCCCTCCAGCAGGGCGGTCTGGGCGCTGGACGCTTCGAGAGTAAGCCGGGCAGCAGCGGGGAAGGCCTTTCTCACCTGGCTTCCCCTTCTGCAGCTGTCCCGCCCAGCTCTCCCAGCTTTGGGTCTTTTTGGAAAAAGGGGCCGTGTCTGGGGCGCTTTTTTTTAAGACAGAGTCTCTATCGCCCGGGCTGGAGTGCAATGGCAATGGCACGATCTTGGCTCACTGCAACCTTCGCCTCACAGGTTCACGTGATTCTCCTGCCTCAGCCTCCCGAGTAGCTGGGATTACAGGCGCGCACCACAACTCTCGGCTTTTTTTTTTTTTTTGAGACGGAGCCTCACTCTGTCGCTAGGCTGGAGTGCAGTGGCACGATCTCGGCTCACTGCAACCTCCGCCTCCTGGGTTCAAGCTATTGTCCTGCCTCAGCCTCCCGAGTAGCTGGGACTACAGGCGTGCGCCACCACGCTCGGTTAATTTTTGTATTTTTAGTAGAGACGGGGTTTCATCAGATTGGCCAGGATGGTCTTGAACTCCTGACCTCGTGATCCACCCACCTCGGCCTCCCAAAGTGCTGGGATTACACGCGTGAGCCACCGCGCCCGCCCCGCCCGGCTAATTTTTGTATTTTTAGTAGAGACGGGGTTTCACCGCATTGGCCAGGCTGGTCTCGAGTTTCTGACTTCAGGTGATCCGCCCACCTCGGCCTTCCAAAGTGGTGGGATTACAGGCGTGAGCCACCGCGCCCGGCCTGGGGCGCTTTTGAATCTGCAGGACGCCCCTCAGCGTCTGGCACACAGTAAGCGCTAAGTGAATTTTAGATGAATTCCAACTATACGTGGGCAGGTGCCTTCTTCTTACTAGGGTAGTAGCCCGTGTTTGATACTCGCCTTCGCTTGGGTGGAAGGCCTCCTGGGTATTTCACTGAATAGAAAAACACTTCGAGCCGAGAATGACTAGGCCAGGGCGCAGGGCAGAGGAACTGGAGGCATGAAACCAGCTGACACCCCCACCCTAAAGGCCAACCCCGGGCGCAACGCCTTTACAATGCTGGGCGGGTGGAGGTTGGGGGAGGGGAATGGCGTTTGCCGGCTGTCACATGACTGCTAACCCCTTCCCCTACCTCGTACTTGCCTTGGGGGTTGGTGAGAGAATTTTCCCCTACAGAAAGAATGTTACAACAGTGTGGTGTGTGCCCTGGGCCCAATGTTAGTAAAGATTTCTTCTCCCGGTTGGAAGGAGCCTGGGTGGGCCCTTGGCCCAGCAGAACTGGGCATTGTTTCCTTTTGGAGTTGGTAGAGTTCTTCTCTCTGGTCCTGATCCTGATGGATGTCTCTGCTCACCTGTAGCTCCCAAAGATTGTGTCAAGGTATTTCACTTCCGCAGTAAAAACTGGGCAAAAACCATTCATTCCATGATATTACCGAATTATTTGTTTCACAGGTGTTCGGAAAGGGCAGTGATTCACCCAAAGGAACTTTTGATTATGTTCAGCTAGTGTACCAAAGCTAGCCTCGATTAGCTTAGCTGGTTACTTTGTTAGATCTTAAATATGCAGGCCAGTCAGTTAGCACCGAAAGCCTACAGTTTAGGAAGCACACTGATTTGCTTTGTGTGTTTTAGAGATACATAGCCTTTTAACTTTCCCTTGTGAGGGAGACAGGAAAAGCCAGAGGGTTTGTCCTCTGGAGGCTCCCTTTACTGTGGGGTGGGTTCCATTTCAGCATGTAGGCTTGCAAATGGAATATCTGATGATGCACTTACCTGGCTAAAGATGAATAGGCATTTTTGAACTCACATCAGATAAAACTAGCCTTGATGTGAGGATGGATGGGGTATCTCACAGCATCAATTTACAAGCCATAAGGTGAGCAGTGTTTTTGCTACGGAGGGGCTGCAGCAATGCTGATCTTCCATCTGATTAAATGACACTGGGGGTGGTGGGTTGGCTTCCCTTCCAGCTTCAAATGGGTGCTGTTGGCCATCCGTTGTCTTGCGCCATCCCAACATGTGTGTATTCACTTCCTTCTCTGCCACCTGTTTCTTATGTGGGCATTTTATCCCCTTGAGAGGTAGATCACATCTCCCTGCCAGAGACGGAGATTCCAGAGTCCTGGGTTCAGTGCCCACAGCAGCCCTGAGTCATTGTTGGGCTTCTCTGTCCCTAAACACCCAAGTTTCCCTATTTGTAAATAGAGGATGTTGCCAGACTTAATTGATGTTTGTAAGATGTTTCTGGGTTCCTGGATTAATGGGGCCAATGTATCCAAGAAGTGATTGAAAAGGTTCTGTAACTGCTTTGTGAGAGATTGAAACCTCCTTGAGCTCTCTTTTTTTCAGGAAGAGTTCAGTCTCTGCATCTTCATTTTTCTCATTTTATCCAATGTAACCCTAAACCTACACGATAACTCCCACCTATTATGGGAACCGATTACCACCTAGTCACAGTATTGACTTCCAGGAAAATGGTGCTTAGTTGATTTTTTTTTTCTTTCTTAAAATAACTGCAAAGGAAGGCTTCTTTGCATCTCTGTGGGTAGATGAAATTGCAAACTTTCCACTTTCCATCTATAACTTTCTGGGACTTTCCAAGGTGCCAAGGGTGCTGTCTGATGCCCTGGTGCCCAAGATAGCTGAGATTTAAAGAATAAGATATGCATTGAATGGTGGAATTTTTTTTTTTTCTTTTTTTGAGAGGGAGTCTCACTCTGTCCCCCAGGCTGGAGTGCAATGGCGCGATCTCGGCTCACGGAAACCTCTGCCTCCTGGGTTCTAGTAATTCTCCTGCCTCAGCTTCCCGAGTAGCTGGGATTACAGGCGCCTGCCACCATGCCCGGCTAATTTTTGTATTTTTAGTAGAGATGGGGTTTCACCATGTTGGTCAGGCTGGTCTCGAACTCCTGGCCTCAGGTGATCCACCTGCCTCAGCCTCCCAAAGTGCTAGGATTATAGGTGTAAGCCACCATGCCCGGCGAAAGGTGGAATTTTAACAGAAGGAAATGAGCTGTGCTAGAAAAGTCATTCGAACTGGTTATTAATGGTTTGGCTCCACTTCAGACATAAAAACAAGAAACAAAAGCTAAAATCTTGGTCTATAGATAGTGTGTGTGTGTGTGTGTGTGTGTGTGTGTGTGTGTGTGTGTGTGTGTCTGCCTGTCTGTCTGTCTTTGTCTTAATCTCTAGCAAAGAAGAGTTGCTGCAACAGAGTATGACTTTTGTCTTGGGTCCAGAAGCTGAAACTCAAGGAGTTAAGAGCTAACTGTGCAAATATTTCCCATTTGTTTTCTTGATAAGGCCCCAGTGTCATTTATTTAGAGTCAAGATGTGATGACATATACTCTTAAAACATCAGAGGCTAACATATAAATAGGATATATCTAGTAGGGAAGAATGTGTGGCCCATTAGGAAAAATCGAAATGAATTGACTTTGCACTTACACATCTGTTAAGGATCTGGGGTCTTAGTGGGTCTCAGATACATGGGAATCAGTTAAGTACTGTTACTGCAAAACAGACATGAATCTAAGAGGTAGAATCGGGTGACCATTATGAGGGATTCTCTGCACAACTCTCTAGTCTCATGTAGTTTGGGATCCTAGACTGATAGAAACCTTTTTAGGAGGCTAGATGTGGTGGTTCCTACCCATAATCCTAGCACTTTGGGAGGCCGAGGCAGGAGGATCACTTGAGCTCAGGAGTTCGAGACCAGCCTGGGTAACGTGAGACCCAAACTCTATCAAAAAAAAAATATATATATATATATTAAACTTGCAGTTCTTCCAAGTATCTAACCCTTTATAATACCTAAGTCCTTTCATATGCAACCAAATTCCCTCTTGAGTTTTAAGTTTTAATAGATATAAGAACATGGCCCTTCATCACTCACACTCTCTCTTCATGTGGGGAGGACTATCGCAATATTAAGTTTCATGGTGTTTAATTACACAACAGCCCTCTAGTCACCAGGCTGCATAAATATTTGTTTTAATCTATACTTAAGAAATTATTATATATATATATATATATATATATCCGGGCGTGTTGGCAGGCACCTGTAGTCCCAGCTATTCTGGAGGCTGAGGTGAGAAGATCATTTGAGCTCAAGAGTTAAAGGTTAGGGTGAACTGTGATCAGGCTACTGCACTTCAGCCTGGGCAACAGAGTGAAAGCCTGTCTCTAAATATACATACATATATATACACACACACACATATACATATATATATATATATGGCTAGGCGTAGTGGCTCACGCCTGTAATCCCAGCACTTTAGGAGGCCAAGGCGGGTGGACCACCTGAGGTTAGGAGTTCAAGACCAGTCTGGTCAATATGGTAAAACCCTGTCTCTACTAAAAACACCAAAAATTAGCTGGACGTGGTGGCGGGTGCCTGGGTGCCTGTAATCCCAGCTACGCGGGAGGCTGAGGTAGGAGAAATGCTTGAACCCAGGAGATGGAGGTTGCAGTGAGCTGAGATTGAGCCACTGCACTCTAGCCTGGGCGACAAGAATGAAACTCCATCTCAAAATATGTGTGTGTGTGTATATATATATATATATATAAATCAAAATGAAAAACCTTTTTAGAATACTAAGAGCAACAAAATTTAGGGAAATAATTTCTGAAGTATAGATTAAAACAAATATTTATGCAGCCTGGTGACTAGAGGGCTGTTGTGTAATTAAACACCATGAAACTTAATATTGCGATAGTCCTCCCCACATGAAGAGAGAGTGTGAGTGATGAAGGGCCATGTTCTTATATCTATTAAAACTCAAGAGGGAATTTGGTTGCGTATGAAAGGACTTAGGTATTATAAAGGGTTAGATACTTGGAAGAACTGCAAGTTTAATAAGATGCTGAAATAAGTTGCCAACAGAAATGTGGGTTATTAAAAAAAAAAAAGCAAGAGCTAGATAGTTGTTTTTCTGGGAGAGTTGGATGCAGAAAAACGACATAGATGACCATGGAGGTCCATAATTCACAAATTATAAGCAATGGGTGTTTGTTTTTATTATACCTTTAGGTTTCCTAAGAACATTTAGATTTTGCTTAATAGGTTGGAAAATTCGAGTAATGTTATTACTGATTACATTTTTCTTTTCTTGGGATTTTTCCCTTAAAGATAATATTGAGCCTTACTGGAAATCTCCCCAGGTCTTACGAAGCCACAGTCCCCTCCCACTCTAGTGTAGGAAACTGAGATAGCTCAGTGCTCAAGCCTGAATTCTCTGTAGGTTCTAGAATAAACAACCCTAAACTGCTTATAACAAAGGAATGAAATGACTAAAAAGGATGAGAGTCCTTCAGAGTTTTTCTGGTGACATGGAAGATATTCCCTCATGGTTTTTTTTGATGGTATTTTTTATGATTTCATCTGTAAGACATTCAGTTAGTATGGAGAAAGTTCTACCTGCTTTTTTTCCATCTTATTGCTTCTAAAGTTTATCCTTTTTTTTTTTTTTTTTTTTTTTTAGAGACAGGGTCTCATTCTTTCCCAGGCTGGAGTGTAGTAACATGATCACAGCTCACTGCAGTCTCAACTTCCTGGGTTCAAGCAATCCTCCCCGATCAGCTTCCCGAGTAGCTGGGACTACAGGGGTGTGCCACCACACCAAGCTAATTTATTTTTTGTTTTTGTTTTTGTAGAGATGGGCTCTCACTATGTTACAGGCTGTGCTTGAACTCCGGGGCTCAAGCAGTCCTCCTGCTGTAGCCTCCTGAAGTGCTGGGATCACAGGTGTGTGCCACCTTGCGCAGCCTCATCCATTCTTGTAGTCAATATTTTTTAATGCCTACTATGTGCCAGGTGCTGGATATACAGTGTAAACAATGGTGAAGAAAACAGGGATGATCCCTGCTTTCAGGAAGCCCAGAGCCTTGTAGGGGAGTAGGCATTAAACGAATGAACATGTAATCTCAGCACTTTGGGAGGCCGAGGCAGGCAGATCACCTAAGGTCAGGAGTTTGAGACCAGCCTGGCCAACATGGTGAAATCCTGTCTCTCCTAAAAATACAAAAATTAGCTGAGTATGGTGGTGCGTACCTGTAATCCTGGCTACTTGGGAGACTGAAGCAGGATAATCACTTGAACCCGGGAAGGCGAGGTTGCAGTGAGCCAAGATTGCTCCACTGCACTCCAGCCTGGGCTATAGAGTGAGATTCTGTCTCAAAAAAAAAAGAACTCACAAATAAATAATCATATATTGGCCGGGCGCAGTGGCTCACGCTTGTAATCCCAGCACTTTGAGAGGCCGAGGCGGGCGGATCACGAGGTCAGGAAATCGAGACCATGGTGAAACCCCGTCTCTACTAAAAATACAAAAAAAATTAGCCGGATGTGGTGGCGGGCGCCTGTAGTCCCAGCTACTCGGAGAGGCTGAGGCAGGAGAATGGCGTGAACCCGGG
>NW_026652297.1:42653650-42666926 GCF_009828535.3 Hylobates moloch | reverse complement strand
GCGACAGAGCGAGACTCTGTCTCAAAAAAAAAAAAAAAAAAGAAAGAAATAATCATATATTGTGGTGAGTACTGTGGAGAAAGAGGATGGTATTATAGAAGAAAAGGGCAGGAAGGACATGATTTAAAGAAGGAGATTACAGGTAGCCTCTCTGAGGCAGAGAGCTGAAGAAAGAAGAGGAATTTTTCTAGTGAGGAGTGGAGGAAGGGGGCCTGGTGGAGGAGTAGCAGCCTGTGCAAAGGCCCTGAGGCAGGAATACCTGGGAAGTGGGGGAGTGCTTGTGTAAGATGAGGCTGAAAAGGAAGGCGGGGCTTTACTTAGGAGGAATGGGAAGCCACTGAATGTTAAAATTAAAGGCAGTGGGGGCCGGGCGCGGTGGCTCACACCTATAATCCCAGTACTTTGGTAGGCCAAGGTGGGTGGATCACCTGAGGTCAGGAGTTCGAGACCAGCCTGGCCCAACATGGGCTCTACTAAAAATACAAAAATTAGCTGGCTGTGGTGGCGGGCGCCTGTAATCCCAGCTACTCAGGAGGCTGAGGCAGGAGAATTGTTTGAACCTGGGAGGCAGAGGTTGCAGTGAGCTGAGACTGCGCCATTGCACTCCAGCCTGGGCAACAAGAGCAAAACTCTGTCTCAAAATAAATAAATAAATATAAATAAAAGTAGTGGGTTGATACGGTCCAATTTATTTGTCAGAGATCACCATGGCTCTTGGGTAGAGAATGGATTTGAAGCTGGCCTGACCTAGAATTGGACAGACAAAATGGGAGGCTGTTGCAGTAATCTAGATGGTGGATGGTGGTGGCTTGGACTAGAATGATGTCCAAGCCACCTGTGGAGGTGGACAGAGGTGGGTGGATTTAAGAAATATCTTGGAGGTTCAACTGACCTGACATGTGATGGATTGGATATGGTAGGGTGAGAGGGAAAGGAAGTCATAAGAATGAACACATCAAATCAGGAGAGCTTGATGTTGAAAGTGAACCAGGAAGTGGCAGCTGCTTTCTTTCCCTTACAGCCACTGTGATACCAGGGTGAGGTCACCATTACAAAGACAGCTTTGGGCTGTGACACCTGTGAGTGGAGATTTCTGTTGGAGTGAATTACTAGGAAATGCCATTGAAACCAGGGCGTGTGTGTATGTGTCTGCAAGTGATTACCCACTCAGTACCGCCAAGTCTTTGTCTTGTAACAGCAGAGCTGCTGTGATCTCATTGATGTGCTGTCACACAGCAGATGAAGTCACTGCTTTAAAGGATATAGGACTAAGAAAAGGAGAACATAATATATAACATTAGTAAAGTTAGACCCATAAATGAAAAAAAAAATTCTCAAGTAAGTGAACCAGTTAAATGTTTTTTGCATTATGAACTGTAAGCATAGAAAAGAGTCTTGTGCCTTTTTCATTTTACTTAAACTGCCTTTGGTTACAAAGACTTCTATTGTATTTCTGTAACTCCCATCAGAGGAAGGTTTTTATAAATAGTATCTGATATGTCATTTTAATTGTAGTTATTAACTAAAAAATGTTATAATTACATTACAAGCAATCCACATGCTTATTAAAATGCCATCAACTCTAACATGTATTTGCTGACATTACTCTTCCTCTCCCTTAACAATAGTCTTAGACATCCATTAAGATACTATGGTTTTCATTGCTATACGCCCTGGAAAATTGTGCTTCTTACCCTATACTTTTGAAGGAGGGACAGCTAGCTCTGGCTTAGCTCCAAAAGGATTAAGAAGCTCTAGCCTTGAATAGAGAGAGTGATGGGAGGTCATTTTAGGCCTTATCTTCATCTCAGAGCACTTCCTAGGTGGCCTTTGGTTCTGGGTCTGGCACAGATCTCTAGACCTAAGGGTCTCTGAATTCCAACAAAATTAACTCCCAGACCCTTGTATTGGCAAAGAGAGAGGTTCCGCTCTCCATAAGGTGTGCTGGTTCAGATCTCATGCCCCAGCTGGCTCAGGAGGAGACCAAGCCTGACTTTGCCCTGTTTTCCTCTGGGACAGGGACCACGTCTGTCGTGTCCTTTGCTGTGTGACCCAGTGTAGGGGCTCAATAAATGCATCTGCGAGGGAGGCAGTGGTTGTGGTTCCTGTAGGCACAGAGCAGGCAGTAGATTGCCTGGGTGAACGTGGAGAAGCATTTAATCTTATGTTTAGCCCGGTAGATTACAGACTGGGGATGTTTGAAGTATGAAATCAAAGCTCTGCTTCTTTCGGTTTCCCAGTTTGGGGTATGGCTTTGTGGTCAGTGCCCTTTTCTTTCTTTTCTTTTTTTTTTTTTTTGTCAGAATTTTGCTCTTGTTGCCCAGACTGGAGTACAATGCCACAATCTTAGCTCACTGCAACCTCCGCCTCCCAGGTTCAAGCAGTGATTCTCCTTCCTCAGCCTCCTGAATACCCTTTTCTTCTTGAAGAAGCAGGTTACCTTCTGCGACTTGCTAGCTAATGATGCCTTTGGCAAAGGCGGCAGTTTTCACCACTAATGAGACAGAATTCCTCTCCTGGAGGGAGACGCTTGTTGATAATCTGTTAGAGGAAAATCAAGGGCTTTAGTCTCCAGGGTGTTCCTGGGGGACACATTTAGGAATGTGCCTGTGGAGAGAAAAAAGGCAATGGTAATTAAGTATCTTTTCCTGAATGCTGGCCTTTGAATGGAGTAGAGGGAAGGCATTTATAAGAAATCCCCCAAAAATATTTCTAGAGGTGTGACTGCCACACACACTTCACTTTTTAAAAAGGACGTGGCTAGCGTCTAGGTAGAACAATTAAGGCCTCTAGAAAGCCTGGTCTAAAGAGGTCTCTGGTTATTATAAAAGAATGGGCATCCTGTGTGAAATACAGTAGCAGCCGGCTGGGGCCCCAGATGTTTCTTCAGTCTGCTCCTTTCCCATGCAGAGAACTGTGACATGTGGTTCACTAAAATAGAACTTTTCATTTGTACTAATCATTTGTTATTAAAACATGATTTAGAAATGCTTTTGGTGAGGCCAGGCTTATGCCTGTACAGAATCCCAGCACTTTGGGAGGCCGAGGTGGGTGGATCACTTGAGGTCAGGAGTTCGAGACCAGCCTGGCCAACATGGTGAAACCTTGTTTCTACTAAAAATACAAAAAATTAGCCAGGTATGGTGGCGGGCACCTGTTATCCTAGCTACTCAGGAGGCTGAGGCAGAAGAATCACTTGAACCTGGGAGGCGGAGCTTGCAGTGAGCCGAAATCCTGCCACTGCACTCCAGCCTGGGTGACTCTTGTCTCAAAGAAAAAAAAAAAAAGAAATGCTTTTGGTGTAATTATTTTCCCTTCCTTTGGACTTACCTTGCTTATGAAATAAATCACAGATACTCTGCTTCCTTGCCAGGAACTCTCATAGCAAGAAATGTGGGAGTTTATGTGGTGAGGAAGGGCTGAGTGTTCTCCGATGTCAGTCATGCTGAAGTTTGTTTTCTTTTGTCCTGGTTAAGGGGTGGTGAACCAAACTATTGCATTTTATTTTTCCATTCTTAAAGTCTCTGTGTGTGAGGACCCCATGGTTGCCACAAGACAGTATTCTTTGACAGAATAAATAAATGCATCAGTGGCATTTACATTTGAGCAAGAGGTTGGATACTGGATTTGATGGTAGAATACTAACATGTGTGGCTTTTTGGGATAGGATCGAGCTTTGTAAAGAATTGGTAAGTCATGATGGTGGGTGTGGTAGACGTAAATGTTTAAAAAGGAGTTGATTTTTCTAATTCTTAGAGAATTGTTAAAATAAAGATGCTTGGTATTTCCTTTAGTCTTCACCTACAAGAAATTTAGTATTGCTCTCCACTTAGAAAACGTATCTTGATTCATAGACTTAATTATGTCATCTTGGCCTATTTCTGAGAGTTCGAGAGCCCTGTTTCTTGTCTCTTTCTTTTCTGTATAGAAACCCTGAAGGGGTCCATGAGGATCATGACATCTCTCAATAAATTGCAGAAAGTAAAGCCGGGCGCGGTGGCTCATGCCTGTAATCCCAGCACTTTGGGAGGCCGAGGCGGGCGGATCACGAGGTCAGGAGATCGAGACCATCTTGGCTAACACGGTGAAACCCCGCCTCTACTAAAAATACAAAAATTTAGCCGGGTGCGGTGGTAGGCGCCTGTAATCCCAGCTACTCAGGAGGCTGAGGCAGGAGAATGGTGTGAATCCAGGAGGTGGAGCTTGCAGTGAGCCGAGATAGCGCTACTGCAGTCCGGCCTGGGCGAAAGAGCGAGATTCCGTCTCAAAAAAAAAAAAAAAAAAAAAAAAGTTGCAGAAAGTTTACACTGAGGGGCTGGGTGCAGTGGTGGCTCATTCCTGTAATTGCAGTACTTTGAGAGGATCACTTGAATCCAGGAGTTTAAAACCAGCTTAAGCAACATGATGAGACCCCATCTCTACAAAAAATAAAACCTTAGCAGGGTGTGGTGGTGCATGTCTGTAATCCTAGCTACTCGGTAGGCTGAGGTGGGAGGATTGCTTGAGCCTGGGAAGTTGAGACTGCCGTGAGCCGTGATGGCAGCACTGCAGTCCAGCTTGGGCAACAGAGCCTGTCTGAAAAAAATAAAAACAAATACCTTTTTTTTTTTTTAAAGAAAGTACACACTGATCATGGTTTGTTAAAAATTTTATATATTTTTTAAGTTTGGAAATGTAGCTAGGTGCGGTTGCTCACGCCTGTAATCCTAGCACTTTGGGAGGCCAAGGGGGGCGGATCACCTGAGGTCAGGAGTTTGAGACCAGCCTGGCCAGCATGGTGAAACTCCGTCTCTACTAAAGATACAAAAATTAGCCAGGTATAGTGGTGGGTGCCTGTAATCCCAGCTACTCAGGAGGCTGAGGCAGGAGAATCACTTGAACCCAGGAGGCAGAGGCTGCAGTGAGCTGAGATTGCGCCACTGCACTCCAGCCTGGGCGACACAGTGAGACTCTGTCTCAAAAAAATAGATAAACAGATATATAATTTTGGAAATTATGTAATACAAACCAATTTTGGAAGTGAGTCATTTCTGTTCCCTTCAAATGCAAACCATTGTTATTTATATTTGGTCGATAAGTTAGGGTGGTTAGTAATACAGTGTGTCGAAACTGTTAAAATCCTAAGTTCCCTTTTGAGAATCATCTGAATGGGCAGATAAACTATGGCATATACCCACTTCACGGAATATCATTTAGCCATTCAAAATTATAAGTTTGACGATTATAAGCCAATAATGTATAATGCACTACAAAGAAAATTGCATATGTACAGCTAAGTAGGAATTATAGCTAAGACTTATGGCCAGGTACTGTTCTAAGCACTTTGCATACATTAAGCCATTTAATCTTCCTAACATTCTTATGAGGTGGGTGTTCCTAACCCTGTTTCGGAAGAGGATCCTGTCCCACAGAGAGGTTAAATATCTTGTCTAAGGTTTCTCAGCTACTAGTTGTTAAAATGTATGGGAAAAAGACTTCAAGAAGATTTACAAAAAGGCAGTCGTCAGATTAGCATGGGACTAAGTCAATTTTTGCTTTTTTTTTTTTTTTTTTTTGAGATGGCATCTCCCTCCATCACCCAGGCTGAGTGCCGTGGCGCGATCTCGGCTCACTGCAACCTCCGCTTCCCAGGTTCAAGCAATTCTCATGCCTCAGCCTCCCGAGTAGCTGGGATTACAGGTGCGCACCACCACACCAGGCTCATTTTTGTATTTTTAGTAGAGGCGGGGTTTCACCATGTTGGCCAGGCTGGTCTCGAACTCCTGACCTCAAGTGATCTGCCCGCCTCGGCCTCCCAATGTGCTGGGATTACTAGGCGTGAGCCTCCGTGTCTGGCTGTCATTTACCAGTTCTTAGAATTCAGTTTGATGGCTACAAACAGCCTTTCCATGCTGCTGGAGTGGCTGCTTTGGGAATTAAGGTCAAAAAAACGAGCCATGACCTATTTGCTACTCTCATGATTTACCAGTTTTTCCATGTAGCTGACAATGGGCAGAGGGCAAGGTCTAGGGAGGCAAGGTTGGCTGATGGATAATTCTGTGTTCAGAGTTAGGTTATGATGACTAGCTACCTTCTTCAATACCAGTGCTCGTTAAACTGCATAGTTTCTGGAAGGTACACAGCACAAACATTTTATAGGTCATAAACATTTCTGTCTGTTTGCTGTGCATTGCTTCTAGGTGACCAGAAGAAGAGACTGGACGTTTTATCCATATGCAATCACTCCTTTTCAGATCCTTTTTAAAAGATGTTCTCAACTGCTAACCGCATGATTTGCAGCCTGATTTTTTATTTCCTGGGGAAGACAGTTCATGGACTGCTTTTAAAATTTCTTCATCTAAGAAAGGTTAAGTGTGTCCTCTGTCCCACACTAGGTCAGGGGTGGTTCTGTTCTTCCTGCTTCTTTCCTCAGTCGAGACCATCATCCCCTGTGTCATGATGCCTGGTTAACATGGAGATGACTCATGCTGTAAGTCAGGATTGGGATTTTTGTATAGCCAAGGAAGTAGGCAGTCCTCACCGAACCCGGAGTCCAAACTGGATACAGAAATAATGATCCCTTGAAATTAACACTGACACATGTAAAGTGTGGAGGTAACCCAGAGAGCTGGTGGTCCTCCTTGCCTGGCCTTTCCTGGAGACTCCTGTGTTTAATACGGGGATGCAGTATTTATTCACTTGCTGAACAGTCCCTAGATAGGTGGTTCTGATAGCCTGTTGGGGCTTAAATGACCTGAAACCTTATTTGTACGGGAGTCATTTGTGATGAAATTGTGTACTTCAGCAGGAGTTTTACCTGTAATTAATTTCTCTCATGCCAGAAAGTTAGAAAGTTGGAAGCAGCTGCCCCAGTGTAACAAATGCTTTGTGATCTTGGGTGAGCCTGTTTCCCATCCCATTGCAGGGTAAGCTTTTTAGTCCTCTTCATTCTCTGTATTTCCAGCGTCTGGTATGTAAAAACGTTGGAACTGAATCTCCGAAGGCATCATTTCTCTGCATATGTCTGCTCTCTGGAATGTTCTAAAGGGAAAAAAACATGTTTATTTCAGCTGCAGAAAGATTATTTTTGAGACATCCCAGTCAGTCCTTTACCAGCGTAATCGTGAATATCTGCAGGGCTGCACGGGAAGGCTTTTCATTTCCCTATAGCAAGAGCCATGCTGCCCTGACCCTGCCACATTCCGACAGAAGGCCCCCTGGGATCAGCTCTGGGTATGTTTGGGAAGCCACTCCATGTTCTGAGGCACACCGGCCCTGAGGATAGGGCATGGTTGAATGGTCTTAGCTGTTCCAAGAGGACTGAAAAGCCCAAGAGATTTCACAGTATGGCCGTAGGCACGGGCTTCCCAGCGGGCTACTCAGGAGGTGGGCTGGTGCCCTGCACCCCGCTCGTGTGTGGGCACAGGCTCATGTTTTTTTCTGCACTGTATTTAGTTCATTCTTTTTCTGTGTTCCCTTATTTCTCTTCATAAAACATCTTTTTGAAAGTGTAGAAAACTTAAATGACTTTTTGTATACTTTTATCTGTGCCTTGTCTTGTGTTTGACCAAAAAAAATAAAATCCCCAAAAACAAAAACTGCAGGGTAGCCTATTTGGATAATACACAGTTTTGCTTGTCTGTGGCGAGACCACCATTTGGGAGGGTGTATAAACTGATAATAGTGGTTGTCTCTGGTACGGAGACTGAGGGGTATGGGATCAGGAGGGATGAGAAGATGGAATTTTTCATCCTATACCATTTTGTATGATTTGAATTTTTACCCAATGCCTGTTATTACTTAAAAATATAGGCTGGGGGCTGGGCCTGGTGGCTCACGCCTGTAATCCCAGCACTTTGGGAGGCCAAGGGAGACGGATCATCTGAAGTCAGGAGTTTAAGACCAGCCTGGCCATCATGGTGAAACCCCGTCTCTACTGAAAATACAAAACTTAGCCGGATGTGGTAGCACACGCCTGTAATCCTGGCTACTCAGGAGGCTGAGACAGGAGAATTGCTTGAATCCGGGAGGCAGAGGTTGCAGTGAGCTGAGATCGCACCACTGCACTCCAGCCTGTGCAACAGAGTGAGACTCCATCTCAAAAAAAAAAAATAAAAATAAAAATAAAAAATATAGGCCGAGTGCAATGGCTCACACCTATAACCCCAGCACCATGAGAGACTGAGGTGAGGGGATTCTGTGTGGCCAGGAGTTTAAGACCAGCCTGGGCAGCATAGCAAGACCCTATCTCTAAAACAAAACAAAAGACTAGCTGGCGTAGTGGTTCACACCTGTAATCCCGGCACTTTGGGAGGCTAAGGCAGGCAGATCACTTGAGGTCAGGAGTTCGAGACCAGCCTGGCCAACATGATGAAACCCTGTCTCTATTAAAAATACAAAAATTAGCTGGGCATGATGGTACATGCCTGTAATACCAACTACTATGGAGGCTGAGGCATGAGAATTGCTTGAACCCCGAAAGTGGAGGTTGCAGTGAGCCAAGATCATGCCACTGCACTCCAGCCTGGGCAACAGAACAAGACTGTCTCAACAACAACAACAACTAGTTGGGTGTGGTGACACATGCTTTTAGTCCCAGCTCCTCAAGAGGCTGAGGTGGGAGGATGGCTTGAGCCTAGAACTTCAAAGCTGCTGTGAGCTATGAATGTGCACTGTACTCCAGCCTGGACAACAGAGCAAGACCCCGTCTCAAAATATATATGTGTGTGTATATAGTTTATAGAAATTTTATTTTATTTTATTTTTTTTGAGATGGAGTCTCACTCTGTCGCCCGGGCTGGAGTGCAGTGGTGCGATCTTGGCTCACTGCAAGCTCCGCCTCCTGGGTTCACGCCATTCTCCTGCCTCAGCCTCTGAGTAGCTGGGACTACAGGTGCCCGCCACCACGCCCAGCTAATTTTTTGTATTTTTAGTGGAGATGGGGTTTCACCGTGTTAGCCAGGATGGTCTCGATCTCCTGACATCGTGATCCACCCGCCTCGGCCTCCCAAAGTGCTGGGATTAACAGGCGTGAGCCACCGAGCCCAGCAGTTTATAGAAATTTTATGTTGGCCGGGCGCAGTAGCTCACGCCTGTATTCCCAGCACTTTGGGAGGCCGAAGCGAGTGGATCATGAGGTCAGGAGTTCGAGACCAGCCTGGCCAAGATGGTGAAACCTTGTCTCTACTAAAAATACAAAAATTAGCCAGATGCAGTGGCATGCACCTGTACTCCCAGCTACTCAGGAGGCCGAGGCAGGAGAATCGCTTGAACCTGGGCGGCAGAGGTTGCAGTGAGCTGAGGTCGTGCCACGGCACTCCAGACTGGGCAATAGACAATAGAGTGAGACTCTGTCTCAAAAAAAAAAAAAAAAAAAAAATTATGTCACTTTCTACATATCCAGAGATCCTTTTAATTCTCTCAGGACTGAGTTTAATGATAAGCAATAATAATTTGCTTATTCAAGGGATCATTTGATTTTTACTTTTGATAGGTGGTAAGATTTTTTCAGAATATGGGCTTAAAAATAAACTTGCCACGTTGGGATTATGGCTCTCTTTTTCCGCCCTTTGGACTAGGGAAATGGACCCAACCCTGATTTCTGAGATAATTCAAGCTTTCCGGGCCTACGTGAAAGATAATACTGGAATACACCCACGCCGCCATCACATGCTGTGTTGCTAGGCTGGGACTTTATTATTTATGAGCTACTTCTGTGAGGTGCAGGAATTAAGTGAACTGAAAAACACATGGGCAATAACACTTAGAAACTGAGTTGATCTTAAACATAAAAATCCACAGATGTGTTCTTCTGGTTTGGGATTTCTTAGGGCAAGATATTCAAGCACTGTGGTTTTCACTGTCTTATCAAAGTATGCTTCTATCAAACATCCCTTGCTTAAACTGTTTTTGAATTTGAGGATAATATTGCTAGTAAAAGAAACAATTATTGGCCGGGCACAGTGGCTCACGCCTGTAATCCCAACATTTTGGGAGGCTGAGGCAGGCGGATCACCTGAGGTCAGGAGTTTGAGACCAGCCTGGCCAACATAAAATTAGTTGGGCATAGCTGCTCACGCCTGTAATCCCAGCTACTCAGCAAGCTGAGGCAGGAGAATCGGTTGAACCCAAGAGGAGGAGGTTGCAGTGAGCTGAGATCACGTCACTGCACTCCAGCCTGGGCGACAGAACGAGACTCAGTCTCTAAAACAAACAAAAACAAAAACAAAAAAACTAGAAAAAAAAGAAACAATTCTTGTTTTCCTTTCCAGCTTTAATACATCGAGCACAGATTTGTAAATTCTGCCCCTTTGCCTGGGCTGTTTCCCTGCTGGCCTATGATTCAGGCTGTTTCATATCCTTCAATAGCCCCGTGGCTGGTGCCTGGCTACCTGGTGTTTGGTTTTAGGTTTGCTTGTGAAATTAAGCAGCAAGAACAGTTGGTGACGTTTTTATTTGCACTTCCTAATGGTGTTGGAAGTTTCCAAAACAAATCCCACTTTAGGACCCAGGGATTGGACCTGAGGATCAGGTAATAATTGGTCCCGAGGGAGGATTCTGGAATCGGTTGTAGTTTTGCTCAAAAACCATTAGGAAGTGCAAACAAAACCTCACTGATACTTTTGGAAAGGCAAGGCTGGCCCTTGGAATTGTCAACTGGCTGTGTTACAGGAAAGGGGTCCCGATCCAGACCCCAAAAGAGGGTGTTTGGATCTCCTGCAAGAAAGAATTCAGGGCAAGTCTGCAGTGCAAAGTAAAAGCAAGCTATTAAGAAAGTAAAGTATTGAAGGTACAGCTACTCCATAGACAGAGTAGGACGTTCCCGAAAGCAAGAGGAGGAACGCATCCACTCTAGGCACTATGCTTGTTTATACACAGGATAAAAAGATCATTGAGAGATGTGCCCTACTACAAGGGTTTGTGATAAAGGATTAATTTTCTCAATTACTATATTTTGTGAGAATCAATATTATTATCTTCAAAGCAAAATTAGGATTGCCTTTGTTCTCCAGATTTTGGGATATTGGAATACTCCCAAGTCCGGGTCTGTTTGGTAAACATTATCCATCTGTTCCCTTACCCATAAACATCTAGAGGCTAGGAATACCTAACTTTCTGGGAATGCAGCGCAGCAAGTCCCAGCCTCATTTTCCTAGCCCTCATTCAAGATGGAGTTGCTCTGGTTTGAATGCCTCTGACAGCTGCTTTGGAGGCCTGTCACATTTTTGCATCCCTGTGGAGGGCTAATAGAAGGGGCTGTGTGGAAGAGCTGTGGAGAAACCCCTGCCTGATGCTCCTGCCCTGGGCGGGGAGGAGAAGCATGCTGCCCGCCTGCGGTTGGCGAGGTCATTGAAACCTCCTCAGTCAGCGTTCAGCAACTTCTCCTTTTCAGGTGCCTGCAACTGGTATTTACAAAAGCTAAACACCCTTCATCACCAAGGCTACCACTTACCACATGACTGTCAGAAGAGAAAAATATAAATAATCCTCTCAAAATCAAAGTGACAAATATGCAAACGATTCCAGGCCAGGCCCTGCTGGCAAGGGTGACATTGTCTATAAAGACCTTGCATTTTCCACTTGAGCCCAGGAGTCCAGGGCTGCAGTGAGCTATGATCGCACCACTGCACTCCAGCCTGGGCAACAGAGTGAGACCCTGTTGCAAAAAATAAAAAATAAAAAAAGACCTTGCATCTTGTAACACACACCACTCCCCGCCTGCCCAGCTCTGGATTGAGGTTATAAAAACCATAAAAGATTTGTCTCCTAAGGGTCCAAAATTATAGCTCATATAATTTTATCCTCTCTTTGCTGTATTTTGTGAATTCATTTTAAGTTCTTCTTGATGACTTTGTATACTGGCCTTTAAGTAATCTCAACGATTTATGACTGATGGCAAGCTATGTTAGTTTCCTTCCTTTCATCTTTGGACATTTAAATGAGAAGCTTAAATGTTTCTCAAAAAGAATTTAAATTTGAACCCTCCTTTCTCTATGTTACAAAAGATGGCCCATCCAAGATAAATTAGGAGAGAATTTAAAGCAGGAGTCTTGGTGTAGGGGAAAGAATAGGAGAAAGAATAGAGGAAACTGATTTGGAATCCTAGCTGTACCCCATAGTGGTTGCAAGACCTTGTGCCAATTTTCAGACCTCTGAGCTTCAATTTCTTCATCTATAAAATGGGTATAATATCTACTCCGTGTCATTCTTGTGAGGCTGAAATGAGGATATCTCTGTGCGTATGCAGTGTCAGGTATGCCACAGGTGCTGTTTAGGTGTTAGGTTTTGACTTTCCCCTGTGCCTTTCCTCTAAGTGTAGAAGGAGCTGTAGCAGTGGGGGCAGGGATCTGCCCTGTGAGCGAGCCGCCAGCCATGGCTGAAGGTGAAAGAGGAAGTTGTGCTCATTTGGGCAAAACCATCATTTCCTTTAAGTCCACTACCCTCAGCTCTTAAATAGGTCACTGAAAAGAACTTCAGAATGTGAGTTCTCAGTTTGTGAGGGTGACCTGGTGGACAGCTCGCTATAGACCAGGTATTTGGAGTTATTTGTCCCATTGTATGGTCTTGCTACAAACTGGGCTCATATATATATATATATATATATATATTTTTTAAAGAGATAGGATCTCACTCTGTTGCGCAGACTGGAGTGCAGTGGTGCAATCATTGATCTTACTACAGCCTTGAACTCCTGGGTTCAAGTGATCCTTCTGCCTCAACCTCCCAAGTAGCTGGGACTATTAAGTACGCACCACTGTACCCAGCTAATTAACAAATATATTTTTAGCCACGCTTGGTGGCTTATACCTGTAATCCCAGCACTTTGGGAGGCCAAGGTGGGTGGATCACTTGAGGTCAGGAGTTTGAGACCAGCCTGTCTAACATGATGAAACCCTGTCTCTACTAAAAATACAAAGAATAGCTGGGCATTGTGGCATACACCTGTAGTCCCAGCTACTTGGGAGGCTGAGGCAGGAGAATCACTTGAACCCGGGAGGCGGAGGTTGCAGTGAGCTGAGATCGTGCCATTGCACTCCAGCCTGGGGGACAGAGTGAGACTCTGTCTCAAAAAAAAAAAATTTTTTTTTAGAGAATGAGATCTTGCCTTGTTGCCTATACTGGTCTCAAACTCCTGGATGCAACCAATCCTCCTGTCTCAGACTCCCAAAGCACTGGGATTACAGGTGTGAGCCACTGTAGCCGACCTGGCTCACATTCTTACAGTTCACCAAAGGTATAGGGCTCCTAAATGGAAAATGAATGCCATGAGATCTCCTTTTTCTGAAGCTTGTCTCTC
>NW_026652297.1:42348456-42653250 GCF_009828535.3 Hylobates moloch | reverse complement strand
CCACTGCGCCTGGCCCCATTTTAACCATTTTTAAGTGTGCAGTTCAATGTCATTAAGAATATTCACATTGTTGTGTGACCATCACCGCCATCCATCTCCAGAACTTTTTCATTTTCCGCAACTGAAGCTCTATACCCATCAAACATTAACTCCTCATTCTCTCCTTCCCCTCCTCCGGCAATCACCATTCTACTTTCTGACTGGATGAATTTCACTAACCCGGGAACCTCACATAAGTGGACTAATATAGTGTTTGTCATTTTCTAACTGACTGATTTCACTCTTTTTTTTTTTTTTTTTTTTTTTTGAGATGGAGTCTGGCTCTCTTGCCTAGGCTGGAGTGCTGGAGTGCAGTGGCATGATCTTGGCTCACTGCAACTTCCGCCTCCCGGGTTCAAGCAATTCTCCTGCTTCAGCCTCCTGCATAGCTGGGATTACAGGCGCTCGCCATGATGCCCGGCTAATTTTTGTATTTTTAGTAGAGACGGGGTTTCGCCATGTTGGCCAGGCTGGTCTCGAGCTCCTGACCTCAGGTGATCTGCCTGCCTCGGCCTCCCAAAGTGCTGGTATCACAGGCGTGAGCCACTATGCCTAGCCTGATTTCACTCTTTTAAAAAAATTTTTATTTTTATTTATTTATTTTTAGAAACAGAGTCTCGCTTTGTCACCCAGACTAGAGTGCAGTGGTGCAATTATAGCTCACTGCAGCCTCGAATTCCTAGGCTCATGTTGAGTTGTTGGGAGTATAGGCGCACACCACCATGCCAGCACATTTTTAAATTTTTTATGGAGATGGAGTCTTGCAATATTGCCCAGGCTGGTCTTGAACTCCTGGCCTCAAGTGATCCTCCTGCCTCAGGCTCCCAAAGCTCTGGGATTACAGGTGTGAGCCACCATGCCCAACCCCCTCCCCACCTTTTTTTTTTTTTAATTCTGTGTTGTATTATTATTATTTTTTTACTCCCTGGCAGGGACCATTCCTTACTACAAACTTGATTTTCTCTGAGATTTAATTATACATCATTTGCACGCTACCCTTCTTAGCTGTTTGTGTATGATCTTTGCTTTTTTGTTTGTTTGTTTGTTTTTGAGATGGAGTCTCACTCTGTTGTCCAGGCTGGAGGGCAGTGGTGCGATCTTGGCTCACTGCAACCTCTGCCTTCTGGGTTCAAGTGATTCTCCTGCCACAGCCTTCTGAGTAGCTGGGACTACAGGTGCCTGCCATCACACCCGGCTAATTTTTTATATTTTTAGTAGAGATGGGGTTTCACCATATTGGCCAGGCTGGTCTCGAACTCCTGACCTTGTGATCCACCCGCCTCAGCCTCCCAAAGTGCTGGGATTACAGGTGTGAGCCACCGCGCCGGCCCTGGTCTTTGCATTTTTACCCTACTGAAGGAAAACATCACTCATCGGAAGTGATTCCATGGAATATTTTTTTCTTTATTTTTAGAATGAGCTCTTCATTGAATCAGGATTTGAGGTGATTATATGCTAAGCACAACACTGGATCCTATCTTTGTCTAGTGCATATCTTCTCAAAAATAAAAGTGCAAAATAAAAAACAAAACAAAAGAAATAAAAGTGCAAATTCTGCTCTCAGCTGGGCGCAGTGGCTTACGCCTGTAATCCCAACATTTTGGGAGGCTGAGACGGGCGGATCATCTGAGGTCAGGAGTTCGAGTCCAGCCTGGCTAACATGGTGAATCCCCGTCTCTACTAAAAATACAAAAATTCACCGGATGTGGATGTAGTGATGCGCTCCTGTAATCTCAGCTACTCAGGAGGCTGAGGCAGGAGAATCATTTGAACCCAGGAGGCAGAGGCTGCAGTGAGCTGAGATGGCGGCATTGCACTCCAGCCTGGGTGACAGAGCAAGACTCTGTGTCAAAAAAAAAAAAATAAAATTCTGCTCTCTTCTACCACTTCCCGAAGAGAATGCATGCATTGAAGAGGCTGCTGGTAGCAGAGAGGAGAGGCCAGTTCATGGGGATTGTGAACATTGTTGCAGTTGCTTCCATTCAAAGGTAACTCCTCAGCCTTTCTCCTTTCAGGTGGTATAAGTTGAAATCCAAACCAGGAAAGAAGGACAAGGAGCGAGGAGAAATTGAGGTTGACATCCAGTTTATGAGAAACAACATGACTGCCAGCATGTTTGACCTTTCTGTGAAAGACAAGTCTCGGAATCCATTTGGAAAACTGAAAGACAAGATCAAGGGGAAGAATAAGGACAGCGGGTCAGACACCGCCTCCGCCATCATCCCTAGCACGACACCTTTGGTCGACAGTGATGATGAGTCTGTGGGCAAAGACAAGAAAAAGAAATCAAAGATCAAGACCTTACTTTCCAAGTCGAATTTGCAGAAGACGCCTCTTTCCCAGTCCATGTCTGTCCTGCCGACTTCAAAGCCAGAAAAAGTGCTGCTTCGTCCCGGAGACTTTCAGTCCCAGTGGGATGAAGATGACAATGAGGATGAGTCCTCCTCGGCCTCGGATGGTGAGTTTCTGCCTCTCCCTGCTTGACCTCTCTTCTTCCACTTACCATGCTTCGTTCTGAGAGAGAAGAAACAGACAAATCTCAAGAGAAAGAGTTTAATTCAATTCCTCAGTTACAAAATCATGGTGGTGGGGGTGATGATAGTGGTGGTTAAGATGCTGTCTCTAAGGCCAGGCGTGGTGGCTCATGCCTATAATCCCAGCACTTTGGGAGGCCGAGGCAGGCAGATCGCTTGAGCCCAGGAGTTTGAGACCAGCCTGGGCAACATGGTGAAACCCTGTCTCCACAAAAAATATAAAAATTAGCCAGATGTGATGACACACTCCTGTAGCCCCAGCTACGCAGGAGGCTAGGCTGGGAGGATTGCTTGAGCTCAGGAAGTAGAGGCTGCAGTAAGCTGTGATCGTGCCACTGCACTCCAGCCTGGGTGACAGAGTGAGACTCTGTCTCAAAAAAAAAAAAAAAAATGCCCTCTCTTCTTCTTTTTTTAAAATATTTTTCGTTTGTTTGTTTTAGAGACAGGGTCTTACGGAGTGCAGTGGCGCGATCATAGCTTACTGCAGCCTCCAACTCCTGGGCTCAAGGAATCCTCCCACCTGGGCCTTCTGAGGAGCTGGGACTACAGGTGTGCACCATCACACCTAATTAAAAAAAATTTTTTTTTAAGAGATGAGGTCTCACTATGTTGCCCAGGCTGGTCTGAAACTCCTGGCTTCAAGTGATCCTCCTGCCTCAGCCCCTCAAAGGGCTGGTATGACCAGCGTGAACCACTGCCCACAGCTGAGATGCCCTCTCTATTTCTAAGCCCTCTGGTTTCTTTCTTTCTTTCTTTCTTTTGAGATGGAGTCTTGCTCTGTCACCCAGGCTGGAGTGCAGTGGCGCGATCTCGGCTCTCTGCAACTTCCGCCTCCTGGGTTTAAGTGATTCTCCTTCCTCAGTCTCCCGAATAGCTTGGATTACAGGTGCCCGCCACCACACCCGGTGAATTTTTGTATTTTTAGTAGAGTTGGGGTTTCACCATGTTGGCCAGGCTGGTTTTGAACTTCTGACCTCAAGTTCCTGCCTTGGCCTCCTGAAGTGCTGGGATTATACCCTCTGGTTTCTAAGAATGTATAAATTCCTTTTCCAGAGTTCCTGGCTCTATAAATGATGCCAACTAGTACAAGCTTTTAGAGCTAACCGAATGAGTGTCTTGCAAGTTTTTTTTTTTTTTTAAGGGTAAAACCATGGAACCTGATAGTAATTCTGATATTTCATTAATTCATCAGGTAGTTATTGAGTTCCTGTGATGTGCTTAAGCCTCGTGGGATATAGCCTTATCAGAAGCCAAGGAATCTGGTTCCTTTAGCTCTGAGTTAATTATGTATTTTGAACTTCAATTTCAATGTCTAAATCCCTCCCATTGGCCGGATTCTGCTACTCTACCAAGAGTGCTGCCCTTTTCATTGGTTTAATCCAGAGTTTCTCAACCTCAGCACTGTGGACAGTTTGGACTAGACAGGCCTTTGTCGTGAGGGGCTGTGCTATACATTGTAAGATGTTCAGTATCATCTTTGTCCTCTACCTGCTGGATACTAATAGCAGCACGCCCCCTCCAAGTTGTGACAACCAGAAATGTATCCAGACGTTGACAGATGCCCCTACACTGCAAACCACCCATTTAACATCTTATCCCCTTTCTGTTCTTTGTTTTTCTTCCCAAAGTCATGTCTCACAAGAGAACAGCGAGTACGGATCTTAAGCAACTGAACCAGGTCAACTTTACCCTTCCCAAGAAGGAAGGGCTTTCCTTTCTTGGCGGCCTTCGGTCTAAGAATGATGTCCTTTCCCGCTCTAATGTCTGCATCAATGGGAACCATGTTTACCTGGAGCAGCCAGAAGCCAAGGGTGAGACCAAGGACAGCAGCCCGTCCTCCTCCCCATCCCCCAAGGGCTTCAGAAAGAAGCATTTGTTCTCCTCTACGGAGAACCTGGCGGCTGGGTCTTGGAAGGAGCCTGCTGAAGGAGGTGGGCTGTCTTCTGACAGACAGCTCTCTGAATCTTTCACCAAAGACTCCTTGAAGTCTATGACCCTGCCATCCTACCGACCTGCCCCACTGGTCAGTGGGGACCTCAGAGAAAACACGGCCCCCGCAAACTCGGAGGCCACAAAAGAAGCCAAGGAGAGCAAGAAGCCAGAGAGCAGGAGGTCCTCTTTGCTGTCTCTGATGACGGGGAAGAAGGATGTGGCTAAGGGCAGTGAAGGTGAAAACCCTCTCACAGTCCCGGGGAGGGAGAAGGAAGGCATGCTGATGGGGGTTAAGCCGGGGGAGGACGCGTTGGGGCCTGCTAAAGACCTTGTGAGAAGATCCGAGAAAGATACTGCAGCTGTTGTCTCCAGACAGGGCAGCTCCCTGAACCCCTTTGAAGATGTGCAGATCACAGAACCAGAAGCTGAGCCAGAGTCCAAGTCTGAACCGAAACCTCCAATTTCCTCTCCGAGGGCTCCCCAAACCAGAGCTGTCAAGCCCCGGTGAGTTTTGGCTCTTCTCGTGCAGGGCATTTCTGCCTCGCCATTGGTGGTTTTCAGGCTTACGTTAGACCAACTCTTGCTGGTTCCATGATATCATAGTACCCGTATATGCCAAAGGTTTGCTGGTCTAAATTATTTTTTTAACCAGTCCCTACTGCCAGCTTGGCCTGCCCTGTACAAATTGCAGTGATGTTTCCTAGCTCAGAGCTACTGCCCAGCAGGCATGGTCTGTCCTTTCAGTCAGCTTATCAGATCTCAGTGGAATGCAGTGGTTTGTAGCAGATTGTGGGTGTTGCAAGTTGGGAATACTGAGTTTGGGTTGTAGTGTATGCAGAACCTGTGTTTTCAAAGTTCTTATCTCACATTTCCCTTTGAGACAGATGTTATCCTGCCTCCTTGCCTTTTGGCATTGGTTTCTGGTATGAGAGACCCTCAGCCCTCTCTCAAGTGACAGTAACGGTTCTCTGTGTCCACTCTGCCCCTTGTTGTAAGAGCCGGCGTGAGCCTTGGGGACTGGCCTTGGGGACTTCTGCTTTTTGGTGTGACTCACGTTCACACTGACAATATTTCTGTGGTCTGGGGAGTGAGTTTTTTTTTTTAGAGATTCTGCTTACTTTGATATGCACACACACACACACATACACACACATACAAACTGTTCCTCTTAAACTTATCTGTGCCTGTTGCTTTGTGTTACATCTTTAACCACTTTAAACCTTTTAGGTGCATTTTGTCCTGTAATAATCAAATGCTCGGACCTTGTGTTAATCACCACAAGAAACCGGAGGCTATTGCTTTACTGGGATCTTTTCATTTCTATTGCAACAGACTTTTGTGTGACAGATTTGCTTGGTTATAAAAGTGTCTGTTGTGTATGCTAAGTGTTAGTGTCCCTTTTTTTTTTTTTTTTGAGACAGTCTCCCTCTATCGCCCAGGCTGGAGTGCAGTGGCACGATCTCAACTCACTGCAACCTCCACCTCTCAGGTTCAAGCAGTTCTCCTGCCTCAGCCTCCCGAGTAGCTGGGACTATAGGTGCACACCACCACACCTGGCTAATTTTTGTATTTTTCAGTAGAGATGAGGTTTCACCACGTTGGCTGGGCTGGTCTTGAACTCCTGACTTCAGGTGATCCGCCCACCTCAGCCTCCCACTGTGCTGGGATTACAGGCGTGAGCCACTGCATCCGGCTAGTGTTCCTTTTTTAACTTCTTAAGGTACTGCCCCATGTGTAAAGACGTTCTCCCCTGGTGAATGACTTGTTTTTGTGTATTTTCTTTGTCTCTCATGATGCATCTGCACTGACCTGCAGATTTCATTTTGTCCTTTTTGCAGACTGGAAGTGTCTCCGGAGGCGCAACCCACAGCCAGGCTTCCTTCCCCCACTGACTCCCCTTCCTCTCTTCCTCCTCTCCCTTCTAGTTCTGGCCAGGCATCTGTCCCCTCTGAATTGGGACTTGGTGCAGACACACAGTCCTCTGAGAGTCCTTCTGTCTTCTCCTCTCTCTCATCTCCCATAGCACCTCCCATTTCCACATCCACTCCAATTGAAAGCTGGCCTCTCGTAGACAGGGGCCAGGCCAAGTCTGAAGAACCGCCCTTGCTCCCTAAGGCAGAGTTGCAAACTGAGAGTTTAACACCGGTTCCAAATTCTGGTTCTTCTGCCCTGGGATCACTTTTCAAACAGCCATCCATTCCAGCAAATAAAGGGACAGAAGATTCTCTGATGGGCAGGACCCGTGAGACAGGCACAGAGAAGAACACCAGCAGCCTTGAGTTGGAGGAGTCTCTCCCAGAGCAGCCTGAAACAGGGCGACAAGAGGAAGAACTTCTGAGATTCCCCCGCAAAAAACAAGACTACAGCCCATCATTTGAAGAGGCCCAGGAAGTACCATCTGCCCTTTCACTCAGCAGTGATGGAGCTGCGAGCCCCGTTGGGGAGCTTGTGGCAGGAGGAGACAGAGACTTGGAGAGTCAGGCTGGGTCTCTTGTGGAGAGCAAAGCTAGGGATGCAGTTGAAGAAGTGGCGCCCCCTCTTCCCATGGGAGAATCGATGCCTTCCATTGATTCCACGATGCAGAAGCTGGAAGAGATGGGTCTGAACCTCCGCGAGGGCCAGAAGAAAACAAAGAAGCGTGTGTCATTTTCTGAGCAGCTCTTCACGGAAGAGGCGGTGGAGAGGGCCACCCCGCTGGTGGAAGGACACAGCAGTTGTCCGCAGGAGCTGACCCCTGCATGGGCTGTTGCTGGAAACGCATCTGATGGAGAGCCTCCTGAGTCTCCCCATGCAGAGGACTCAGAAAGGGAATTGGTGACCACACCTGGGCCAGCGACGTGCGGTGCGCCAGCCTCCCCAGCGGATCACCTTCTCCTCCCCTCCCAGGAGAGTTTCTCCGAAGGCCCCATGAGTGAAGCAAGCTCAGTGAAAGACACTCCACTCTTTAGGATGGAGGGAGAGGATGCCCTTGTGACTCAGTATCAGAGCAAAGCTAGTGACCATGAAGGTTTATTGTCTGACCCCTTGAGTGACCTTCAGTTGGCCTCAGATTTTAAATCTCCAATCATTGCTGATCTGAACTTAAGCCTTCCTTCCATTCCTGAAGTTGCATCAGATGATGAAAGAATAGATCAGGTTGAAGATGACAGAGATCAGGTTGAAGATGACGGAGAGACAGCAAAGTCATCAACTCTGGACATAGGAGCTTCGTCCTTGGGCTTGGTAGTCTCCTGTCCTGAGAGGGGAAAGGGGCCCAGTGGCGAGGCAGATAGGTTGGCACTGGGGGAGGACCTGTGTGATTTCAGGCTGCAAGCACCCCAGGCATCTGTGACAGCTCCTTCAGAGCAGACCACAGAGTTCGGAATTCACAAACCACATCTCGGCAAGAGCTCAAGCTTGGATAAACAGCTGCCAGGCCCCAGTGGTGGCAAGGAAGAAAAACCGATGGGAAATGGGAGTCCAAGCCCGCCTCCTGGCACGTCCCTGGACAATCCTGTACCCAGCCCCTCCCCTTCTGAGATCTTTCCTGCCACACACTCTTTCCCCAGCTCTGCACATTCTGACACTCACCACACCAGCACAGCAGAATCTCAAAAAAAAGCCACAGCAGAGGGCTCCGCTGGTAGAGTTGAAAATTTTGGCAAGAGGAAGCCACTCCTCCAGGCCTGGGTCTCACCCTCGGAGACACATCCAGTCTCAGCTCAGCCAGGCGCTGGAACTGGGTCAGCCAAGCACAGGTGAGAGATGGGGGAGATCGTCTATGTAAATGTGAGCAATGTCCCCCTTTGCTTCCTACCTGCAGAGGTTATGGCTTTCTAACCACACAGACGTCTGATGTGACAACCCTCCTGTCACTCTCCTGCTGGTAGGGCTGCCCCTTGTGGTGGTAATACCTCAAGACACTGCTGCGTTTATAGCAAGAACATAATAGCAGTCTGTAAATATAGCCTAGGAATTGTTCTGCACAGCCAGATTTGGAGCTCTCACATTGCAGAAACGCAATGCCACCAGTATCTTAACAGTCTCAGAACTAACTGGCATTGAGTGGTAGTCTTATCTAGCAGTGTCAAAAACTGCTTCAAGCACTACCCAACGTGAAGCTTGTATGTTTGTTTTGAGCTGTCTTTACTGTGGAGGGACGGAAGCCTCTGCAGAGTTTTACAGTGAATGCCTAGGCTCTAGTTGACTTCAAAAAATAAGACATTGCCTTTAATGTTCTGATGTTTGTAACAAGACCAAGGGTCCCGTGAAGTTATCAGGACATCTGGACAAGGACATGCTTTACTGGCTTGCATGTGGCAGCCCTGTCCTGACTGCTTTTGTTTCCACAGGAACTGAGACATTGGAGTGAGTTGGCCCGGAGATGAAGGCAGCATGTGACCCACCTGCCCCTTGTCTGGCTTACTGGCTGCCATCTTTGCGGTGGGCAGTTGCTCAGTTCTGCCATGACCGGAGGGTCTAAAGATCCTTTTCCCCTTCTCTTTAGACTTCATCCTGTGAAGCCAATGAATGCAACAGCCACCAAGATTGCTAACTCCAGCTTGGGAACTGCCACCATCATCAGTGAGAACTTGAACAACGAGGCCATGATGAAGGTATGTCCTCTGAGAAGCTGGTGCGTTCGTTAGGGATTGACAAAACACCCATTTCCATAGTCACCATCGTATACCTCTCCCTGGGCAGCCGGTGGTGCCAGGAGCACTTAGTCATACATCTTGAGTCTTTGAGTAAACTTTGGAAGCCCCCAGACATTCCATTGGATAATTACTTTATTCCCTTATACTTGTTTAGTTATTGTTAATTTTTTTTTTTTGTCTCAAGCAACATGATTGACACTGGCCCTTCTTTTTTAAAAAAATTATTTAAAAATTTTCCTTCTTAATAGAGATGGGATCTTGCTATGTTGCCTAGGCTGGTCTTGAAATCCTAGGCTCAAGTGATCCTCCCACCTTGGCCTCCTGAAGTGCTGGGATTATAGGCGTGAGCTACCACACCCAGCCTGGTGCCTCTTTTTAAGGAGAAGAAAATGTCACCCACAGTCTGGCACATTCAGGTCAGGTATTTTCTTTTTCCCTCATGTTTCCTTTCCTTTGGCAAGAATGTAAAATTCTGATAATTGCAATCATTGCGTAGATATACTTTTTTGGTAACTTTATTTTGAAATAATTTCAAATGTTAAAAAAAAGTTGCAAGAACAGTACAAAGAACTCCTACAAACCCTTCCTCAGTTCTCTAGTGGTTAACATCTGACCACATTTGCCCATCAGTCTCATCCTCTCTGCTTCCTCTCCCCCACCTTCTCTCTTTCTGGATATACACATGCAGGTGTATACATAATTTTTTTTTTAATCATTTGGAAGTAAGTTGTGTACCTCACGTTCCTTTTAACCCTAAATACTTAACTATATAATTCCTAACAGTAAGGACTTATTAAAATCCTTTAATTATTATGTAATTTCCTAACAGTAAGGATTTATTAAAATCAGGGAACTTTTTTTTTTTTTTGAGATGGTGTCTCACTCTGTCACCCAGGCTGGAGTGCAGTGGTGCAATCTCGGCTCACTGCAACCTCCCCCTCCTGGGTTTAAGTGATTCTCCTGCCTCAGCCTCCCAAGTAGCTGGGACTATAGATGCGCACCACCACGCCCGGCTAATTTTTGTATTTTTAGTAGAGACAGGGTTTTGCTACGTTGGCCACGCTCATCTCGAACTCCTGACCTCAGGCGATCCACCTGCCTTGGCCCCTCAAAGTGCTGGGATTACAGGGATGAGCCCCTGTGCCTGGCCTACCTCATGCTCCTTTTACCCCTAAATACTCCTAACAGTAAGGACATTCATCAAAATCAGGAAATTTTTTTTTGATACAGGATCTCACTCTGTTGCCCAAGCTGGAGCGGAGTGGCATGATCACGGCTCATCATAGTCTTGACCTCCCGGGCCCAATCAATCCTCCCACCTCAGCCTCCCAAGTAGCTGGGACTACAGGCGAGCGCCACCATGCCCAGCTAATTTATGTATTTTTTGTAGAGATGGGGTTTCATCATGTTGCTCAGGCTGGTCTTGAACTCCTGGGCTCAAGTGATCCACCTGCTTCGGGCTCCCAAAGTGCTGGGATACAGGTGTGAGGCAAGATGCACAGCCTGTTTTCTGTTTTTCAGTATGAATTAATATTATAGTCAACAATTTCCTACATGGAATTTTTTCTTCTCTTTAGATTATTTCCTTAAGGTAAATTTCCAGGAAGTATCTTGCTCATTTGGAGGGTCTCTAAAAGTATGGGCTAATATTAAAAAACAACTCCCCACAAAACAAAACCAGCCTCCCAGATGAACTCTGCCCAGGATTGTCTTCATCCTGCTCTTTCTGGTTCTAGAATCTGAAGGATTTAGAATATTGCCTTGCTGCAAATCCCTGGTCTTCAACTCATTATCTGGACTAGAAGAGAATGATTTACTGAGGGACTGGTGACCTTTAGTGGGCAAGGATATATTGTATTTCAAATATGTAGAGAGGGACTTCCCAACTGACACTGGGAACTGCAGTCTATAGAAAAAAACTTTGTTTTTATTTTAGTTTAGAGCAGCTAAAATTTCATTCCATCATAGATTTTACAGTCCCATGGACTCTGGATATTGAATAGTTTTCTTTTTTGGGTTTTTTTTTGAGATGGAGTTTTGCTCTTGTTGCCTAGGATGGAGTGCAGTGGCACCATCTTGGCTCACCGCAACCTCCACCTCCCGGGTTCAGGTGATTCTCCCACCTCAGCCTCCAGAGTAGCTGGGATTACAGGCGCCCGCCACCATGCCTAGCTAATTTTTGTATTTTTAGTAGAGACAGGTTTTTGCCATGTTAGCCAGGCTGGTCTCGAACTCATGACCTCAGGTGATCCCCCTGCCTCAGCCTCCAAAAGTGCTGGGATTACAGACGTGAGCCACTGCACCCAGCCTTGTTTTGTTTTTTAAATGGTGATGGGGTCTTGCTCTGTTGCCTAGGCTGGCGGGCAATGGCTATTCACAGGTGCAATCATAGCTCATCGCAGCCTCGAACTCCTGGGCTCAAGTGATTCTCCTACCTCAGCCTCCCAAGTAGCCGGGACTACAGATGTGCCACCATGCTTAGCTGAAAGTGTTTTTCAAGCGCTGGGTACTTGTTATTCCCTCTGGCGTCACTGCATGTCTACCAGTAAGAGCTGGGATAAAGGTTCACAGGAAGCTGGAGGTCCAAGTTTTTGGTAAAAGAAGCGAAGTAATCATAACTGATGATTGCTGAAAACAAGATAGCATCTTCTTGCTGTCTTGCCCCACTTTTTTCTTTCCTTCCTTCCTTCCGTCCTTCCTTCATTCTTTCCCTCCCTCCCTCCCTCCCTCCCTCCCTCCCTTCCTTCCTTCCTTCCTTTTTTTGATGGATTTTCGCTCTGGTTGATCAGGCTGGAGTGCAATGGTGCGGTATCAGCTCACTGCAACCTCCACCTCCCAGGTTCAAGCAATTCTTATGCCTCAGCCTCCCAACTAGCTGGGATTACAGGCATGCACCACAACACCCAGCTGATTTTTTTGTATTTTTATTAGAGACGGGGTTCTACCATGTCGGTCAGGCTGGTCTTGAACTCCTGACCTCAGGTGATCCACCTGCCTTGGCCTCCCAAAGTGTTGGGATTACAGGTGTGAGCCACTGCGCCCGGACCCCACTCTTTCTTTGTAGGACACATTGACAGGGCAGGTGGTAAGCAATTGTCTCAAGATTATCAGCCACAGCCAGAATTGTGTACCTACTACATTTCAGCCCTAGCTTAAAAATGTACAATATGTCAACCAGCTTGCCTGGCTTCTGTGTGTTGCAGATAGATGAGGCAGCACTTGTTTTCCTGGAATTAATGATATTTATCAGGAAATGAGATAAAAAGACAGCATAAAGGGACATCAATGAAAATTAGAGTCATTCGGCCGGGCGCGGTGGCTCACGCTTGTAATCCCAGCACTTTGGGAGGCTGAGGCGGGTGGACCACGAGGTCAGGAGATCGAGACCACGGTGCAACCCTGTCCCTACTAAAAATACAAAAAATTAGCCGGGCGTGGTGGCGGGCACCTGTAGTCCCAGCTACTCGGAGAGGCTGAGGCAGAAGAATGGCATGAACCCGGGAGGCAGAGCTTGCAGTGAGCCGAGATTGCGCCGCTGCACTCCAGCCTGGGTGACAGAGCGAGACTCCGTCTCAAAAAAAAAAAAGAGTCATTCAGCAGCTTCCCATCCATCTTCCTTTTACTGTGGAATGCAGTGTGGCTCCAAAGAGAAACAAACACCTTGTTTCTGGGAAGTTAGCAAGACCTTTGGCTCCCATTTTATTTCCTCTTCAAAGCTCATTTAATTCAAGGGCTTATCTACTGGCCCAAGAGAATAACTTAGCTCAAAACAAAGGCAACTGACCCTGGAGGCTCTGCTATTGGCCTGCCACGTGATAGATGCTTTGTGTTAAGGCACAAGACAGTATTTATAAAGATACCTACTCTTAGGAATGTTGCAAAGTAAGAGAGGTTTAAGGGAAAGAAATTGCATAGCTAAAGTTATGAAATGCTAGCTGGATCATTACTACAGTGATTTTTTTTTCTTTTCTTGGTTGTTGTTACAGGGCCTCCATCCTTTATAGATGATTTATAACTGGGAGTGTATTATTTACCCAGGTGGCTTTAACATTTCCGTTTTAAAATAGTAAAGCCAACTAGATCCAAAAATCATCTGTGATATGGAAAAAGTTGGATGCACATTTGAGTGTATGTCATTATCACAACTATGTAAAAGGAAAAGTCCAGGGTAAGAATCCTGGTGAGAAATACATGACAATGGGCACCGTTCTTTCTTGCATTTGTGGGTATTTTCTCTGTGCTTCTTCTTCTCCAAGGCCATTACTCACTTTTATGATGCTGGCTTATTTTATAATTTTTTTTTTTTTTTTGAGATGAGGTCTTGCACTGTTGCCCATGCTGGAGTGCAGTGGCACGATCTTGGCTCACTGCAACCTCTGCCTCCCGGGTTCAAGTGATTCTCCTGCCTCAGCCTCCCCAGTAGCTGGGACTACAGGTGCCTGCCACCATGCCTGGATAATTTTTTGTATTTTTAGTAGAGACGAGGTTTCACCATGTTGGCCAGGTTGGTCTCGAACTCCTGACCTCATGATCCACCCGCTTCAGCCTCCCAAAGTGCTGGGATTACAGATGTGAGCCACCGTGCCTGGCCCTGTTTTATAATTTTTAAATATTGCAAAACTAGGCTCTTCTAATGATTTTAAAGTCCTTTATATCCTTTTTCCCTTTGAATTACAGAATCCAAATTAAATAGCTGTTTGACGTTTCGTATGAGGTACCGTAAGTGTGCACACATTTTCAATTCTAGGCATTTATCTTAAGGAAGTACTTAAGAGATATGGCCAAAGATTTATGTTCATGCATTTTGATAAAAATGTTATATATAATTGTACAAATTGAAAACAACATAAATATCCAGCAATAGAGGAATAGTTAAAATATAATGAGATTTTAAGCATCCATTAGAAAAGCAGGTTTTGCTAAAATGTTATGATGGAAAAAATGCTTACTAAATAGTAAAAAGCTGTAAAACTATTATTTTATATGAGGCTGACATTATAAAACATATCATCAA
This sequence comes from Hylobates moloch, assembly GCF_009828535.3. Lineage (NCBI taxonomy): Eukaryota > Metazoa > Chordata > Mammalia > Primates > Hylobatidae > Hylobates > Hylobates moloch. The sequence goes on along the minus strand of NW_026652297.1, from coordinate 42,639,094 downwards.
GAACCCCAGGAAGGCTGGGCTCGGTGGCTCACGCCTGTAATCCCAGCACTTTGGGAGGATGAAGCGGGCGGATCACTTGAGGTCAGGAGTTCAAGGCCAGCCTAGCCAACATGGTGGAACCCTGTCTCTACTAAAAATACAAAAATTAGCTGGATGTGGTGGCAGATGCCTGTAATCCCAGCTGCTCAGGAGACTGAGGCAGGAGAAGCACTTGAAACCTGGGAGGCAGATGTTGCAGTGAGCTGAGATCGTGTCACTACACTCCAACCTGGGCATCGCAGTGAGACTCTGTCTCAAAAAAAGAAATAAAAAAAGAATCCCAGGAAAAATAAAGAGACCCAAATGTTAGGTGTTGGAATTAATTAAATGACACCCTACAGGTGTCAGCCTCTGCATCCGTCTCTCTTTCAAACTCCATGTAGAGTATCTTATATATTGAGACTTTAAAAAAAATAAATAAATAAGATCCTTATATGACAGAGGTATAATCTGAAATCCCTTGAGGACGCATTCTTTGCCATTATTTACAAAGGTGCCTCTTTTTTCTTGATATAAAATGTAAGGCTGGGTGTGGTGGCTCATGCCTGTAATCACAGCACTTTGGGAGGCCAAGGTGGGAGGATCACTTGAGCTTGGGTATGAGACCAGTCCAGGCAACATAGTGAGACCCCGTCTCTATGGAGAAAAAAATAAAAATAAAAAATAAAGGCATCAAGTACATTCACATTGTTGTGCAACCAATCGCTAGGGCTCTTTTTCAGTCTTGCAACTTTTCAATGAAATATTGTTTTGGAAGTCACATCTACAGTGACTGAGGTCCAGAGGAGGTGCACTGTGAATGCATGCCTTCAAAGTTTTAAAAAACAAAGATTAGGGGAGAAGCAGGTTTTGGAAAAGCAGTCCAGTGTCTCACCTCTGAATGTGCAGCCTGTGCGGGGTTGAACCCGCTCTGTCTATGGAAACGTTGGTGTTGTGTCTAAGTTAGTACCGCCATCATCGTGCTTTTGTTCCTGGCCAGGATGGGAGGGCTGGGATCCCTCCTTTGACTTCTGGCTCGTGTCCAGGCAGTTTGCATCACTGACTGAACTGGGGCTCCTATCATGTCACTGAGGAGCGACGTTGATTCTTGGAGAAGGTAGTCTCTTGGCCTTCCTGGTAGGCAGTGAAACCGTTAGACCCTCAGGGCAATAAAGCTATTCCTGCCTCAGAGCTCTGCCAGCAAAATCATCTTGATTCTTTAAACATGTAAATCTCAGGCTACAGATTTCAGGAAAAGTCACTTTTTTTTCCTTACTAGGGACTTGCACAGCATGTGACTTTTCATTTAAGCTTTACCTTGCGTCTCCTCCTGGTTCAGGCTGCTTGGGCTTGCAGGGGCCCCAGATCATAAATGCTGATAAAGCACAGTGACTCCGCAGGGTGTGTGCTCTCCTCGGGAGTGGAACACTCAGCTCTGGGACAGGCCGCTGTGTACCCAAGGGCGTGCCTAGATGGCCACGGGTGAGGACGGGGCATGGTGGCACCTGGCTCTGACTCCGCATATTTCTTGAGTATGAAGTGATGTGAAGTGGGGTCCCTGGGTGTCCTCTGCATCCACCTGCTCATTGAGTCCTTCTGAGTGCAGCTTTGGCAGGAGCAGACAGTCTGGGCTGAACCTTGACCTGCTGCCCTGGAAGGAGAGCCCTTGCCCCCTGCACCTGCTGTCACAGTTGTGTCTTCCTGGGCCCCCTCTGGCTTGGGGGTCGTCTCCAGCTCTGCACTGGTGTTTGGTTGTGTGAGCTCCTAGTGTTCCCAGAGGAGTGAGCACTCATTTGGAGAACTGAGTCCTCCCATGATGGCATTGCTTAAAATCCAAACCCAGAGTCAAGTCCAGAGGTCCTCGACCTGTGAGGCAAGTATGGTTTTTACATTTTTAAAAGTTCATACAACAAAATAAAACAAAACATAACAAACCAAAAAACCAAGGAAGAACATGTTAACAAAGGCCGTCTGTGGCCCACAAAGGCTCAAATATGGGCTATCTGGCCCTTTCCATAAGACTTCATCAATCAACAACCTGTTTTCACTGTAAATTGAAAACAGATTCCCTGGCTGGGCACGGTGGCTCATGCCTGTAATCCCAGCACTTTGGGAGGCTGAGGCAGGCGGATCACCTGGGGTCAGGAGTTCAAGACCAGCCTGGCCAACGTGGTGAAACCTCGTGCCTACTAAAAAAATACAAAAATTAGTCAGGCATGGTGGCGCACGCCTATAGTCCTAGCTACTCAGGAGGCTGAGGTGGGAGAATAACTTGAACCCAGGAGGCGGAGGTTGCAGTGAGCCGAGATCGCGCCACTGCACTCCAGGCTGGGTGACAGAGTGAAACTCAGTCTCAAAAAAAAAAAAAAAAAAAGAACGAAAGAAAATGGATCCCAAGAGACCCAGATCACTAGTCACTTTTTCCTCCTTTGTACTTCTTTTAGGTTTTAGATTTCTGTGCTGATTTTATAACTCCTTTTGCCCAACTTTTACCTCCTCTCCAAAGAAATACAGCCCCTCGGACCCTGCATTTGCGTACGCACAGCTGACCCACGATGAGCTGATCCAACTGGTCCTCAAACAGAAGGAAACGATAAGCAAGAAGGAGTTCCAGGTCCGCGAGCTGGAAGACTACATTGACAACCTGCTTGTCAGAGTCATGGAAGAAACCCCCAATATCCTCCGCATCCCGACTCAGGTTGGCAAAAAAGCAGGAAAGATGTAAATCAGCAAAGAAAAACACTGAGATGTTTCTGTGACTTCACTTTGACCTGCTCCAGGGGTCAAGGACTTGCCCTGCCTGATAACCAGCCAGCAGGCTCCGAATCACCATTTCCCTCACGTGTTATCCGGCAAGAGTGAATTCTACCAATGGAAGCCAGGTTAATGATTACAATTAATCTTTTACTGTACATTCCCAAGGCTTTAGTTTTAAATGCCACTGTGCCTTTAACTAGGTTGTAAATATTTTATGCCCACCAGAGATGTGGTCATAAGATCTGATCCTGAGCTAGAGATTCAGATGGCACAGGAAGTATTCATGTATTTTAACACCGGGGTTTTCTTTCTTTCATACTGAGATTTTTTTCAGTATGTATCCTCCAGCTCTTAAAGCTTACCTGAGAAAGCTTTAAATGAGAAAAGGACCATGCGATTGGTGCTGTGTTACATACACATACTTTCTTGGCCTTTGAGTAGCTCAGGTGTGGCTTTTGGCTGCAGATGTTAAATTTTGATACCATGTAAACCTACCCAGCTTCTCAGACTTGGGTCTTGTTTTTTGATGGGGGCAGAGGTGTTTAGAGAAAGCCTCTGAGTGTGCCTTTCAGATTTTGAACAAGCGGCCTTTTCTAAACATCAGCTTCTACTACTCTCTAGCCTTAAAATATCTTCTGCTTAGATCCAGGGCCCTTCTACTGGAGACAGGAAAAGTAGAATTCAGGAATTAAAAGAATTCCTCTTTATTCAATTTGAGGAACTTGGTGAAAGCCCCTCCTCTTATGACAGCCAGGTTCCTGCTGGCTGGACCAGCCTATTCAGCGCTTTGCTAGGGGATTGGGTGGCCCAAGCACTCGCTAATACAGTTCTCCAGGTGTGGAATGATGTCAATAGGATTGCTTGGCCTTTTCCCCCTGTGCCTTTGCTCGGTGCCCTGGTTTCCTCAGCAACACTCCTTGTGAGGGGCAGAGACAGGGTCCACCAACTCCCCAAGATGATGAAGCCCCTTCAGGCCAGGCGCGGTGGCTCATGCCTGTAATCCCAGCACTTTGCAAGGCCGAGGAGGGTGGATCACTTGAGGTCAGGAGTTCGAGACCAGCCTGACCAACATGGCGAAACCCCGTCTCTACTAAAAATACAAAAATTAGCTTGGCATGGTGGTGCGTGCCTGTAATCCCAGCTACTCGGGAGGTTGAGGCAGGAGAATTGCTTGAACTTGGGAGATGGAGGCTGCAGTGAGCCAAGATCGTGCCACTGCACTCCAGCCTGGGGAAGAGTTTTTTTAAGACTCTTAAAAAAAGAGCCTGGGCAATTTTTTTAAGACTACGTCTTAAAAAAAAAAATAAAAAGAAAAAAGAAGCCCCTTCACTGTACAGGGGACAGGAGACGATGGATTGGACCCCAAAGGGATTGAACTGCGTCTGCATGTCTGTCCGTTGAAAACTTTCTCTCCCTGCCCAAAAGGAAACCCAAATTATTTGTGGGATACTGGGGAAATTGTAATGAAGGGCTTAATGTAGTTAATAAAAGTTAAAAGTCAGTAGAAAACAGAGATGCCTCAGCCTTCAAATGGTTGCTTTTTTTCCATTTTCCCTCATGAATAGACTCACCAGCATTTTACCCCCTTGTTATAAAACTGTGCAGAGCAAGAAGATGATACTTATTTTTGAATTTGTATTTTTAAAACTAGATTTATAGACTTTTTTTATTATTATTATTTTTAACTAGGACACTTGCTTCCTTCTTAGCTAAAAGCACCAGTTGAGATTTTTCAGGTAATTTTGTTGTTACTCACTTAAGACTGGAATTAGAATGTTTCTGGTATTGCTCATTTTTTTCCCTGGCTATGATAGAATCTCATCTAATCTTGACATCTCTCCTAGGGGAAGAATATCACAGGCTAATAGCGTGGGCGGGGGGTGAAGATGATAGCAGTTATCAAATCAGGAATCTCTTTTATGTATGTCCTTGTTACACAGAGGTTAAGAGGCAAAATCATTGGCAGTGCAATCCCTTTCCAGGATTTCGTTTGCTGTGGCATTGGTTATATCAGAGCACTTTAATCTGAAGGATGATACGTAACTTGATTTATCTAATTAGCTTTTAATTATCTACAGCTATTTTATTTTATTTAATTCTCTCCTACAGTACTGGGACCACTGTCAACTTCTCAGATGACTTGTATTTTTGTAGTGCTATGAAATTTATTTACATACTTATAAAGAAAACTGTATATTCACTTGAACTCTGAAAATGTACATGTATGGCTGGACGCGGTGGCTCACGCCTGTAATCCCAGCACTTTGGGAGGCTGAGGTGGGTGAATCACTTGATTGAGGTCGGGAGTTCGAGACCAGCCTGGCCAACATGGCAAAACCCCATCTCTATTAAAAAATACAGAAATTAGCTGGGTGTGGTGGCAGACAGCTGTAATCTCAGCTGCTCGGGAGGCTGAGGCACAAGAATCGCTTGAGCCAGGGAGGCGGACGTTGCAGTGAGCTGAGATCACATCATTGCACTCCAGCCTGGGCAACGGGCGAGACTCTGTCTAAAAAAAAAAAAGAAAAGAAAAGAAAAGAAAAAAGAAAGAAAGAAGAAAGAAAGAAAGAAAGAAAGAAAGAAAGAAAGAAAGAAAGAAAGAAAGAAAGAAAATGTACATGTATATATTTGTCCTGCATTATGTTTTTTACTTGATATAAATGTATTTTTACTGTGATAGCCCAAGTGCACTGGGGGGTAGGTGTGCTCTGCGTGGTTCTTCTTCCATTGGAGAGCTGGTGTAGAGATCTGCAGTGTTCACGAGGATGTTGGTTTGGAGATGTCTGCTGCTAGGACCTGGGGTGTGTGACTCAGTTCATATGAGAGGGACATCTGGGTGGAGGAGTGAATTCCTGTGCTCTGAAATGCCACTTGGGAGCTCTGGACAATGAAGGAGAATTGACTCAAGGGTGCCTGGCTTCTGCTGCTGCTGGGAAAAAATTCAGTTTATAGCATTCCTGCACCTCCCAAAGTAGATAACCTGGAGGTCATTCAGTTAACAACTGTCCCTGAGGACTCAGTTTTGGGGGAGGGGTTATCTGGGAGAAGCTTTAGCCTGTTCTGAGCCATTAGGAGACATTAGTGAATTGGAGCACTGGAGAATCCTACAAATGGACTATGTCTCAGAAGAGCTGGGACCTCCTTCCAGCTGCTGCAGATGCTGACAGGCCCTGGGAGGCTGCTGTGCTCTGGAGAAGCCGGAGCAGCTCATTTCTTGGCCTTGACTGGCTGCCTCAGAAAGAGCAGTCAGGACTTGAGGGAAGCATCAAATTCTATACCCGTAAACTGCAGTTGGAGGTCAGCTTTTTGAAATGTCCAGCCTTTGCCCAATTGTTTCAGATCATCTCATTCCTCAGGCTTTGGCAGGTATCCTGCCCTCCATCTTATTCCAGTGTGTTCACCTCATCAAGGCAGCAGAGTGGATGAAAGAGCAAGTCTGCCCTTTGCCATACTGAACAGCTGTGGGCCCGATTGGTGAGGGCTCTGCACATGCCTGTATGAAGGAGATACAGATGTGTGTGCACATGCCTGTATGAAGGAGATACAGATGTGTGTGCACATGCCTGTATGAAGAAGATACAGGCGTGTGCTTCTCAGTTTTGCTGACAGTGGGAGCTCAACGGGACAGAGGGAGGAAGGTCCATGATGCTCATCCACATACTGTAGAGAGAGGCAATTTAATGTTAAATGACACACCATCCTCCCTCCCTGGGTCCCTTCTCCCAGTCAACTTTTTTTCTTTTTCTAGAACTACTAATTATCTCTCATGGCTGAAAAATTAATTGCCTCAGGTGGAGAACTTAATTCCTAGTATCCACCAAACTTAACTCCGCGGTGTCTCCGTATCTATTGTGTGAGCTATTTAACTGATGCCCCCTTCCTCCAACTGAAGGATTGCCCACCGTTTTTGGATTATAGAATTATTATTTCCTGCTTTCTTTCTTTGGGACTTTTGAATTTCTTTGGTTTCGTTTTTAAGAAGTAACCCAACATTTCCTACAACACTAAATAAAATGGTACTTACCTTTCAAAGATTTGTGTCTGTAGTTTGGTATGGGTGCAATAAAAATTTATTCTGTCTTCCTAGAAAACCTCTCTTGGTGGGGGTGGGGGGATGACCAGTGTTTCTCATCCCACGAGGGTCTCTCACTGGGATTTGTGCTGCTGCCATCTTGCCTGGTGCCCAGGAGTCCCAAGGCCCTTTTTCTCAAAGAGGACGGACATGTCTGGTCCCTTTGGATGCACCCTTCATCTTGGCCTGAGGAACTATGGTACTGGCCAGAGAAACTGAGTTGGAACATGCTGCCCCCTTTTCCTTTGCAGCCGGTACCCTTGGCTGAGCATATGGACAGGGTCTTTCCTCAGTTCCCACCGCTACCACACACACAGGTTCCCACAGAGCGATGTCTTCACTTTGGGGGCATGAGTTGAATTCAGGCTGGGCTCAACTGCCCCATCTGGGAACCAGGTCCTTGTTCGATTGACTTAGTTGGTCCATGTGTGAATAGAGGGTATTAGGGATGCACAGGAGTCTCCTGGAGCTCATCTCTCCAAACCCCGGGCCTTCCCGAGGAGGTGAGAGGTGTGCCTGCCCTGCAAGCAATGCACGTGGTCCACACTCCAAGGTCCCAGACCTCTTGGAATGGAGGCGATGCTTTTGCTCTTAGAGATGAGTCACATTGTAGAGAGACAGAGGCAGGCGGTGCCTGTGAGACTCCTGGGCTGGGATCTGGGAGCTTCCCTGAACGCCTCCCTGGTTTTGGTGGAGAGGCCTGCTGATTCCAAGTGGACATCGATTGCCATGTGTAGTGACATGAAGACACTTAATAATAAATTTTATTTTATTTATTAAATCTCTTAATAAAACAACCCTCTAAATGGAAGGTCTTCAAGGAAGGAAGTTTAATTACACAAATGACCCCAACTTTTCTCTCTCAGATTTATTCCCCTTGCTTTGGAGTTCTTTCTGTTTGGTTCCTGCTATTGTCACCAAACCCAGCCCTCGGGGCCAGGCTATTGAATTTTTCAAATTCCAGCCCAAGGAGGGAGACACAAACATCTTTTCTTTTGAGTCCCCTTAGCCCAGCAGCTAGTAATGGAAAGCTTAAAAAAAAACAAAAAACAAAAAACAAAACAAAACAAAAAAAACAGGCCTGGCACAGTGGCTCACTCCTGTAATCCCAGCAGTTTGGGAGGCCGAGGCGGATGGATCACCGGAGGTCAGGAGTTAAAGACCAGCCTGGCCAACATGGTGAAACCCCGTCTCTACTAAAAATACAAAAGTTAGCCGGGCATGGTGGTGGATGACTGTAATCCCAGCTACTTGGGAGGCTGAGGCAGGAGAATCGCTTGAACCCAGGAGGCAGAGCTTGCAGTGAGCCAAGATCACGCCATTGCATGCCAGCCTGGGTGACAGAGCGAGACTCTGCCTCAAAAAAAAACAAAAAAACAAAAAACAAGAAAATAAGGGAAATAATTATAGGATATATGAACAACATAAAAGGTGAACTTTCCCAAATCCAGAATTCTGAGTCGAAGTCAAGCCCCAAAGGTGTAGAGGCGCCCAGCCACTTGGCTAGGTGGCCCCAGTTGTTCTTAGGTGACCTGAATTCCCTTGTGCTCCATTCTGGAGGAGCAATAGACGCTGTTCCCCTCCTCCACTCCCGTCTGCTCACTCACCCTAGATTTTTCTTTTTTTGAGATGAAGTCTCTTGTCGCCCAGGCTGGTATGTAATGTTGTAATCTCAGCTCACTGCAACCCCTGCCTCCCAGGTTCAAGCGAATCTCCTATTTCAGCCTCCTGAGTGGCTGGAATTACAGGCATCCGCCACCACGCCTGGCTAATTTTTCCATTTTTAGTAGAGATGGGGTTTCACCGCGTTGGCCAGGCTGGTCTCGAACTCCTGACCTCAGGCAATCCACCCATCTCCGCCTCCCAAAGTGCTGGGATTACAAGCATGAGCCACTGCTCCCGGCCCTCACTCTAGATTTTTCTAAGTAACAGCATAACATGTTTGTTCTTGGAAAAGAAAAAAGTCCTAATTTCCCCACTACCAAGAGGTAACCACTGTAGTTTTGACTTGTCTCAGGATTTTTCCTCTCATATAAATAGCCACACTTTACAAGGAAGATAGGATCACACCTTCTGTACTGTTTTGAACGTATCTCCATGACTTGGTAGCTGGCAGCTATGTGTGTTCTGCGACAAGGACTGATAGGATTCCCAGGAGAACCTTTCCTGGCTAACAATTCCCCTTGGCAAAAGAAAAAAAAAAATAAAAGCTGCAGCAGTCACAAAGATAATCTAGGTCCCTTCCGGCCCAGGCTATAATCGTAGCCGCCTGTGGATCAGAGTGGGGACTTGCCGGGGGACATCCTGCCCACTCCCAACCAGGAAAACAGTCACTTACTGGGCGTGGTTACCATTCTTTACTGGGGCCAGTGGTCAGCACAACAGCCTCCATTAGCCCTTGGACCCAGTCTCTCAACACAGGCAGCTTGCCCCTGGGCTGCTCTGCAGGTGTCAGCTTTTGGGACCTGCAGTTTTCCCCTACTGGGATGTCATGAACTGTCACTTCTGACTCGAAACTGGCTTCCTTGAGCCCTTTGAGGGGAGGGTTTCCCAATGCCAAAAAGCCTCCTGAGGGGATATGTCCTTACTTGGCCTTTCGACTATTACTTTACACAGAAACCTGTGTCTTGAGCCTGGGAAAGAATCGCCTTGGGGACATGATATGGCTCTCACAGAGTTGAGAAAAAGCTGCCTCTGTCCTTACGGACTGCTCACTTCAGGCTAAACCTTGACTGCAAAAGGAAGGCCTGCTTCTTGAAGCACTGAGGTGTACTATTTTTAATAATTCTCATCCAGGTCAATGTCTCCATTGTGCAGCTCAGCAAACGGACTCAGAGAGGCAGCAGCACTCTCATTTGCCTAAGTCACACTGTGAGTTGTTAAGAGAGGATTCGATCTTATAACCTGTCTGACTTGCAGGCCTAGAACAGGGGTCATCAAACTACAGCCTGTCTCCTGTTTTTGTACAGCCTTCAAGTCAAGAATGGTTTTTACATTTTTTTGTTTAATGCTTCAAAAAAAATCAGCTGGGTGCAGAGGCTCACGCCTGTAATCCCAGCACTTCGGAAGCTGAGGCACAATACTGAGAGCCCAGGAGTTTGAGTCCAGCCTGGGCAACATAGTGAGACCACCCCCTGCCACCATCTCTACAAAATAGAGAATAAAAAATGAATAAGCTGGGCATGGTGCACATCTATAGTCTCAGCTTCTTGGGAGGCCAAGTAGGGAGGACTGCATAAGCCCAGGAGTTTAAGGCTGCAGGGAGCCTGGGTGACAGAGTAAGACCCTGTCTCCAAAAAATAAAGAAAACAACCAAAACAACAGTATTTCATGACACATACAAATTATACGGAGGGCTGGGCGCAGTGGCTCACGTGTGCAATCCCAACACTTTGGGAAGCCGAGGTGGGCAGATCACCTGAGGTCAGGAGTTCAAGACCAGCCGGGTCAACATGGTGAAACGCCGTCTTTACTAAAAATAGAAAAATTAGGCTGGGTGTGGTGGCTCACGCCTGTAATTCCAGCACTTTGGGAGGCCGAGACAGGTGGATCATGAGGTCAGGAGATCGAGACCATCCTGGCTAACACAGTGAAACCCTGTCTTTACTAAAAATACAAAAAAAAAAAAAAAAAAAAAAAAAAAGGCCGGACGTGGTGGTGGGCACCTGTAGTCCCAGCTACTCGGGAGGCTGAGGCAGGAGAATGGTGTGAACCCAGGAGGCGGAGCTTGCAGTGAGCCGAGATCGCACCACTGCACTCCAGCCTGGGCGACAGAGAGAGACTCTGTCTCAAAAAAAAAAAAAAAAAAAAAATAGCCAGGCATGGCATAGTGGTGGGCACCTGTAATCCCAAGTACTCAGGAGGCAGAGGCAGGAGAATTGGTGGAACCCAGGAGGCGGAGGTTGCAGTGAGCCGAGATTATGCCACTGTACTCCAGACTGGGCGACACAACGAAACTTCCCTCTTGGGGGAAAAAAATATAGAGGCCTGTAGCAAGGCAGGGGTGGGCCCTGAGGAGGCGCCTTGGCCAGACCAGGTTGCACTCAGAGACCACAGGCTGCCTGCTCACCTCATGCCCATCGGCCGCCCCTCCCTTCCCTGCTCCCAGTCCCCAGCAGGGCCAGAGAGGCCACCACCAACGTTGGTGGGGATCTGGTGGGAGTCTGGTGAAGGGAAGCTGAGAAGTGGGTCCTGGGGAGCTCACTGTGCTCCTGCGGGACGGGAGATGGAGGCCGAGTCACTCTGCTCATTGCTGGAGGCCGGGGTGCTGCCTTTCTAACGTGACCATTCAGCTCTCAGCTCTCACCCCTGCCGGTTTGATTCTGTTTTCCCTGGGTCCTGAACACCCAGAGACCCAGCAGAATGTCAGCCAGTGCTGCTCCTGTTAAAGCACTTCTGACTGATCTCTGTTAGTTTAACTACTGTTCACTAGTTGATGCCGAAATTGCTCTTATTAAAGTTAGATAGCATTAGGATTGTATGGTACTATTGGTACTATTTTTCAAATAAAGATTGTTTAATATGATTCTTACGAATACATGACTTCCACATCTCTGGGCCCTCCAGAAGTACATAGGATAAGTATTGTATTTTCATTTAGAGAAAGGGTCTCTCAGCTGGGTGCAGTGGCTCACGCCTGTAATCCCAGCACTTTGGGAGGCCGAGGTGGGTGGATCACTTGAAGTCAGGAGTTCGAGACCAGCCTGGCCAAGATGGTGAAACCGTATCTCCACTAGAAATACAAAAATTAGCTGGGTGTGGTGGCACACACCTGTAATCCCAGCTACTCAAGAGGCTGAGGCATGAGAATTGCTTGAACCCGGGAGATGGAGGTTGCAGTGAGCCGAGATGGCACCACTGCACTCCAGCCTGGTCAATAGAGCAAGACCCTGTCTCAAAAAAAAAAAGAAGAAGAAGAAAGAAGAAGAAGGAGGAGGAGGAGGAAGAGAAGAAGAAAAGAAGAAGAAGAAGAAGAAAGAAGAAGACGAAGAAATGACCCCTTTTACCTCAACATCATTGTGTTCAATATGGATAGAAAGGTTGAAAACAGACCATTTCGCCAGAATAATTTCAGCACCCATAGATGAAGCTTTATTGGAATATAGCCATGACCGTTTGTTTGTTTATGTAACTGTCTATGGCTGTTTTCACATTACAACAGCTGAGTTGAGTAATTGCAACAGAGTATCTATTGTTCAAAAAACCCAAAATATTTACTATTTGGCCTTTTATAGAAAAAATATGATGGCCGGGTAAGTCTGATGGCTGGGTGTGGTGGCCCATGCCTGTAAACCCAGCATTTTGGGAGGCCGAGGCAGGAGGATCATCTGAGCCCAGGAGTCTGAGACCAGCCTGGGCAACATAGTGACATCCAGTTTCTACAAAAAAAAATTTTTTTTAATTAAAAATATTTTTTAAAAATAGAAAAGAATAAGTTTGCCAATCCGTAGGCTAGGATCGCTTTGAGGGGCAGGAATATAACATTCTATCATTCACTTGGAATTGTGGAGGATTGGAGCAGGCAAGGAAAATGGAGGCCATATGACTCAATCCTCTCTCAGGACTTTCCATAAGGCCAGATGAGCCTCAGCCTCCCAGCAGAGAGGCGTTCCAGGTCAGGTTGTCCTGGCCTACGCAGTGCACCCAGTCTGTGCTGTGACCACCTTCCTGGAGTTACCAGATGCCTTTGTTCCTAGGAGTTCAAGAAATTGAACGTGTGAATCTTTAGCCCAGAGAGAAGTGGCTGGGAGGGGCAGACTAAACTATGCAGAGGGGAAGCTGCATATGAGTGAGGAAAGGTGCTTGGCACGGGGATTTGGGAAGCCCTGGCCATGCTCTGCCCTGAGGCTATCTCATCGGGAAGTGCCCACTAAAGAGCAGTGGGAAGGAAGTCCAGTCAGAAAGGCTCCAAGGCCTGAGGCAACTGCCAGGCCCAGTGCCACAGTGCGAGTTGTACTCAGGGCTTGGTGAAACTGGGTCAGGGTCGCAAAGCATCATCAGCTAAGCTGAGAGGAGCCCAGAGCTGAGGCTGGAAGGCAGGCCTGGAGAGCAGCCTGCTCTCAGCAGTCACTTGCTCTAGATGGAAATGGGCCTGCTTTGGAGGAACTGGGTCTATGTGGTGCTCCTTCTTCTTCATCTTTTTTTTTTTTTTTTAAGAGTCAGGGTCTCACTCTGTTACCCAGGCTGGAGTGCAGTGGTGCAATCATAGCTCATGGCAGCCTCTTAACTCCTGGACTCAAGTGATCCTCCTGCCTTAGCCTCCCAAGTAGCTGGGACTACAAGTGCACACCACTATACCCTGCTATTTTTTTTGAGAGGGGGTGGGATCTCACTATGTTGCCCAGGACAGTCTCAAAGTCCTGGCCTCAAGCTGTCTTCCCACATCAGACTCCCAAAGTGTTAGGGTTACAGTCATGAGCCACGTTCCCGGCCTATTTGGTGCTGTGGACAGGCCCACCTAGGACAGGAATTCACAGGAGTTGAACTTCTCTTTACTGAATGCCAGCCCTCACTTTAGGAGGTACTCCTGGGGACACAAGGATGAGAAAGCCAGATTGTTCCCATAGAGACTTCCATCCAAAGACAAACAACGAACTAGAATGTACACAGCCAACCGAGGGAGGATGCGCAGAGGACTTCATTCAGGTGCCAGATCCTCCTCTTCCTCAGTGCTTTTCTCTACTCTCCCCTCTAGAAAGAACTCTGGCCTCAACATCAGCATTATACATCTGGACCACAGCTGGGCTTCTGTTCAATGGCCTCCCGACGACTAGCTTTCTGCTCTGGCCAAGCCCACCCTGGGCACTCGGGGCATCTGTTAAAAAGATAATCACTGCCAGGCATGGTGGCTCACGCCTGTAATCCCAGCACTTTGGGAGGCCGAGGTGGGCAGATCACCTGAGGTCAGAAGTTTGAGACCAGCCTGGCCAAGACGGTGAAATCCTGTCTCTACTAAAAATACAAAAACTAGCCAGGCATGGTGGTGGGCGCGTGTGGTCCTAGCTACTTAGGAGGCTGAGGCAGAAGAATTGCTTGAACCCGGGAAGTGGAGGCTGCAGTGAGCTGAGACTGTGCCACTGCACTTCAGCCTGGGCGACAGAGTGAGACTCCATCTCAAAATAAATAAATAAATAAATAAATTAATTAAATAAAATAAAAAGATAATCATTACCAGGAATGATAACTCTTAGAAGAGTTGGGAGCAGTGGAGAGGGCACCGAGATGATTTCCACGTCTGTCCAGATTTCCTGGAGCAAGGCAAATACATTTCTCAAATAAATGGACTCCTTCCTGAGAAAGTGCAGAACCCCAAACTTACACAGCTTAGTAGAGGGCGCCACCTTCTGGCCTGGACCCTGCCCCCTCCCAGCCTGTGTGTGCCCGAGGACCAGGCTCTCCTAGGCTCCCAGTAAGTACATCCCACATGTGTGACTGGGAAAGACAACCAGCTTTCTCCTTCCGTGGCTGGCTGCAGGGTCATAAAACTGCTTTTCCACTTTACAATCAATCGGGTTGGGTCCGGCAGGATTTCAAGGCTTCTGTCGTAGGTAGATGGGCTCTGTAAAGTCCGGCTTAAAAAAAAAGTGGAGGTAGGTTCAAGATCTCCACACAACTGGGGATGAGGGGAGTCTGATGCCCTGCTGTGTGATCATGCAAGGAACTGTTCCCAGTGCAACTTATGTCGCTTTCAGGGACACTTTCTTCGTCCAAGTAAGAATGTCAACCACACTAAAACTAATGGATGTCTCTGAGTGGTGTGTGTGTGAGGGTGCGCATGTGCAAATGTGTCTTAATATTTAACTGTCAGCCAGAAATAAGCTCTCATCCTGTATCTCACGCTAGTGGGGAGGCCTAGAAAAGGGTGGGGGGTTTGAACTGCCGGATCCCACCCATGATTAATGTGCTGAAGCCCCCTTCTGTTATGATACTAAAGTAATTCAAATTGAAGAGAAAGGACCGTTGGGTATTATTGTGTCCCTTTGCCCTCCAATGTGATCAAGCCCCATGGGAATGGATGGGATGTCTCTGAAAAGGAGTAGTGATTCTCACACTCTGAGAAAGCAGTCTCTCAGGGAAGGGATGGTGTCTTTAGGTTTGGATATCACGTGTTAAAACTGGGTGTGGAAAAGAAGGGACTGACCCTTCTTAAAGGTATGTTTTGTTCTGTTTGAGATGGAGTCTCGCTCTGCCACCCAGGCTGGAGTGCAGTGGCGCGATCTCGGCTCACTGCAACCCGCGCCTCCCGGGTTCAAGCGATTCTCCTGCCTCAGCCTCCTGAGTAGCTGGGATTAGAGACGTGCACCACCACGCCCAGCTAATTTTTGTGTATTTTTAGTAGAGACGGGATTTCACCATCTTGCCCAGGCTGGTCTCAAACTCCCGAGCTCAGGTGATCCACCTGCCTCGGCCTCCCAAAGTGCTGGGATTACAGGCATGAACCACCACGCCCGGCTAGCTCAAGGTTTTTTAAAAAACATCTGAATCTGCGTGCTTGCGCCGATCCAGGTTGCCAAAAGCTCCATCACTCCATATTCTTTCACTCCAAACTCCTTTAGCCATTCCTGCCTGGCCTCCAAAAGCATTTGGGTTTGCCTCTCTGGATTTTATTTCAACTTCCTCATTTTACAGTTGAGAAAAACAGGAGGCAAAGAGAGGAAGGAACCTGCTTTAGGAAGCAGCTCTGGAAAGCAGAAGACAGTTTCCTGCTCCCGCTCTCTCTCCACCACTCTCCCTTTAAAAAATATACTTTCTTCTATGGCCAAATTAAACATTCATTACCAACGTGCGATTCCCTTAGGACTTTAAAAGGAGGGTTGTTCAGGGGTGACAACAATCTCCTGTCTGTTATACGTGTCCATGTAGGCAAAAACTGTCCCAAATTCAACCCCAGTCTAGGTCCCAAAAACTAACTACAGAGAGAAGGGAAACCAGAGAGCTACAGTTCAGACCAGGAACCTCCTCTCCTAGCTCACGTTTCTACCCGAGCCCGCGGAGGAACAGACCGGAAATAGCGCGCAGCTTCCCCGCGGAGGGAACCGCCTATGCCGCTGCCGCACTGGCCGGAAGACGGGGGTGCAACCCTTTGAAGTGTCCCTTCCTACTTCTTGCTGCTTCACGGTTGCTGTTGCAGACCCAGGAGTCTCCGAAGGCTTCTGCGGCTTTGGGGCCGGTTGTGAGATGCCAGGCAGAGGCCGCTGCCCCGACTGCGGCTCCACGGAGCTGGTGGAAGACTCGCACTATTCGCAGAGCCAGCTGGTGTGCTCCGACTGCGGCTGCGTGGTCACCGAGGGGGTCCTTACCACTACCTTCAGCGACGAGGGCAATCTCCGAGGTACTTGTGGCCCAGGGGACAGCCTGGGGCGGTGGAGGGATTAACATCAGATTCCTTTTGTCTCCCCCCTCCCCCCATACTCCTAACTGAAACGCACCACTTAATTTGAGAGAAAATGACCTAAAGTGAGCGAGGGAGCTGAAGGAGATGGGGTCTGCCATTCATCTGTGTTTTCCCAGCACTTAGTATCGGGCATAGATGGTGCGTGTAATAAATATTGAATAAGTGAAACAGAAACAAAGTTCCACTTATCTTGCCATGTCTGGTCATTGTGGAAGGATTGCCGATATGATTATAGCAGGTATTATTACCCTGAAATAGTTTTAAGCACAAACTGGCAAAATATCACTTTTCTTTGCTTTCCAAGTTTCTGACCAATGCAGCCCTCAAAATCTGCAGCCACTGTCTGGGTGGGGTGGCTTACGCCTGTAATCCCAGCGCTTTGGGAGGCAGAGCCGAGAGGATTGCTTGAGCCCAGGATCTCGAGACCAGCCTTGGTAACGTAACCAGACAAGTGCCTAAAAAATTTTTTTAAATTAGCCAGGTGTGGTGGCATACACCTGTAATCCCAGCTACCCAGGAGCCTGAGGTAGGAGGATTGCTTGAGCCTGGGAGTTGAAGGCTGCCATGAGCTATGATCGCACCACTGCACTTCGGCCTGGACTATAGAGGGAAACTCCTTAAACAAACAACAAAATCTGCTACTAGGAAAATTGCCTGTGTGGAATGTACTGGAAGGATGACTGGAAATTTGGAACACTTGGAGCTGCTTTAATGCAGTCCTAACCTTTCCCAGTCTCTGTGTATTCAGAACCGCTTGTAGACATAGAAAACCAGATGGGGCCTTTAACTGTGCAGCAGCAGATGCTCAGTGATTTGAATTCTGCGTTCTGGTTTTGTGTGGTGGGAGGGCAGGGGTCTGATGAATAAAGGCTAAGCACACTATTTGTTGTTTATTATCTTACAGAGGTAACATATTCCCGAAGCACAGGGGAAAACGAACAAGTTAGTCGCAGCCAGCAACGAGGTGAGAATTGACCTTTTACAACACAGTGGCTTTAAAGAAAACTATCCTTGGCCGGCTGCTGTGGCTCATGCCTGTAATCCCAGCACTTTGGGAGGCCGAGGCAGGTGGATCACCTGAGGTCAGGAGTTCAAGACCAGCCTGGCAAACATAGCGAAACCCCATCTCTACTAAAAATACAAAAATTAGCCGAGCATGGTGGCATGTACCTGTAGTCCTAGCTACTCGGCAGGCTGAGGCAGGAGAATCGCTTGAACCTGGGAGGTGGAGGTCGCAGTGAGCTGAGATCGCGCCACTGCACTCTAGCCTGGGTGACAGAGTGAGACTCCATCTCAAAAAAATAATAATTAAAAAAAGAAAACTATCCTGGTGGCCTAGCCCAGCTTTTCACATTTCCTATTTTCAGCATTGCTGGTGTGAGGTAGAGTAGAAGAGAATGGTAATTAGGAATTTAAAATCGGGATGGTTGCTCACACCTGTAATCCTAGACTTTGGGAGGCCAAGACAGGCAGATCGCTTGAGGTCAGGAGTTCCAGACCAGCCTGGCCAACATGGTGAAACCCTGTCTCTACTAAAAATACAAAAATTAGCTGGGCCTGGTGGTGCATACCTGTAATCCCAGCTACTCGGGAGGCTGAGGCAGGAGAATCGGTTAAACCCAGAAGGAAGAGGTTTCAGTGAGCCAAGATGGCGCCACTGCACTCCAGCCTGGGCAGCTGAGCCAGACTCTGTCTCAGAAAATAATAAAATAAAATAAATAAAATAAAATAAATAGGGATGGTTCTGAGAGAGGCAGCAATTCAGTATAAGGTTTGGGTTTGATCAGACGTATGTTTGAGGTAGCCTCTAAGAGTCTGGATAAAACTTTGGCTTGGCCCTGAATCAAACCAGCCTGCAAAAACTGGTGGGCTGAAATGTGACTTCTTTACACAAATGTTTTTGTGTCTTTAGGATGACTATACCAAGTGTCACTCCTGTCTATGCAGAAAGGTACATAATTTGTGCATCTGATATCTGAGGCAAGTTTAGCAGATCTAAGTAAGTCCTAGCAGAATTTTCTAGGAGTTGCACGATAGCTCCTTTGACCCCTCTAACTCTTGCTGTGGGTTTTTCCTAGGTCTCCGGCGAGTGAGAGACCTTTGTCGAGTTCTGCAGTTGCCACCACCATTTGAGGATACCGCGGTTGCCTACTACCAACAGGCATATCGGCACTCTGGCATCCGAGCGGCCAGGCTGCAAAAGAAGGAGGTGTTGGTTGGGTGCTGTGTCTTAATCACCTGCCGACAGCATAACTGGCCCCTAACAATGGGAGCCATCTGCACACTGTTGTATGCAGATTTGGATGTGTTTTCTAGCACTTACATGCAGATAGTGAAGCTCCTGGGACTGGATGTGCCATCTCTGTGCTTGGCAGAACTGGTGAAGACCTATTGCAGCAGGTATGTCCCTGGTGGGAGACAGTAGGATGGCATGGGATGGGTCCTTAGACCTGAATCCTTTGACCTTTGGCCATCTCTTTTTTTTTCTTGAAACGGACTCTCACTCTTGTCATCCAGGCTGGAGTGCAGTGGCGTGATCTCAGCTCACTGCAACCTCCACCTCCAAGGTTCAAGCTATTCTCCTGCCTCAGCCTCCAGAGTAGCTGGGATTACAGGTGCCTGCCACCATGTCTGGCTAATTTTTTTGTTTTTCTTTGCATTTTTAGTAGAGACAGGGTTTCACCATGTTGACCAGGCTGATCTCGAACTCCTGACCTCAGGTGATCCGCCCACCTCGGCCTCCCAAAGTGCTGGGATTACAGGCGTGAGCCACCGCACCCAGCCTTGGCCATCTTTTTTTTTTTTACCAAAGCCCATGTAAAAGGATGTGGGAGAAAGATCTTTAGTTTATACTTGTACTAATAAGGTTAATATTGTTTTACATTTTTAGAATGCTATAATTTTCTGTTTTTTTGAGACCAAGTCTTGCTGTGTTGCCCAGGCTGGAGAGCAGTGGCATGATTTTGGCTCACTGCAACCTCCGCCTCCCGGATTCAAGTGATTTTTGTGCCTCAGCCTCCCAAGTAGCTGGGACTACAGGTGCATGCCACCATGCCTGGCTAATTTTTTGTTGTTAGTAGAGATGGGGTTTCGCCATGTTGCCCAGGCTGGTCTTGAACTCTTGGACTCAAGCGGTCCACCCACCTCAGCCTCCCAAAGTGCTGGGATTACAAGTATGAGCCATTGCACCCCGCCAAAGAATGCTGTAATTTTCAAACCCCTTTGCCCTCACAGCAACCTAATGACGTGGGGAAGATAGGTCTGAGTCTTGGCACAGGGCCGCTGAGTTGCACCACTCATGTGCTCTGTGCATGGCAGTTCCTAGAGGTGAGCTGTGCCATGGGCTTTGTGGCTGAATGCCCAGCTCTGTCTCAGCAGGATCATCTGCAGAGGAAGCTGAAAGGATATTAGTTAATGACATAACTGGGCTTAGAAGCTAAGCCTTTTCTAGTTTTTTTAAAGACAGGGTCTCACTCTGTCACCCAGCTGGAGTGCAGTGGCGCCATCATAGCTCACTGCAGCCTGGAACTCCTGGGCTCAAGCGATCTGCCCACCTGATCCTCTCAAAATGCAGGTATTACAGGCGTGAGCACTGCATCTGGCTCTTTTCTCATTTGAAGTAGCTAAGTTCTTTTCTTTTTTCTGATAAATAATATTGAAAGCAGAGGCTGTTGGTGTCAAATAGCCTTGTATTTGAAGCTTGGTTACTGCCTGGCTGGATGACTGTGGGAAAGTTTTTTAACTATACGTGCACATAAGATGGTGCACATGCACGTAGATTAAATGAGAACGTTGTAAAGCACTCAGAATAATGGCGACTGGGAGGCGCCCAGTAAATGTTCGTGGTCCCCTGCATCCCTCTGCCTTCCACTAACAAGCGGAAGATGCCCTATTTTCTCTCACTTACCTTTATTAACTTGCTGCCCAGTGAGCTTGAGTATTCCTGAGGGCAGAATAGCTTCCCCATCTTGAGTGGGCTGCCTTTCCTCACTGTGGGAGAGCAGCCCCCATATCATTAAGATCCAACCCTCATTTTGGTTGTTTCAGCTTCAAACTGTTCCAAGCTTCACCTTCTGTGCCAGCCAAATACGTGGAAGACAAAGAGAAGATGCTGTCTCGAACATTGCAGTTGGTGGAGCTGGCAAATGAGACGTGGCTGGTGACTGGGCGGCATCCCTTGCCCGTCATCACTGCTGCGACTTTCCTGGCTTGGCAGTCGCTGCAGCCTGCATATCGGCTTTCATGTTCCCTTGCCCGATTTTGTAAATTGGCAAATGTGGACCTGCCCTACCCCGCGTCTTCCCGCCTGCAGGAGCTGCTGGCTGTGCTGCTGCAGATGGCTGAGCAGCTGGCCTGGTTACGAGTTCTGAGACTTGACAAACGGTCTGTGGTGAAGCACATCGGTGACCTTCTCCAGCACCGCCAGTCACTGGTCCGCTCGGCCTTTCGGGATGGGACAGCAGAAGTGGAGACCCGAGAGAAGGAGCCACCGGGGTGGGGACAGGGGCAGGGAGAAGGGGAGGTGGGAAATAATTCCTTAGGTTTGCCCCAGGGGAAGCGGCCGGCCAGTCCTGCCCTTCTCCTGCCACCCTGCATGTTGAAGTCCCCAAAGCGGATCTGCCCTGCACCCCCTGTCTCCACTGTCACTGGAGATGAGAACATTTCTGATAGTGAAATAGAACAGTATTTGCGTACCCCTCAGGAAGTTAGGGACTTTCAGAGAGCCCAGGCTGCTAGACAGGCTGCCACGAGTGTCCCTAACCCTCCCTGATGGATATCCATTGGGAGCTCTTCATCCTGTTCTGACAGCTTGATAACAGTCCTGTCATAACCAAGGACGGAAGTGTACATGAGTCCATAGGCATTGCCTTTCTTGTTTGAAGGAACTAAGAGGGGCTCTGCCATTAGTTGGACCCCGGGTCCTGGAGTAAAGTCAGGAGTGCAGGGATGACTATAGGTAGGAGAGATTCCCATCCCTTGGTGTGGGAGAGCAAGTTGCCTGTGTCCATGTTCTGTGAGATGGCTTTCCTCATGGATGGGAAAATGTCAGGCTCTTTGCTGCTGGTTTGAATTGGACACACTGCTGCGGCTCCTCCTGCAGGCCTGAGGGGGCTTCCCTCTGCTTGTGGAGCAGTTGGCATTCCCAGCAGTATCAACCCTCAGAGGAGCGGGAACTGGGGAATTCCTGGCCCTACGTGCATTCACAGGCATTGGTGGGTTTGTGTGTATGGTATCATGAGATCCTCTACCTCATAACAAAAGGACAGTGGGTAGACTAAGGCAGTAGCTCAAAGGGCTTTGCAAAATTTTAATATATTAAAACAAGAGGCATCTGCTAGAAAACATTCTATTGTATAAAACCCGAGTTCTTAAAAACATGTTTTCTTTGGCACTTTCATTCCCTCCCTCCCCTTTCCCCAGCATATTGCAAAAAGCTCTCCAGTGCTAAGGCATTGGCAGGGTGTGTAAACAGCAGCCAGCATATGTGGAAGAATAATACAAAGCTTTTTTTTTTTTTCTTCTAATATGTCTGTGCAGCAAGCATAAATAACAGGACCCATTCCAAGGAGTGTGTGTGGGTTTTCCCCCTCCCCTGTGTCCTCTGTCACCTTGGTGATGAGGCCAGGGTGATGTGAAGATTGGGAGGGAACCCTAGGTCAGACCTTGGTTTCCTGTTGCTCTTCCCAAGACCCAGGGTTCCCTCTGTTTCCATTTGGTCCTGTAGTGAAATGCTGGTGGTTGGTTTTAGGTTGGGGAAAAGATGGGTGCTGGTGTTTAAAAGGAGTAAAGGCATAGGCCCCTCATGATCTGCAGGGACCCCAGCCACTGCCTCTGGGCTTGGCTTGAGCTCCTGGGAGTTGGAAAGCTGGTTTGACATTTTGTAGGTTTCTCTCTACTGTGGAGCTGGAGATCAAATGATTGGGATGGTTCTTCCTCTGGCCTCATGGAGGCAAGGAAGTGCTCTTCCTCAGTCCCTTGGTGTTGTAAGGCTGAGACTAGGGAGGTGGGTCTTGTAACTGAAAAGTAACTGCTTCTCCAAACACCACCTGCAGCTTTCTGGAGCGCCATTGTTTACAGGACTAGCTTTAGGGTATGACTAGATTCTGCCCTAGTTCCACCTGCCGGCTCCCTCTACTCCCCTCAGTTCACCCACAGGCACCTGGCGGTCGGCTGTTGAGGTGCAGGGCCTCGGCTTTGTCCCGGTGTGCCACCTCTGAACCCTGCTGTCTGGTTTAAGTACCACTCCTGTGGGAATGGTGGCATTGTTCCTAGTTGTGCCCGGTTCCCACTCCCCTCCCCCAGGACTGGTTGATGTCTAGAGCTTCCCATCACGTGGCCCCGCCCTCCTCTCTTGCATAGTGGATCTGAAAAGCAGCACCTTGTGACTTAACATCACTTGTTTCATGTGCTGGGCTGGCTCTCGTGCCAGCCAAACCCGGGAGGAAAAGGGACCTAGGATCTAGGCAGGGGCTGAGCTGAAATCAGTAGAGGGCAGGGAGGAAAGAACACAGTTCCCACGCTCCCATCTCTGCTTTGCTGGTGAGGCTGATGGCCCCCAGTGAGGCCGCATGGACAGTAGGCGGGGTGGGAGTACTTGGGGAGGGTCCACCTGGGATGTGCTGTGCCCTTTCACACAGACGGAGGCCTTCCCCGTTCCTGGGAGGGCACCGAGAGTCAGACTGCCCCGGGCTGGACGGAAATGTATTACGCGTGTTTCTGGGATTGTCTGTCGCTACCCCAGAGGGATGCCCTCTAGGCAAGTGGGGAACATCTGCCTGTGGGCTTCCTCCAGCCATCAGCTCCTCCGCCGCCAACCTGCTGACTACGGAGACGCCTTGGAGGGCCCCGAGGAGGGGGGGAACGAGCCGCGTGGCCAGCCCGTCTACCGCGTCGCCCGCCCCACCCTAGACGGTGGTTTCGCTCTTCCAGAGTCCGGTCTTCATGCACCCGCCGCTGGCTACCTCCGCGCCCATCACGGTGACGTCGTCGTACTTGCCCCCCTTGGGGGCGCCGTTTAGGCTGGCGGCGTTGAGCGGGTACGAGCGGCGATGGCTCTCCTTCTCCAGCGCGCCGCCTCCCTTGAGACTGTCGCGGCTGGCGCTGCGGCGCTGGCCTGCCCGGCCCGCCTCAGAAAGCGGCGCGGCGCTGGTGTCGCTGCCCTCCGACGGCGTGAGCATGGGCTCGCCTTCCAGCTGCAGGCCGGCGCCCGGGCTGTTGCGGCTGCTGCCCAGGTAGCTGTCGGTGGGGCTGTTGTGCAGACTGCCGCTCTCGCTGGACAGCAGCTCGGGCGCCCCCGCCGCGCCCCCGCGCAGGGCCTTCAGCCGGTTCTTGCCGCCGGCCTCCCCCGCGCGGTGTCCCTTGGCCCGGCTTTTGTGCGCCCGACGCCCGTGGTGCACGTTGTTGGGGTGGCGGTGGGCGAGGTTTCCCCGGGTGCCCGCAGGCTCCGGCTCTCCTTCCCCGCGGGCTGCCGCCCCGGCCTCGCACACCTGACTCTGGGCCAGCTGCAGGTTGGTGAGCTTGCAGGGGCCCAGAGCCAGCGGGTGGCCGCTGCTGCCGCTTGGGGAGGACTTGAGGGAGGGGGGCCCCTCCCCGAACACCGGGGAACCGTCCTCTGCGGCGGCGGGCAGGGCCCGGGGTGGGGCGTGGGGGGCCGAGGGAGAGGCAGGGGGGCAGCAGGCGCGCCACGAGGCTCTCACGTCCCTCCGCCTGGCACAGTGGTGAGTGAAGACGAAGAGGCCCAGGGCGGAGGCTGCCACCCCGTACAAGCAGCTGCACACCACCCGGGGCAGCCAGCGCTGGGACACTGCCAGAGCCCCGCAGGCCCACATGGCCAAGTACAGGAAGTGCGTGGTCACCAGCGCCCCTAGCTGGACTCCCGGAGAATAGAGGCTGTCACCATCCTCCGGGGGCCCGGGCGTCCCCACCCGCGCGCTCCCAGTAGCAAGAAGGGAACCTGAGTCACTCAGGAGGGGGCCGCTGCCCCTGAGCCTGGTAGAACCCCTCAGCTCCTCCCCTGCCTCCAAGGAGGCCCTGCTGTTGCCCGCCTTGGGGTTCTGTGCCAGAGGACCCCGTAAGCGCAGCCCGGCGCACAGGAAATAGATCCAGGTGATGAGCAGAATCAAAGCCACCGGGATGTAGAAGGCGCCAAGGCTTGGACGCCACACCAGCCAGCAGCTGCAGGAGACACAGAAGCAATGATGAGGACAGGGGGCATGGCTGGGGGCCGGGGTGGTTGGGGAGACAGGATATGGCGAGTGCGGAGACAAGGATGGCTTGGTCAGCATGCATGGGTTTGGGTTGGGTTATGGCTGGGTGGACCTGGCAGATGGCCCTGCCAGTGGAGTGGAAGGCATCTGGTGTTAGGTAGGTGGGCTTGCGGCGGGAGGGAGGGGTGCTCACTAGGGGCTGTGGTCCTGGTAGTTGTGGATGTTGACTGCAGCCGTGATGCCACAGATAATGAGTGGAATCCCTCCAGCGATCAAATAGAACCTGGAGGGAATGAGGGATTGGGGGTCCCAGAGATGGGGAAAGGGAAGGGAAGAACTGGGTGCTCAGAGCCCTTTGCTTGGTGTCTCTGTCCCATCCTCTTTTCCCTTTAAATTATCAGAATTTTTTGCCAGGGATGCAAGGTCCCTGCAGGGACTACTTGGACTTGGCCATGACTGTTCTAAGGGGCAGAGGCCAGAATTGCTCTCTCACCCTAAACAGTGCAGAAGTCAGGGGTGCCACTCAGGTTCCCAGGATCCTTGCCATGACATTTGGAGTCATCTCCTTCCCTGGCTTTGTCATGCCCCAGAAGCCCACAGGATGTCCCCCACTGCATGGTCTTGTGTGATCTGCTGAGTCTAGGGCCTAGCCTCTCCTGTCTTTGGAGAGTGATCTCCCAGGGACCTTAAACTCACCCTTCACCCACCCTGGGAGGTTTCCTACGCCTGCCTCGGAGTCCCTCCCCAATTGCAAAGCTGGAATTGAAAGTATGTACCGGAGCATAGGACTGGGAGCGGGCAGGGCAGGGTCCCCTTCTTGTGGAGGGGGTGCCCTCCAGGTGAGCTCCTTGTGGAGCACTCGTGCCTTCACGCCCATCCAGAGCAGCGTGGATAGGGAGGAGTAGTGCAGGGTGATGCCCACCTGCGGGGTCAAGGCATGGAGGCTGGGGATGTGGGGGCTACCACTGGACCTCCCAGAGCCTCAGCCCTGCTGATGTCCTCCCAGGCTTCCAGCCTCCGGCCCCCAGCTTTTTTACTTTACCCAGCCCACTCCCCATACACTCGCCAAGCTTCCATCCCTGCTGCCACCCTCTGCCTCCACCCCAGGGTTCTCTCCCACTGCAGGGCTTCCCATGACCCTGATATGGCTATCCAGCTGATCCCCCACCTCCCCACCACTGCAGGTCTCCATTTCCACTTTGAAGCCCATCTCCCATTCTCTCTGATCTGGTTCTTACCACCACCTACTCTCACTCTCAACAACCCACCATCCCTGCCTTCCAAGGCTGCCACAGAGGAAGCCATGGAGCCGTGGAATATGAGCACCAGCCTTTTTCTTCCAGTGTATCTCCCCACTCTATGCCTAGGTGCCAGAACTCATCTCGGAGCACCACCCCCAGAGCCCCTTCTCCTGCTTACCGCCTGGCAGACCATCTGGTAGTTGGTGAGTGTGATGCCCCCCGCAAAGACAGCAGAGGTCATGGCCATGTGGAAGCACAAGTTCAGCAGCATGTGCCAGCCCTTCCGGGACACACGGATGGAGCTGCCCGGAAACAGTCTCGAATTAATGGCCGTCCAACCCAAGGTCAGGCCCATGGGGTCTCAAGGCCACTGGGAGAGCCACAGGGGGCAGGCACATATCTGCGTGTGTGAATGGGTGGGAATGTGACAGAGGCCATAGGGTAGGGAGTCCTTAACCCCTCAAAGTGATTCCAACGCCAATGGGTGAGAGACTGAGAAAGTCATGTGGACCCACCTGGGGAAAAAACCCCTGCCAAGTCCTCAATGAGTCCACCCTGCACCCACGCTGGGAGGTTTCCTACACCTGTCTCGGAGTCCCTCCCCCATCGCAAAGCTGGAATTGAAAGTATGTACCAGAGCATAGGACGGGGAGCGGACAGGGTGGGGGACCCTTCCATGCCTGCCCACCATGCCCTACCTCCTGCAGGAGCACCCACCTGTGGTTGAGGATGTAGGTGATGATGGTGGTGAAGAGGCAGAGCAGGAGCAAGGCCGTGCAGGGGTATACCACGGGGTGCAGCCCTGCCCCGGCGCCCCCCACCTCCCTGGGAAAGGCGCTCAGCTCCTGGGAGAGGGCAGGAAGGAGGACGTGAGGAATGTGGACACCTTGCCAGGCCCCCAGGCCAGCTTTCCTCTTCCCAGGCCCCGTCAGCCTTGGTCCTGCACTTTGGTGCTTAGTTCATCTGGGCAGGGAGGAAAGCTTCAGGCTGGACAGCTTAGGAAGCCAGCCCTATGGAGCCAGCTACTGCGGCCCCTTCCCTGCCTCTGGTCCTGCTTTGCTGGGGACTCTTCACGCCCCCAGCCTGAAAGACCAGAGATGAGGAGAAAGGGAGCAGGTGCTGCCTGTGACCAGCAGCAGGCCTGCAGGACTGGAGAGTGGCAGTACCACGTGCCACGAGGGAGGGGGTGACCAGGAAGGAGAAGGGTTCCCAGATTATTTTTTTCTTCTTTGTAAGAATCTAGTCTCGGCTGGGCACGGTGACTCCTGCCTGTAATCCCAGCACTTTGGGAAGCTGAGGCGGGCGGATCATTTGAGGTCAGGAGTTTGAGACCAGCCTGGCCAACATGGCAAAACCCTATCTCTACTAAAAATACAAAAATTAGCCAGGCATGGTGGCACACGCCTGTAATCCCAGCTACTTGGAAGGCTGACTCAGGAGAATTGCTTGGACCCAGGAGGCGGAGGTTGCAGTGAGCCGAGATCGTGCCACTGCACTCCAGCCTGGCGACAAAGCCAGACTCCGTCTCAAAAAAAAAAAAAAAAAAAAAATCTGGTCTCAGAAAGTGCGGGATGTGAAGGCCAGGCTAGGGAGTTCCAGATCCATCAGGAGTTCCAGATCCATCAGATCAAACTATCTGGATATAGGCATGGAGGCCAGACCTCCCTGTCTCCTGATAGATGGAGAGGTGGGAGAGGCCAAAGGGCCATTTCCCCACATCCCACCACTCATGGGGCCCAATAGGGCTGCTGTCCTTTCTGTGTTTCTCCATGGTCCCAAGTGGTCAGAGTACACCCACCCCCATTTTCCACCCAGCCCATGTCCCTGCCCCCCCCCCCCACTTGTCACCCCACCGCACACCCACCATGAGTACGGCCACATTGCCCAAGTGCTGGCAGTGCAGGGCGCTGACATTGGGCTGGCTGGAGCGGAGCTGGCAGCCCTCCGAGGTCCAGCCCCCGGCCTCCCCGGGCCCCTCCTGGCTCCACCAAGCGGCCACAGGTTCGGCTCCCTCAGCCCAGTGCCGCAGCGAAACGGCCACTGGCTCTGTTAGGTTTCCCACGCCACAGCCACCTACAGGGGGAGAGGGACGTCCACATAGACACACACAGGGTGTCAGGGAGGTGGGCTCAGCTGGGACTCAGCAGCAGCAGCAGTGACAGGGTGTGTACTAGGCACCTGCCGGGCAGGGCACAGTGCTGGGCTGGGGGCACGTGGTGAGATGCCAAGGACAGCCTCAGTCTAACGGGGGACCCTGGAGGGGGTGGGTGCGGATGATGGTGGAAAATGTGAGCCCTCTGTGGTGGCCCGCCCTGAGTGCTGGATGAGCAGTGATGTCATGCTCCATGGTGAGGACTCAGGCTGGGGGCGCTCAGGGACAAGAACACAGAAATGCAGATGGAGGGAACAGAAGCCAGGTGAAGGGAGGAGGGAGGCGGGCGACATGGAGGGAGGACTAGGAGGAGGCGTTCCCAGTGGGAGAGGGGCTCCCGGAGCAGGCCCTGGGTTCCACAGACCCCTCACCCACCTGCCTCAACCCACACACTCCCACAGCCCATGCGGCTGCGGACACAGGGCTCTCACCTTCCTCAGGCCACCTTACTTGTCCTTTAAGTCTTAGTGGTTTTCGGGAAAGGCCTCCCTGGCCTCCAACTAGGTTGGGTGGTCCCTCATCCCTGTGCCCTCCAAAACACTTCACTGCTGCTCACTTAACGAGCTGCTCTTCACTGCTGCTCAACTTCACTGCTGCTCAACTTCACTGCTGCTTACTTACAACGAGCTGCACTTACAATGACTTGTCCACTGCCTGTCCTCTCTGTTGAAGGGTGTGTTCCTCAAGGACAAAGCCGTAACTGTCTGTGCACAAGTGTGTCCCAGCTCAGGCACAGTCTGGCACATGCCAGATACTCAGTGAGTGTCCCCGGCCAGAACGCAAGACCTGACAGCAAGAGTCTGTGCTAGGAACAGGATGGAACCCACGGTGGGGTGGCAGCGCCTTCTGGCTGGGCAAAGGGGGTACAGCGGCATTGCTAGGACCCTAGAGGGCTCATGGAGGGAGGCAGATGTCCTGATGGTGGGAAACAACCCAAGATTTTGAAGGGGCTCTCTGATGTGCAAAGTGCAGTTTGCAGAAGGTGAATCTGGTGACGGCATGAGGGATGGACTGAAGGTGGAGGTGTGGGGGCCAGAGATGGGCTAGTGTCAGCGTGGATGGTGGGAGCAACAGTGGAATCACCGGCAGAAAGAAGGCAGGTGTGGGGATTGCTGGTCCCGGGGGAGAGATGGAATGATAAGAGGGAGACTGCAGGTGATCCATCTGCTTTCTGGGTGCCAGGCCCCCAGCTGGGTGGCGAGTCAGACACCTGGTGTCTCCCACCCCCCACACCTCTGCTCATGTTGTTATTCCTCTGCCCTGGTCTCCGCCCTGGTCTCCGCCCTTCCTTGGTGTCTCTGAAACTCCTGATCATCCCTCAAGGCCCATCTGTGTCAGTCCCACCTCCGCCACGACAGCTGGAGCCCTGTTGCCTTTTCAGAATGCTTCTCACCTGGGCTGCCTGTGCAGCAGCTGCCTGGAACCTCTCCTATGGCTGCCCTGGGAGGTTACTTCGCCCTCTACTGCTTAGGTAGCCTCTGGGAGCAGGGACCATGGCCTAGATGTTTTTATTCCTTCCAGCACCAGTGACAGTGCTGTTTCTAGCAGGCACCCGTTCAGCATTACTTGTCTGCATTGGGCCCGTGGGGTGTGTGTGTGTGTGTGTGTGTGTGTGTGTGTGTGTGTTGGAGGGGCTGTGCTCATAGCCCTCTTTAAATTGAACAAATCTGGGATATAGAACGCAATGTCTTCCTGAGGCTTTTCTCCTCCAAACCCTTTCTTTATGGGGTATCTCTGCCCTCTGCCCTGTTGGGAAAAGGTGAGAGACCCAACATCCTGTGTCGGTTCCACTAGGGCACTGGGGGGCTGTGGGCTAGGGAAGGGCAGGATAAAGGGGAACAGGGCGGACACACGAGGGGCACCCCGGGCAGGGCGGGGAGTTCAGCCCCTTACTGGTTCCTGCGAAGATGACAGGGGTGGCCACGCCACGCCTCTTGCCAGGCCCAGCAGCTCCAGGGCGGGAGGTGTTGCTGTGGCTGCGGAAGAGGCGGCCATTTCGGAAGACGAGCAGTTGCAGGGTGCAGTCTGGGGGCACCGGGGGAGCCAGGGCAGCCGGAAGGGATGAGAACAGACTCGGGGGCAGCTGGATGGAGGCCAGGGCCACGCTGTTCTGGGGGGACATAGGAGCTCCTCAGAGAAACCAGGACCCCCTAGAGCACTGATGTCTTGCAGCCCCCTCCTCCCACCTCCTCTCACTGCCCCCACCAGGCACCTGCATCTGAGTGCCTCCCTTCTCCCACCCCCTCACCCTCCCCCAGCGCCCACCTTGATGTGGAAGGACGACAGAGAAACATTGGGCTTCCCGGTGGTGCAGCGGAAGCGGAGCTGCTGGTCAGCTGGGGGCTCAGGTTCAGGTGGGGGGTTCTGGCCAGGGCTTCCTAGCCGTGCGCCCGGCACCCCTCCCTCCCTCCTCTGGAAGGCTGTGCAGGTCAGGCCCACGTAGCTGTGCGGCTTGATGAGGTAGGCCTCCAATGCCACGTTCCTCGCATTCTGGGGACAGGGACCTTGTCATCCCACCATTTGAGATGGTGGCCTTCTGCTTGGGACTGCACATCTCTCTCAATGGGTCTGCTCAGGCTGTAGTCCTGCCCTTCAATCCTCAGTTTTTTCAAAGCCACCTCTCTTTTTTTTAGAGGAACAGGTTCTTGCTATGTCACCCAGGCTGGAGTGCAGTGTCACAATCAGCTCACTGCAGCCTACAAATCCTGGGCTCAAGTGATCCTCCCACCTCAGCCTCCTGAGTATCTGGGACTACAGGCATGCTACCATGCCCATATAATTAAAAGCATTTTCTTTTTTTTTAGAGATGGGGTTTCACCATGTTGCCCAGGCTAGTCTCAAATTCCAGGCCTCAGGTGATCCTCCCACCTTGGCCTCCCGAGTAGCTGGGACCACAGGCGCATGCCAACACTCCTGGGTAACTTTTGTATTTTTTGTAGAGACCAGGTCTCTCTTTGTTGCCCAGGCTGGTCTCCAACTCCTGGCCTCAGGAGATTCTCCTGTCTCGGCCTCCCAAAGTGCTGGGATTACAGGTGGAGCCACTGCGCCCGGCCTCTTGCTCACCTCTTAAGTATGCCAGTTCTGTTGCCCGACTCAGCTGTAGAGCAGGCTCCATGTCTCGCCCCTTTGCATCGCCCCAAGGGCCTACCTAGCACAGTATCTTGCACATACACGATGCTGTACTGTGGTTGTTATCGGATTGGAGCCCTCACCTTCTCTCAGGGAACTTCCATTACTCTTCACTCAATCCCGAGTCCCCCCTGCCACCAAGCCCTCCTCCCATCCCTTCTACTCCTTTCACTCTTCCTCCTGCTTATTCCCGTCAGGCTGGCCCTTTGGCTCAGTTCCCCACCACGGAGTCTGGCATCACTTCTCCAGGGTCACTGGCCATCTCTCCTTAGCACTGCCCCTGACAACTTGGAAGTGAACCCCATGGCTCAAAACTTTGTCACGTCTGCTGCTCTTGCTAGCTGGGGCACAGCAAGTGCATGCATGAGAGGGAGCGCCTCCCTCCTCTGCATGCCAGGGCCACCCCCTATGCTGACCCCCATTACCACCGAGATGTGCTGGGCATGGGGGCTGAGGGCGGCCCCCCCGATGCGCTCCAGGGCGCCCACGATGCGGCTGCAGGCCTTGTCCTCGCGCTGGGCCAGCCACAGCAGGTGCTCGTCCACCAGCATCAGGTTGCTGGCCATGTCCACCATCACCTCTACCAGCTGGGGGGACAGGGAAGTTGCTGAGGGCAGGGGCGGGGCTTGGGACTCAGGGGCTGGAGTGAGAGAGAGGCTTGAGCAAATGAGGGATGGGGGCGTTTTCCGAGCTCCTGAGGTCCAGCTGAGTCTCACCTCTTTGATCTGGTCGACATAACCCAAAAATTTCTGGATCATCTGAGCCACATAGACTACGTCCATCATGTCTGAAAAGCTGGCGGCCTCAGCTGTGTACACACGCAGCTGGTGAGCCAGGGTCAGCGCATTGGAGGCATTGATGGGCATCTGGGGATTAGGGGAAGAGAGAGGATCATCTCGCCTGTTCCTTCTGCCCCCAAACTGCCCCTGGGGACCCTCTGCTCTGTGCCAGTGCTCAGTGCCTGGGGACAGGAGTCCAGCCTACCTGCTGGGTCTCATCAAGCTAGGAGGGCAGAGGAGGCTGAGACTATCACAGCCCAAGGCCACCACTGCCAGCATCCCTGGTGTAAGGACAGTGGGACTCTGCTTTTGGCGTTGGTGAGTAAAGGGGCGTGAGGTGGCCGGATGGGGACAGAGGACTGGTGCCCTTCCCCACTGTGGCCTCAGTGGGTCTGAATCCCCCAGCAGAGGGCGGCTAGAGGAGAGGAGCCGACTCCCGGCTCTGCACAGGCAGGGACAGGAGGCACAGCCCAGCGGCCCAGAGATCGGGCTCCCCTTGCCCGTTAGGTTGGCTTCTCCCTTCCCTGTGCCCCCGAAGCAGAGCTGGTGGGGTGCCCCAGCCTCTCCTCACCAGCACGAAGGTGTACAGCACCCTGGTGATGTCGTTGGTGTAGAGACAGTGGGAGTAGTCCCCCGGCTCCCAGCGGCCGGCACGGTCACACCGGCGGGAGGCTCGGGTGCCCGGGGCGCCCCCGCCCAGGGGCACTGAGGTGAAGGGATACTGCAGGCAGGACTGGTAGGCTGTGATGCCAGCCAGAGTTCGGGGCCACCTGGGGGCAGAGGCAGGAAGTTGCCGATGAACCAGGCTTCTCAGAACAACAGCCTTTCTCCCGACTTTAGAACTGTGAGGCCGGACTCCTTGGGGCCTTGGGGAGGGATCCAGGAGCGGGGTTCAGACCAGCCTTCCAGGGGTTCCCAAGTTCCACTCTCCTTGTTCTGACCGGGCTGTCACAGGCGATAGGGGGCTGGACTTTAGAGTTCTGAGTTTAAATTCAAGTTCTGCCACTTATTTGCTATGGCTTAAGGCAAAGTATTTATCCTTTCTCGGCCTCAATATTCTCAGCTGTACAGTGGGGAGAATAATAGCTTTCCTGCACAACAGAGAGGATCACTGGGATCTTAAAAGGTGATACTCTTTGTGGGCGAGCTTTTGCAAACTATGAATATAAGGAAGCAAATAAAAGCCTTTTTGTGGCCAGGCACAGTGCTTGAGCCCAGGGGTTTGAGACCAGCCTGGGCAACAAAGTGAGACCCTGTCTCTACAGAAAATAACACAATAAGCTAGGCATAGTGGCTGCGCCTGTAGTCCCAGCTCCTCGAGAGGCAGAGGTGGGAGGATTGCTTGAGCCCAGGAATTCGAGACTGCAGTGAGGTATGATTGTGCCACTGCACTGGAGCCTGGATGAAAGAGCAAGACCCTGTCTAAAAAAGTCACAGTGGCTTAAGCCTGTAATCCCGGCACTTCGGGAGGCCGAGGCGGGTGGATCACTTGAGGCCAGGAGTTCGAGACCAGCCTAGCCAACATGGTGAAACCCTCTACTGAAAATACAAAAATTAGCTGGGCATGGTGGCACAGGCCAGCTACCGGGGGGAAGCTGAGGCAGCAAGATCATGCCATTGCACTCCAGCATGAGACTGTCTCAAAAACAAAAAAGTCTTTTTGTGCAGCACATCTCAGATGGTAATTTTGTTTGTTTGTTTGTTTTTGAGATGGAGTCTCGCTCTTGTCTCCTAGGCTGAGGCTGGAGTGCAATGGTGCGATCTTGGCTCACTGCAACCTCCGCCTACCGGGTTCAAGCGATTCTCCTGCCTCAGGCTCCTGAGTAGTTGGGATTACAGGCGCGCACCACCACACCTGGCTGATTTTTGTGCTTTTTGGTAGAGATGGGGTTTTGCCATGTTGGCCAGGCTGATCTCCTAATCTCAGATGATCCGCCTGCCTTGGCCTCCCAAACTGCTGGGATTGTAGGCGTGAGCCACTGCACCCAGCCTCAGATGGTAAGTTTATACATAAAGTCTATCTATTCGATAGCAAGGCTTCAGGCTGAATGACAAAAGGAAGTGTCTTCTCCATCTTTAGGACCCAACAGAGACATCGGATGGGGAAACTCTGGCCACCTGTGATGTCAGGTGCAAGGGTGGGGTTGGGGGCTGGGCAGCCCTCTACAGGGTGGAGCGGGCCAAACCTGAAGTCCCCGCGGTTGTTGGCGACACGCTCGGCGGGGCAGTAGGAGGCAGAGGTCTCCAGCACCACGATCTCCACCTTCTTGCTGGCGTTGCCCTGGGCCATGGACACGGTGCACTCCCACTCGCCTGAGGCCCACACGCCGATGTGAGACAGCGTCAGCTCACTGCGGGTGGCAGGCGGAGCTAGCTCGTGAGTCACCCTTGGGCCCAGCCACGTCGCCCTCCCTCAGCACCGTCCTACGACATTAGCTGCAGGTCCTTTTTTCTTTAATGAAACAAGGAATGCAAGTACGCACTCCTTTTATTCTGATTGGCCTTATGATACTGTTTTTTTTGAGCTTCGATTTCCCCATCCTTATCATGGAGCCGATAGTATCTCTCTTGCAGGTCTACTGTAGAGATTAAATCTGGTGCCATAGATAGGAGCCACTCTATACAGTGTAAGAGCACTAAAGAGATGTCAAGTATCATCATTTTGTTCTATCAGATATTTATTTCTAGCCTCTATCTAGACCATTGATAACTTAGTCCAAGCTTTCCATAAATATACACGCACATTCTCCCAGGAACACATCTGGGGGCAGCTCTTTTGCAGGGTGGTGACGGGTAGGGTAGGCCCCCCAACCCCATGCTGAGGCCTGAGGAGGGGCAGCGGGGCTCATACCTGGTGATGAAGGTGCAGTCGTGGATGAGGCTCTCGGCCAGGAGGATGCCGGCCTGCTCATCACCCTCCACAGGGGCTCGGTTATGGTACCAGCGGATGTGGGTGTCGTTGCCCAGGTAGCTGGCAGAGCACTGGAAGGGCAGCCGATCCCCCTGGAATACCACTTGGCGTAGGGACGGGATGAGATGGTGTGTGTGCAGCTCCAGGGCCCCCTCTGTGGGAGGAGACACCAGGCGTGAGGCCCGAGTGCACACGCATGTGAGGCTGCACATGTGAGGGAGAGTCCAGCAGGATGG
The DNA here is from genome assembly GCF_009828535.3 of Hylobates moloch. NCBI lineage: Eukaryota > Metazoa > Chordata > Mammalia > Primates > Hylobatidae > Hylobates > Hylobates moloch. The sequence goes on along the minus strand of NW_026652297.1, from coordinate 42,604,198 downwards.
GGCGGGGTGGGACGGGGCCCTTGGCCTGTAGCCTGCTCCAGCTGGGAAGGAAAAGGGGTCAAGAGAAAGTCTCCAGGGATAAGGGTAAAGGGGAGGGACAGGCGGTTTTTGGACAAAGAAAAGTGCTCCTTTCTCAGCACACGTGTTACCCCAAGAGGTGGGGCCAGATGAAAACATAAACAAGCAGTCCCAAGGGGGCTTAGAAAAGCTGATGGAGGACTGACCCCAGGACACCGAGGGAAAGGGGATGCCCTGGAGGACACGCCCAGCGCACAGTCATAGGCGGAGTGGGGAGAATAACACCGGCCCTGCCTCACAGGGAGGGTCACTGGGATAGTAAATGTGATTCTTTTTGTGGGATAGCTGTTGCAAACCTGTAATGAAAGAGAGCACAGAAAAGCCTTTTTGTGCTGGGCAGCACATCTCAGATGGTGATTTATACATAAAGATAAGGTCTCCCTAAATGCAAGAGCAGGACTCAGTGTCGTGGTCTTTTGCAAATTGCAATACAAAGGTAAAAATCTGTGGGTCTGAGGGGAGGCTCGTGTCTGGGCCCTGGGTTGGTGGAGAGGCAGGGTCCCTGGTAGATGTGTAGTTGGGGGGACTTGCTCACCACAGCAGAGCTGGGCCTCCTGGAGGCTGCCCAGGGCCTGCGCATGCAGGGCACTGGGGTAAGCACAGAGCGTGTGCTCCGATAGCTGCAGGGAGCGATTCTGGGCCCAGGGCAGCAGCCAGCGCAGGTGGCAGTCGCAGGTCAGGAACTCGGTGCCCAAGTCCCTGCAGGGTGGGCAGAGGGGTCACGGAGCAGAGCAGAGGGAGTGTGGGCTCATGGGTGGCCTGGGGCCCCAGGGAGGGACAAGGCTGGAGAGGGTAGGAGGCGCAGAATCGGGTCTATGTGCACCATCTCTGCCCCGGGCCATTGCGGGAAGGTGATCATGGGGGCATTTCAGGCACTGTCTGCTGTGGCCACTCGTGAGGCCGGTCCTGGTGGTCATGATGCTTATACATCCCTCCTGGGCAGAGAAAGGGACAGGGGTCTGGGTCCTCGCACTAGGAAGAGATACTCACACAACCTTAAGGGCTGGCAGCTCATCAAAGACCCCAGGTTGCAGACTGGAGAAGATGTTTCCAGATATGTTTCTGCAGGGGACAGGGGACAACTGAGATGGGGTCTTAGGGTGTCCATGGGCGGGTTGGGGGCCACATTTTGCTTCCTATGCACTTCTTCCCTCTCCTCCCCTCCCCACTTCTCACCCCATCACTCACAGTCGGAGAAGCCTGGGGAGGCCCTGGAAGGTCTCGGAGGTGAGACAGCCAATCCGGTTGTTGGAGAGATCTCTAGAGAGACACAGGCAGCCTCAGCGAGTCGGCCACGTGGCAGCACGCGGGTCCACTTGTGAGGAACACATGGGTGGGGCCGGGGCTTGGGTGGGGGGTGGGATGAACAAGGAGATGAGGTTGGGGCCAGGCCACAGCTGGACTGGAAATGCCGGCTCCTTTGACCCCAGCCAAGGCACCAGAGCGGAAAGGAGGGGCAGGTGTGGGTGGGTGAGAGGAAAGGGGTGGGCATGGAGCAGGAGGGGTGACTTTCTCCCTCAGGAGGGGAGGGGTGGGGGTCAGGGGAGGGCATGCCACTCACAAGCGCTTCAGCTCCCCCAGGCCCAGGAAGGCGCCGGGCTGCACCGTGCTGATGATGTTGTTCCTCAGGTCCCTGCAGAGGCAAGTGCAGAGGCCCTCACACCTCTCCCCACTGGAGCTGCCCTGCTCCCTGGGAGGGGTCCTCACTGTCACCGTGGTGTTGTTGCTGGGTTTCTCAGGGACTTGACTTCCTGCTAAACCTCTGCTCTCCTCAGCACTGGGTGGGAGGTGGGATTAAAGAACCACCCCGATCAAGGCCATCCTGGCCAACATGGTGAAACCCCGTCTCTACTAAAAATAAAAAAAAATAAAATAAAATAAAAATTAGCCAGGCGTGGCAGCATGCACCTGTAGTCCCAGCTAGGCAGGAGAATTGCTTGAACCCGGGAGGCGGAGGCTGCAGGGAGCCAAGATCGCACCACTGTACTCCAGCCTGGGCGACAGAGCGAGACTCCATCTCCATAAAAGGGGAAATCACCCCCCCCACCGAAAAAGAACAAAGCCAAAAAAAAAAAAAAAAAAAAAAAAAAAAAAAAAAAAGAACCACCCCTGGCTACCATCAGGGGGCACTGGTCAGAACAGAGAGAGGATGAAGAAGCCAAGAGATGGGATCACAAGGGCCTCGGACGACACGGAAAGCGCCCTGGATTGAGAGTTAGGAGGCCTCCTTTCCCACCCTGCCCCACCTCCGGGCTGCCCTGCAGGTCTCCGGGGTTGCCCTGGGAAGCATTTGAAAATAGGTGTCATGGTCTTTTGTAAATTGCTATACAAAGGTAGAAGCTTCTTGAGCCTGGCCTTTGTGGGCAGGGGAGGGGGCACATGGGAGGGGTAGTTTTTTTGTTTTGTTTTGTTTTGTTTTTGAGGCAGGGTCTCTCTGTCACCCAGGCTGGAGTGCAGTGGTGTGATCGTGGCTCATTGTAACCTCAAATTCCTGGGCCCAAGCCATCCTCCAACCTCTGCCTCCCAAGCAACTGGCACCACAGGTGTGCGCCACTACACCCTGCTAATTAAAAAAAAATTTTTTTTTTTTTGGTAGAGACAGGTTCCCACTATGTTGCCCAGGCTGGTCCTGAACTCCTGGGCTCAAGTGATCCTCCCGCCTGGGCCTCCCAAAGTGCTGGGGTTACAAGTGTGAGCCACCGCACTCAGCCAAGGGGGGTATTTTTATGGCTGTTTTATCCCTGTGCCCCTCTCTGTCTGACAGGCGAGGAAACAGGTCAGGTGGCTGGACGAGGCCCAGGTGGACTCTGCCTGGCTCCTCGCCAGGGCAGGGGTGTAAGTCCTGTCCAGCCTCCTCCTTCAGATGAGGAAGCCAGGGAGGTGACAGCTTGTTTAAGGTCCTCAGTCCTGTCTTCTCCATGGGTCTCCACAGGAGCCCGCAGTGTCGGGAGACAGGACAGAAGGGGGCTGTGACCCCCCAGGGATCCCAGGGGCCAAACCTGGCCTAGAGGAGTGAGCGGCAGGTAAGTCCGCAGCCTTCCAGCCCTGAGTCTGTGGCTCAAATTCAATCATGGCCTGGGCACAACTCTCTGCCCCCTTCCTCACCTGCCCCCGGGGCTGCAGGGACAGGGCTGAGGAGACAGTGCCCACCCACAGGCGACCTGCTGGGTATCTGCCTGCCCCAACCCCACACCTGCCAGGGCAGGCCCCTGGGCTCTTGGGGCAGGCAGGACCACAGATGACCAAGGTGGGTGCCTGCTCACTGGCCTTCTCCCTCACCCTGTCCTCTGTGCCCTGCACAGCCAGGGATAGATGCCTAGAAGGCAGGGTGGGTGGGGCCAATTGCCCACCTACTCAAAGGCCAGCTGGCTCTTTCCTGAGCTAAACCAGGACAGGCTTCAGGCTCCATAGAGCTCATGGGGCTCACAGCCCAGCAGGCCTCCCTGTCCTGGGTCTGAGATGGAGAGAGTGGCCTCTTGGCTCCCACCCACTGGCATGAGATTGTGAGGCAGCAGGCAAGGGTTGGGGACCCCTGTCTGAAGGGGCTGTGGCGGGAAGACAGGAGAGCCACAGAGATTTCTGGGGCCCACTTGCTTTCCCAGGCCCTGCCACCCCTCAGCCCAGATGGAGGAGGGGGTCAGGGGTGGGGGCTGAGGAGGCTCTTGGCCCTGCCCACCACAGCCTCATCAACGTCTCTGGATTACTGGGCAGGAGGGGGTTAACCAAGCCGGCTGCCCGCTGGGAGGAGAGGAAATGGGTGTTCAGGACGGGGACGTACTGTCCCACCAGGGGGCCTGTTTGTGCACAGTCCCGCTTGGGGACAGAAACACTGTGCACAGCCCTTCCCACGGCCAGGGGAGCCCTCACCCTCAGCTCCTTCCCATAGGAAGGACTCGAAGGACTCAGCCAGCCTCCATGACCCCAAGTCCCTGGAGAAGGAAGGGAAGGGGCCACCAGAAGGGGCCAGTTCCCTAGAGGAGGGATGGCTTCCACGCTGGGGTGTGCTGAGAGGTGCCCCCCAGTGGGGCGCACACAGGGACTGTGCCAGGACACTGATCCTAGGCCCCTGGCTGAGGGAGAGGGATGCAGGATAAGTATCCTGGCTGCCAGGGGTGCCCCTCCGGCCCAGCCCCCACCGTTTTGCCGCCAGACCCCATCCTCACCGCCTGCCCCTCTGGGGCTGTCCCAGCCTGTGCCCCCTGGCCCCTGTTGGGGTCTGGCCATTCTCAGGGCTCAGCCTCCCACCCCCACGTCGGGGACGGGCAGAGAGAAACACATTCCTCATTGTGTCACTTCCCTTCATGGGCTGCCAAGGGGCTTAGGCACAGCCCCCCTTCCCTCCCCACTCACTTGTGTTTATTCTCATTTCCTCCCCGGCCCCCCTCAAAAGCCCCCACCAGCCTGCCCCACTGATGCTCTGCAGATGGGAGCGAGGCGGCACCCAGGCCCCAGCCTCTCTTCCTGCCCTCGATTTCCTGCAGCCCAGCCATGCTGGGGTCTTGGAGAGGGCGCCTCCACCTCCACGGAGGGTGGGCATGCCTTCTCCCTTGCCTCGAGCCCGCCTGGGGAGGAGCCTCGGGGTGACCAAGGCAGCCCCCAGGAGTGTTCTTGGGAGCTGGCCTGTCTCGGCTCCCTGGGCCGAGCTCTGAGAGCCTGAAGGACCCATGGGAAGCCGATGCTGCCTGGTCCCTCTGGGTAAGAAGCTATGTCCTCCCTCGGGGCAGGAGAAATGCTGCCATAAGACTTGGACATTTTTGGGACCAGCAAGTCTCCTATAGCCTGGTTGTTTTGAGCGTTTCTTGCTTAGCACATCCTTTTGAAGACCTATGAAGGCCATGAACTTCTGCCCCAGAAAAACTCACTACACCCATCACTATGCATACAATTTCCAGGGGGGCGTAGAGCCCAAGTTAAGAAGCCCTGGCTGGGCGCGGTGGCTCACACTGTAATCCCTGCACTTTGGGAGGCTGAGGTGGGCAGATCACCTGAGGTCAGGAGTTCGAGACCAGCCTGGCCAACATGGTGAAACCCCGTCTCTACTAAAAAAAAAAAAAAAAAAAAATTAGCCAGTGAGTGTGGTGGCGGGCGCCTGTAATTCCAGCTACACGGAAGGCTGAGGCAGGAGAATCGCCTGAACTTGGGAGGTGGAGGCTGCAGTGAGCTGAGATCTTGACACTGCTACACTCCAGCCTGGACGACAGAGTGAGACTCTTAAAAAAAAATGATAGAAGCCCTTTGCTGGATGGTCTGATCTGAACCCTCCATTTCTCAGGTGAAGCTAGAGTAGCTTGTGGAAGCATGCGCAGATATGCTTCCACAGAGCCCTGTCCTTGGAACCTGGTAAAGACGAAGGGTGTTGATGGCGCTTCCCCTCCCTGCTACCCATTGCCCCTTGACTCCAGGCCACCCCTTCCATGTATCTCTGTCAATATGCAGGAGGAAGATTCCCCTAAGCCAGATGTGGAGGGAGGATTCCTGGGAGCAAATCATGCCCCATGCCATCGTTGGGAAAACAGAGGCTTTGGGAGCTGAGTGTGTAAGAGTGAGTTTGTGAGCAGAAGCAATGAAAGGAGGAGGGAGTAACGGATTAATAAAAGTTCAGAAAAAGCAAAACGGGGTGAAATAGGAAACAAAGTAAAGATTGTTAAGTTGGACTTAATAACAACTTAAAAATTTTACACCTTTGGCCAGGTGAGTGGCTCATGCCTGTAATCCCAGCACTTTGGGAGGCTGAGGCAGGTAGATCACCTAAGGTCAGGAGTTTGAGACCAGCCTGGCTAACACGTTGAAACCCTGTCTCTACTAAAAATACAAAAAATTAGCCGGGTGTGGTGGCAGGAGCCTTGTAATCTCAGCTATTCAGGAGGCTGAGGCAGGAGAATCGCTTGAACCCGGGAGGTGGAGGTTGCAGTGAGCTGAGATCACACCATTGCACTCCAGCCTGGGCAACAGGAGCAAAACTCCGTCTCAAAAAAAAAAAAAAAAAAAAAAAAATTGCACCTTAAAGGATACCATCAAGAAAGTGAAAGAGAACCACAGAATGAGAGAAAATATTTGCAAATCAGATCTGATAAGGGATGTCTATTTAGAATATATACAGAACTCTTACAACTCAATAGCAAAAAGACAAATAATCCAGTTGAAAAAAACGGGCAGGCTGGGCATGGTGGCTCATGCATGCAATCCCAGAACTCTGGGTGGCCAAGGCGGGCAGATCATGAGGTCAGGAGTTCAAGACCAGCCTGACCAACATGGTGAAACCCATCTCCACTAAAAATACAAAAATTAGCTGGGTGTGGTGGCGCACGCCTGTAATCCCAGCTACTCAGGAGGCTGAGGCAGGAGAATCACTTGAACCTACAAGGCGGAGATTGCAGTGAGCCGAGATCATGCCATTGCACTCCAGCTTGGGCAACAAGAGTGAAACTCCATCTCAAAAAAAAAAAAAAAAAAAAAATTGCACCTTAAAGGATATCATCAAGAAAGTGAAAGAGAACCACAGAATGAGAGAAAATATTTGCAAATCAGATCTGATAAGGGATGTCTATTTAGAATATATACAAGACTCTTACAACTCAATAGCAAAAAGACAAATAACCCAGTTGAAAAAAATGGGCAAAGGATCTGAATAGACATTTTATCCAAGAAGACACACAAATGGCCAATAAGCCCATGCAAAGATGCTCAACATCACCAGCAGTAAGGGAAATGCAAATCAAAGCCACTTGACACCCACTAAGACAGCTGTAATAAAAAAGAGAGACTCCAGCAAGTGTTGATGATGATGTGGAGAACTGGAACCCTTACACATTACTGGTGGGAATGTAAAATGGTGCAGACACTTTGGAAAACAGTTTCACAGTTAGGGTTACCATATGACCCAGAAATTCCACTCCTAGGTATATATCCAAGAGAAATACACATACATCCACACAAGAACCCATAGCTGAATGTTCACAGCAGCATTGTGCGCAGTAGCAAAAAGTAGAAACTGGCCACATGTGGTAGCTCAAGCCTGTAATCCCAACACTTTGGGAGGCTGAGGTAGGAGGATCACTTGAGACCAGGAGTTTGAGACCAGCCTGAGCAACACAGTGAGACTCCTATCTCTACCAAAAATAAAAATTGGCCAGGCATGGTGGTGCATGCCTGTAGTCCCACATACTCAGGCGGCTGAGGCAGGAGAATTGCTTGAGCCCAGGAAGTCAAGGCTGTAGTGAGCCGTGATCATGCCACTGCACTCTAGCACTCTAGCCTGGGCGCTAGAGTGAGACTCTGTCAAAAAAAAAAAAAAAAAGGCTGGGCGCAGTGGCTCACACCTGTGATCCCAGCACTTTGGGAGGGTGAGGCGGGCGGATCACGAGGTCAGGAGTTTGAGACCAGCCTGACCAACATGGTGAAATCCCGTCTCTACTAAAAAATACAAAAATTAGCCAGGCATGGTGGCTCGTGCCTGTAATCCCAGCTCCTCAGGAGGCTGAGGCAGGAGAATCACTTGAACTCGGGAGGAGTAGGTTGCAGCAAGCCGAGATCGCACCACTGCACTCCAGACTGGGCAACAGAGTGAGACTCCAGCTCAAAAAAAAAAAAAAAAAAGTAGTATCCGCCCAAATATTCAAGAGATGAAGGGATAAACAAAATGTGGTGTAGTCATACAATGGAATATTATCTGGCCATTAAAAGGAACGAAGTGCTGATACGTGCTATAACATGGGTGAACCCTGAAAGTACCATGCTGAAAGAATATTACCTGTTGCATGATTTCATTTATAGAAAATGTCCAGAACAGGCAGATTTATAGATCTATAGACAGAAAGCAGATTAGTGGTTGCTTGGGCTGGGGGAAGAGGGGGTGGAGGAATGAGGAGTGACTGTTAATGATTCAAGGTTTCTTTTGCAGATGATGAAAATGTTCTAAAATTAGATTATGGTGATTACACAATTCTGTAAAATATACTAGAAACCACTGGATTGCACACTTTTTTTTAAACGGGTGAACTTTTATGGCACGTAAATTATATCTCACTAGAGCTGTTAAAGAGCATGTGAGTTTTTATGACCGTGTGTCTGTGTGTGTGTGTGTGTGTGTGTGTGTACCCACATACAGGCAGGGTGGGGTGGCAGAGAGTCAACTCCCTCTGGCCCCCACAGACCTCCCTGCTTGTGGTTTTGAAAACCAAATTATAGGTTCGGAGGCCACAAAGCAGCCTTCCCTGGGCCTACAAGACTTCCAGGGTTCACTAGAAAGTGGGGGCTGGCTGAGAAGTGGGCCAGGACACCCTGCAGGTATAGAAGTGTCTAGGGGAGGAAGGGAGAGGTTCTAGTCCCATCCTCCAGGCCCCTCTTGTCTCTGATAACAATCCACAGGTTATTTATTGAGCATGTACCCCATGCCAGGCATGGGGGCTACCATGGCCAACAAGAGGGCTGTCCCTGAACACATCAGCCTTCCCTCCTGGGCCTCAGTGGTGCCAGAGTCCAGGCAGCTTGCCTGTGGCATTCCTCCCCGGTGTTGTTGGGGATGGGGAGGGGAGGAGGGACAGAGCCCAGCAGCCTCACCCTCAGCCCCGCCCACAGATTAATGGAAGCCACCTGGCGTGGGGCGAGCCTCACTCCACCCCCAGGCCGCCACTTTCGTTCGTTCCCATGAGCATCTGCTTCTAATGAGCGCCTCAGCACCCCTGCATACCAGCCCCCGGGGCTCATTAATCTCATTAAGTAATGACAAATCATCCCGGGGCTGACCGGGCTCCCCTCCCCAGACTCCTTTAGCCGTGCACGAGCCTCTGGGGGCCGGTGTCCACACAGACCCATACGCTGGCAGGCACGTAGTCTCGCTCCCTTGGCCTCTCTTCGGGCTGTCTGCCCTAGCTGGCTTGGTCCCTGGTCTAGAGGCATCTTACTGTGACTGACACCCTCAGAGCCCCCCAGAAAAGTCTTCCTGCGGCCTGCTCCCCATTGCATGTGCTTGGCAGGGGATCCCGGGGAATGAATCACCAGCTGTACTTGGAGCATGTATATTTCAGCTACACAATTGCCTGCTCAAGGCTGGGAACTGTAGGCAAATCTATGCAAATGATAGGCGGCCAGGGTAACATCTAGCAACTGGGAAACCTTCAGAGGGGAAGGCAACTGCCTGCCATATACTGGAAGCCTGTGCTGCCATGCATTCTGTGTGAGGAACTCTTCCTCTGTTCCTGTAACAACTCCTCATAGCCCCATTTTCCAGGTGAGTAACCCAGGGCTGGGAGAGGCACCGGAAGGTGAAAGAAGGAGGGATGATTCCATTCCAGGCTGCTTTTCACACCAAATGGAGTCCCGTGCTCTTTCATCAGCTCCTCTCTGCCCCAAAAGTCTTTCCTTTGGGCAAGAAACAGTCTTGGCCATGCTGGAGGGTGGTGGGGGAGAGAGAGGGCCCAGAGGTGCAAGGCAGGTCTTCTGTACACTCCCTGGGTGGCCCAGGAGGTGTTTCTGCGGGGCTCTGTTTCAGGTCTTCCTGTCTATCCTACCTGGCTGATAAAGGCGTGTGCCCCCCATCTCCACCCCTACCCCCAACCTCTCTGGACGATCATCTCTGACATATCCCCACTGGGCATCTGCTCTGTGGCCTCTTCCTTGCCCACCCTGCCCATGCTGGCCTCAGGACCCTGCATTGCAAAACAGATACCACACAGATCTACTCCAGCTCCTGCCCAACAAGGCGACCCCCTCACGTACACACAGCCCATTTGCAAAGGCCCAAGGGGCTCTCAGCCAAGGAGGCCATGCACGCACATTCTGCAACAGCCTGGAGCTTCCGTTTCAGTTAGCAGACTGGGCCCCAACCCTCCCACGGGACGTGCTGCTCATAGACTGTGGGATGTCAAGTTGCCATGGCCTCAGCCGCCCAAGCCTAGACATCTGAATTTGACAGGACAGAGGGATCAGTGTTTCCTGAGCACCAACTACATGCCAGCCCGTGGAGTCTTATTCCTGATGAATAGGCCCTCAGTCTAGGGGTCATCTTGCCCACTGGCACCTAACCTGGATGAGCATGAGAATTGCCTGCATAGCATGTAAAAAATTCCCAGGCCCCATGGGACAGATGAATTAGAATCTCCAGGAGGGAGGCCCAGCATCTGTATTACCCAAGGGCCCTCTCCTTCTAGGGGGATAGTGGTTGTGATGGTTAGTTTTGTGTCAGCTTGACCAAGGCTATAGTACCCAGTGGTTTAATCACACATGAATCTAGATGTCCCTGTGCAGGTATTTTGTAGATGTGGTTGACATCTTCCATCAGCTGACCTCATGTGAAGGAGATGCTCCTATATGATGTGGGTGGGCCTCATCCAATCAGCTGAAGGCCTTAAGAGCAGACACTGAGGCTTCCTAGAGAAGAAATTCTGCCCCAAGACTGCAGCATCTGCTCCTGTCTGACTTCTCAGACTGCTGGCCTGCCCTACAGATATGGGGTCTGTCAGCCCCCACAATCATGTCAATCAATTCCTTTTTAAAAAATATCTTCGTGGCCAGATGTGGTGGCTCATGCCTGTAATCCCAGCACTTTGGAAGGCCGAGGCGGGCGGATCACTTGAGGTCAGGAGTTTGAGACCAGCCTGGCCAACATGGTGAAACCCGGTCTCTATTAAAAATACAAGAATTAGCCAGGTGTGGTGGTACGTACCTGTAATCCCAGCTATTCAGGAGTCTGAGGCAGGAGAATCAATTGAACCTGGGAGGTGGAGGTTGCAGTGAGCCAAGATTGTGACACTGCACTCTAGACTGGGTGACAGAGTGAGACGCTGTCTCAAAAAAGAAAAAAAAAGGCCAGGCACGGTGGCTCATGCCTGTAATTCCAGCACTTTGGAAGGCCGAGGTGGGCGGATCACAAGGTCAAGAGATCGAGACCATCCTCATCCTGGCCAACATGGTGAAACACTGTCTCTACTAAAAATACAAAAATTAGCTGGGCGTCTTGGCGTGTGCCTGTAATCCCAGTTACTTGGGAAGCTGAGGCAGGAGAATCACTTAAACCAAGGAGGCAGAGGTTGCACTGAGCCGAGATCGTGCCACTGCACTCCAGCCTGGTGACAGAGAGAGACTCCATCTCAAAAAATAATAACAAGTATTTGTATATATAAATACAGCAGTGATCAGTGACCACGTTGGAGACCCTGAGCTCCTCCAGCCCTGAACAAGCACCATCCCTGTCCTGCTGCCCATGGCACACCCTTCTGCCCAGATGGCCCCTCCTTTGGAAAGCCTGGCCCTGTCACTGGGTTCTGTGATCACCTTCTCCCTATGGGCGCTGTGGGTGTCCCACACACATCCAAGGATCATAGAATTTTAGATCCATAATGCACCTCCCAAATCACCCCATCTACCCTAGCTCTTCTGACAATGAGGAATCGAAGGCCACCCCAGTACCCACCCTGGCATCACATCCTACCTGTCTCCTGCCACCTCCCCCTGGCTCGCTCTGCCAGCTCACACTGCCCTTCTGTTTCTCAGACTCCCCAGGCATTCCCTGAACCCAGGGGCCTTGGCAATGCCTGCTCTCTTCATCCTTCCTGAGAGCTCTGGGCTTCCTTTCTCGTCCCTTCAGGTCTCATGCCCAGGCATGTCACCAGCAAGGCCTTCCTGACCTCACTACATAAAATAGCACCCCTGGCCCTCTTGCTTTCTCTCCTCCTTATCCTGTCTTGTTTTTCTCTGCTGCACTTAGGCCTCCAGACACACCACACACCTATTTGCTATTTTCTGGGTCCTATCAGTAGAGGTAAGGGCCGGGAGGGCAGGCACCTGATCTCCTGTGTTCACTCCCAATGCCTAGGACAGAGCGTGGCACATAGAAGGGCTCAGTGAGCACCTACAGAATGAATGGATAGGGTGATCAGCACAGAGCAGGAGCTGGGACTCAGCGTTTAGAATTCCCACTCTAGTGCTGCTCCTACATCGCACGACTCGGCATCAAGCCAGATGTTGCCTCTCGTGAGCTGCTGCTGCCCTGGTTCTTCTGACTGCCTGCCATGCTCAGGGTGCACTTGCTATGCGGCCTCCATAGTCTTGGCGCTGGAGAAGGACAGGCCATCTTTTCATCTTCATCAGAAAAATGTGCTCTCATGACACTGAAGGACAAGGAGACAGGGGCAAGGCTGAAGAAGGGGAGATGTCAGTGAGGCCACCAGGGGCTCTGGGCAGCACCTTCTCACTTGTGTGTGCTAAGGAGGAGGAGGAAGAGCCACTGCAGGAGGTGCCAGCCTGAGAGGGGCAGGGCAGGGGCTGAAGAGGCCACTGCGGCTTGCCTTCCTCCAAAGACCCCTGGAAGGACATCTGGTTTCCTGCGACTCCAAGACTGCCTCCAAGACCAAGCCTGGGCTGAGCAGAGGACACAGAGCTCTCAAATGCTTAGCCGCTTTCCCTCTTTGTTGGCACCCAAGAGGACTTTTACATTTATTTATTTATTTATTTATTTATCTAGAGCTGGAGTCTTGCTCTGTCACCCAGGCTGGAGTACAATGGCACGATCTCAGCTCACTGCAACCTATGCCTCCCGGGTTCAAGCAATTCTCCCTGCCTCAGCCTCCCGAGTAGCTGGGATTACAGGCACCCACCACCACACCCAGCTAATTTTTGTATTTTTAGTAGAGACAGGGCTTCACCATGTTGTCCAGGCTGGTCTTGAACTCCTAACCTCAGGTGATCCGACAGCCTTGGACTCCCAAAGTGCTGGGATTACAGGCATGAGCCACCATGCCTGGCCTATTTATTTATTTATTTAGAGAGACAGGGTCTCACTCTTTTGCCCAAGCTGGAGTGCAGTGGCACAATTATGGCTCACTGCAGCCTCAACTTCCCCAGCTCAAGCGATTCCCACCTCAGCCTCCCGAGTAGCTGGAACTATGGGTGCATACCACCATGCCTGGCTAATTAAAAAAAAATTTTTTTTTCTAGAGACAGGGTCTCATTATGTTGCCCAGACTGGTCTTGAGCTCCTGAGCTCAAGCAATCTGCCTGCCTCCCAAAGCTTTGGAATTACTGGTGTGAGCCACCATGCCTGGCACCAAGGAGACTTAGATAGCAGCTTGGTGGCAGCCCTTTCTCTGCATCAAGACCACTCTGTCTGTGAGCCACAGAGCAGATGGTCAGAAGGACCTAGTCATGGAGCTGTGTGCAAATGTCGCTGTCACCATCGCAGGTCCCCCTGCTATCCCCAGCTTGTCCCAGATTGGTAGACAGCCTGCTCTACCTTTCTGCCCAAATATGGGATTTGTGCCTTCCCACTCCCAGGAACCCAGCCAGGCCATCACTCTTTCCTCCCAGCTTCGGGGGCTTGGGGCCAGAGGCTTTCCCTTCCACTGTGGAATAGGTGTCACGGAGGCTCCCTCACGAGGCTGCTGTCATGGTGAGAGATGTCAACACCATGTCACATCCATACTGTGTCTCCATTACTTCTTTGGACTTTGTTGACACCTCCTTTGAACTTGACAAGAGCCCTAATCTACGTGTGTGTGTGTGTGTGTGTGTGTGTGTGTGTGTGTGTTTTGTTTTCTTTTTGAGACAGAGTCTTGCTCTGTCCCCCAGGCTGGAGTGCAGTGGCGCAATCTCAGCTCACTGCAGGCTCCACCTCCCGGGTTCAAGCAATTCTCCTGCCTCAGCCTCCTGAGCAGCTGGGACTACAGTCGCACGCCACCATGCCCGGCTAATTTTTGTATTTTTAGTAGAGACGGGGTTTTACCATGTTGGCCAGGCTGGTCTCAAACTCCTGACCTCGTGATCCACCCACTTTGGCCTCCCAAAGTACTGGGATTATGGGCATGAGCCACCGCACCCAGCCGTGTGTGTGTGTGTGTGTGTGTGTGTGTGTGTGTGTGTGTGTGTTTGAGATGGAGTCTCGCTCTGTCATCCAGGCTGGAGTGCAGTGGCGCAATCTCAGCTTACTGCAATCTTCGCTTCCCAGGTTCAAGAGATTCTGGTGCCTCAGCCCCCGAGTAGCTGGGATTACAGGCATGCAGCACCATGCCCAGCTAATTTTTGTATTTTTAGTAGAGGCGAGGTTTTACCATGTTGGCCAGGCTAGTCTTGAACTCCTGGCCTCAAGTGATCCACCCGCCTCGGCCTCCCAAAGTGCTGGGAATACAGGTGTGAGCCACTGCGCCCGGCCTAAGTGTGTGTGTGTTTTTAAGAGACAGGGCCTTTACTCTGTTACACAGGCTGGAGTGCAGTGGCACAATCACAGCTCACTGCAGGCTTGAACTCCTGGGCTCAAGCCGTCCTCCAGCCTCGGCTTCCCAGAGTGCTGGGATTTACAGAACCACCACGCCCAGACCCCAATATACTTAATTCTAATATACATGGCATTGTTTGTGGTCTCCCCTGGACTGCAATCGCCTGGGCTGTTTTTGAGCAGGCGTCACACCTTTATTCTTTTGTGTCTCCCATTGCGCTGACCCATTTGGGCAAAATAGTGCTAGAAGGGCCAAGGGTCCTCCCTGTCGGAGGAACTAGGAACGCCTAGCAGGATGAGAGCAGAGATGGGAGAGGGGATGGGGGCATGAGAGAGAAAGCAAGAGTCAGGCTGTAGGGGAGGTGGGAGGCCCAGGCTTCCTCTATGGAGGGGCAAGGACCCAGAGCTGTGGTCCAGGCTGTGGTCCCTGGATTGTACTGACGGAGCAGGGGACTTAGAGGGAGGGTGATTACATTCCTGAGTCTGGCAGCTTCAGTGACTGGCCCAAGCGGCTGAGTGAGGTCTCTCACCCAGAGCTTACCCTACCTCTCCATGAGCCCCGTGAACACTCTCCCCATGCGGAGAGGGCAGGGCTTCTGCGTCCGCCCATTTCCCTAACAACTCACAGCCACCAGCTCCTCCTCGATAACCCTCTTCCCCACACTGGCCCCACCAGACGCAGGGGCCCCAGCTCTGGGAATGAGGTTCCAGCCGGCTAGCGGGGCCCTGGCAGCCCCAGGGCCAAGGCCAGCCTGAAGGCTGCCACTGCCCAGGCGGCTCTGAACCAGGGTGGGGTGGGCTGGAGTGGGGGAGAGGCTTGGAAACGATCGGCCTTCCCCACCCTCAGCCACCTTGGGGCTTTGTTTGTTGATTTGTTTGTAGGAAAGGCAGAAAAGGGCCGCAGTCAGTCGCTTTAAGCCGCCCTCAGCCCTTTTATGCTGGGCCCCCAGCTGGGAGGGGGAGGCCAGTGGAGAGCTCGGTCCTCACAGCTAATTGCTCATTAAAGAGCGTTAATGAGCTTCTCAGAGCCCGCTCCCCACTTCTCTCGCCGTGGCTGGCGGAGGAGCTGGTTTCTCGTTCCATACCAGCGCCTCTCTGGCTTCTCCTTGTTGGTCAAGCCCTGGGCAGGGTCCTAGTGGGTCTAACTCCGGGCCCTGCTTGGCCGGCAGGTTCTGGAGTCACTCAGCAACCAGCGTTCCTCCTCCTCCCTGGGGTGACCTCTTGCCATCATGGCCATCCCCCTCCTCCACCCCACCTTCCCCAGCACTTACAGCTTCTCCAGCAGCGACAGTCCCAAGAAGGAGCCATTGCGGAGCCCCGTGATCTTGTTATTGCTCAAGAGCCTGAAGAGACAGAACACAGACAGGAGAAGGTGCTGTTACGTGCTGGGCATCTGCTTTCACCACTGGTGGGGCCAGCTTGCATCTGTGTCAACGGCGCCCCCTGGAGTTGTGCAAAGCAGCAGCCCCACCCTCTACTTCCGGAGATTATAGGGAGAAGCTGGCCAACGGTCCACCCAGCCCCAAGTCAGACCTTCCTGCCCTGAGTCTCCTCCAAGCCTGGCTCTGACCTGGGGCTCTGTGTGCAGGTGGGAGGTGGGCTTAGCAGGTGGGGGTGACGCTGTGATGCCCCGTTTCCACTCTGGAACCACAGGGCTGACCCTCGATGCCCCCTCATGCCCTTCACAGTTCCATCCTTGCTCAAGCCCTTCACCCAATATCCCGAGGAGAGTGGTGGGGAGAATGGCTTGCACGGGGCCAGGATGCCCAGCAGGTCCGGAGGCAGGCGGGAGCTGCCCTTCCTCGGAGGCTCGCATACTCTCACCTGTGAGCGGAGGACCTCACGGGCCCCCATCTCAGAGGGCCTGAGCGCACAGTGGCCGCACGCTAGCCTCCTAAGCCTTCTGAAGCCTTGGCAGAAAGCCAATGGAGCCCCAAGTGTAGGGGAAGCCAGGCCTCAGCCTCAGCCTCTGCGCCTCGGGTTCTGTTTATTTATTCGTTTGTATTTAGGGGAGGAGGAAAGGGGCCCCAAGTGACTGAGAGAGACCGAGTGTCTCATCTCCGCCCACCCACTCAGGCTTTCTCTGCCAAGCTCCCTGCTGGGAGGAGGGAGATCCAGGCCAGCCAAAGGGCTCATCCCCCAGTTAATTGCTTATTAGAAAGCTTTAATGAGCCTCTCCGCCCAAACTCTTGCCTGCCCTGGGCTGATGCAAAGGGTCTCCCTTCTTTGGTCTCAAGGGTAGAGAACTGACCTGGGAAGGCCAGAGGTGCAGCCCCTGGGCCTTTCCTTGAGCGAGCGGCCTCCAGGCTGGACTGGAAGGGAGGGGGAAGTGGGAAGGAACAAGCCCTAAGAAGAGCTGGCAAAGAGATGAGCCTCGAAGCTTCCTGGAAGTGGTGGGTGAACAGACCAGGGGCAGTGGGGAGACCCCCGACGGCTGACATTCCAGCTGCTCTGTCTTCCATTGGCTCGTGGAGAAGACAGTGGCCAGGATGGAGGGAAGCATGGAAAAGCGTTGAAGGGGCTTTCTAGGGCCATGGGAGGGGTGGAGACCTCATTTCCTTCCTTCCTTCTCCCCACTCCATAGATCCCTCCCACCCATCCAGTCCCTGCCTAATGGTCCCTCCAATGGTGACATTTCCTGGTGGGAAGTGATGGGTAGGGGGGTAGGTTGGCTGAGTTTCCAAAATGCTTACACACACACAAACACACACACACATGCACAATGTTGATATGTCAAAAAGTACATCACAGTAGTCGTTATATGGGATATTAGACCTTCTATAAACTCATTTTATTATTTTATTTATTATTCTCATTTTATGGGTTAGGATAGTTTTATTTCATTTCATACATGGGGTGTTGGTGATGAATCATAATCTTGGCCATTCTTAGGGCCTCTAGAGGCCTCTAAAGGTCTCATCAGGCCCTGGTGGGGCTGGGGTGGCCTCTGAGTGGTGACAGACTCTTTAAAAGAAATTAAAAAAAGATTTTTTTAGAGACGAGGTCTTGCTCTATCACCCAGGCTACAGTGCAGTGGCACAGTTAGAGCTCACTGCAGCCTCACTCCTGGGCTCAAGGGATCCTCCTGCCTCTGCCTGAGTAGCTGGCACTATAGGCACGAGCCATCATGCCTGGCAGGTGACAGGCTCTGACTTTAAAGTCAAAGCCTGCCTCACTCCACCCCCAGTTCATGCCCTTCCTATACCCCAGAGTTTACATTAAATGTTGGACAAGGGACTGGGTACGGTGGCTCACATCTGTAACCTAGCACTTTGGGAGGCTGGGACGGGCAAATCACTTGAGGCCAGGAGTTCAAGACCAGCTGGGCAACATAGTGAAACTCTGTCTCTACAAAATAAATAAATAAATAAAAATAAAAAATTAGCTGGGCCTGGTGGCATGGTACCTATAGTCCCAGCTACTCAGGAGCCTGAGGGAGGAGGATTGTATTGCTTGAGCCCAGGAGTTCAAGGCTACAGTGAGCTATGATGGCACCATTGCACTCCAGCCTGGGCAACAGAGTGAGACCCAGACTCAAAAAAAAAAAAACCCCCAAAAATTCTGCAACTCCCAAATCCTCAATATTAAAACCTGAGATCTCAGTTTGAGAGCTCTGCCCAGCGTGGGGCAGAGGTGGTGTTGGTGGGGGTGGTTCCTCACATTTTCCCAACTCTTTAGCCTTTAACCCACTTCAAATACCCCAAATTCTTTAACAGAGAGATGACAAAAACAACAACAACAAAACCATTGCAAGTGCATGTCATTTTAAATTTTCTTTTCTTTTTTTTTTTTTTTCTGAAACAGAGTCTCACTCTGTGGCCCAGACTGGAGTGCAATGGCATGATGTCAGCTCACTGCAAACTCTGCCTCCAGGGTTCCAGTGATTCTCCTGCCTCAGCCTCCGGAGTAGCTGGATTACAGGTGCCCATCACCATGCATGGCTAATTTTTATATTTTTAGTAGAGGCGGGGTTTCACCATGTTGGCCAGGCTGGTCTCAAACTCCTGACCTCAGGTGATCCGCCTGCCTCGGCCTCCCAGAGTGCTGGGATTACAGGTGTGAGCCACTGCACCCAGCCCATTTTAAATTTCCTAGTAGCCACATTTAAAAAGTTTAAAAGTTGGGTCAGGTGCGGTGGCTCACGCCTATAATCCCTGCACTCTGGGAGGCCGAGGCAGTCGGATCACCTGAGGTCAGGAGTTTGAGACCAGCCTGGCTAACATGGTGAAACCCCGTCTCTACTAAAAAATACAAAATTAGCCAGGCGTGGTGGTGCATGCCTGTAATCCCAGCTACTCGGTAGGATGAGGCAGGAGAATCACTTGAACCCGGGAGGCGGAGGTTCCAGTGAGGCAAGATTGCGCCATTGCACACCAGCCTGGGCAACAAGAGCAACACTGTCGCCAAAAAAAAAAAAAAAAAAAAAGTTGGCTGGGTACAGTGGCTCACATCTGTAATCCCAGCACTTTGGGAGGCTGAGGCAGGCAGATCACCTGAGGTCAGGAGTTTGAGACCAGCCTGGCCAACATGGTGAAACCCCATCTCCACTAAAAATACAAAAAATTAGCCAGGCGTGGTGGCAGGCGCCTGTAAGCCCAGCTACTTGGGAGGCTGAGGCAGGAGAATCTCTTGAACCTAAGAGGTGGAGGTTGCAGTGAGCCAAGAACACACTATTGCACTCCAGCCTAGGTGACGAGAGTGAAACTCCGTCTCAAAAAAAAAAAAAAAAACCACACACACACACACAGTATAAAAGTTCTTTTTCTTGTCTTTCTTTTTTTTTTTTTTTTGAGACAGGGTCTTGCTCTGTCACCCAGTCTGGAGTGCAGTGGCGCGATCTCGGTTCACTGCAAGCTCCACCTCCCGGGTTCACGCCATTCTCCTGCCTCAGCCTCTTGAGTAGCTGGGACTACAGGCACCTGCTACCACGCCCGGCTAATTTTTTTGCATTTTTTTAGTAGAGACGGGGTTTCACCATGTTAGCCAGGATGGTCTTGATCTCCTGACCTCGTGATCAACCCGCCTCAGCCTCCCAAAGTGCTGGGATTACAGGTGTGAGCCACCACACCCGGCCTAAAAGTTCATTTTGAGAACATACGTTATTTAGGCCCGGTGCAGTGGCTCATGCCTGTAATCCCAGTGCTTTGGAAGGCTGAGGCAGGAGAATTGCTTGAAGCCAGGAGTTCAAGACCGGTCTGGGCAACATAGCAAGACCCTGTGTCTACAAAAAATTTTTTAAAAAGTAGCCAGACATGGCGGCCTGCCTGTAGTCCTAGCTACTTGGGAGGACAAGGCAAGAGGATCACTTGAGCCCAGGAGTTTGAGGCTGCAGTGAGCTGTGATTGCACCACTGCACTCCAGCCTGAGCGAGACTCTGTTTCTTTCTTTTTTTTTTGAGAGAGAGAGTCTTGTTCTGTCGCCAGGCTGGAGTGCAGTGGTGTGCTCTCAGCTCACTGCAACCTCCGCCTCCCGGGTTCAATCGATTCTCCTGCTGCCGCCTGCCAAGTAGCTGGGACTACAGGTGCATGCCACCACGCCCAGATAATTTTTATATTTTTATTAGAAACGGGGTTTCACCATGTTGGCCAGGATGGTCCTGATCTCTTGATCTTGTGATCTGCCTGCCTTATCTTCCTAAAGTGCTGGGATTACAGGCGTGAGTCACCTCACGAGACCCTGTTTCTAAAAATATATGTGTGTGTGTGTGTGTGTGTGTGTATATGTATATTTATGTATATATATGATCTAACTCTAACTCAATATCCAAAATATTATTTCAATATGTAATCAATATAAAATTATTAATGAGATACTTTCGTTTTGATTTTGGTACAAAGTCTTAGGACTCTGGAATGTCCTACTACTCTATTCTCTGCCAACACATCTCAATTCAGACCAGCTGCGGACCAAGTGCACTCGTGTCCGTGTGCAGGGTGGGAGCAGAGTGACAGATCGGGGACCTGCCCCAGAGGAGGGCAAGGACGAGCCTCTGGCCCAGAATAGCTTATCTCTGAGACCGGCTCCCATCCCTCCCCAAGCCGCCCTGAGCCCAGACTTTATGCAGGCCCAGTCTGTCTGTCTGTCTCTCTCTCTCTTCCCTCCACCCACCCCTCTCTCTCTGAGGCAGCCTCTGTGCCTGCTGGGAGGCAAGGGCTGAGTTGAGTGGGGGGCAGCTGCAGCCCACGCTTCCGGTTTGGCTAGCCCAGCACCAATTCCAGCCCTGAAAGTCTTGAAATGAGATATTTTCTTGCTGCAGAGAACATGGTCCTGATTCCCCACCCTCTGACCCACTCGCAGACGCAGGCACCAGGCAAAGGCCTTTTCATCCTTCTCCTCCAAGGGGCCCCCTTCTTGCCGAATTTCTAGCTCTTGGAAAGACCTCAGGCAGATCGCTGTGTGATTCGAGTCCTCAGATACCCAGCATTGGATCTTTTGGCCTTAACAACCTGGAGAGGTCTGAGGAAGTTTACTCTAGACCTAGATTATCCAGAGAGGGGCCTCCAGTGACATTGAGCTTGCTGGTTCTATTCTCCAGAGGGTGCCTTGTGGTGGGTCTGTCTGGGGAGAGGAGGGCAGGCAGTTTTAGACAGATAGTGCAGGGATCTGGTCTTTTTTTTTTTTTTTTTTTAAGAGAGACAAGTCTCGCTCTATTGCCCAGGCTGGAGTGCAGTGGCATGATGACAAATCACTGCAGCCTCCACCTCTTGAGCTCAAGCAATCCTCTCACCTTGGCCTCCCCAGGAGCTAGGACTATAGGCATGTGCCACCATGACCAGCTAATTAAAAAAAAAAATGTTTTTGTAGAGGCTAGATGAGGCGGCTCATGCCTATAATCCCAGCAGTTTGGGAGGCCAAGATGGGTGGATCACTTGAGGCCGGGAGTTCAAGACCAGCCTAGCCAACATGGTGAAATCTCATCTCTACTAAAAACAAAAATTAGCCGGGTGTGGTGGCGCACACCTGTAATCCCAGCTACTCTGGAGGCTGAGGCAGGAGAACCACTTGAACCCGGGAGGTGGAGGTTGCAGTAAGCCAAGATCATGCCACTGCACTCCAGCCCGGGCAGCAGAGCAAGACTCTGTCTCAAAAAAAAAAAAAAAAAAAAAAAGACAGAAAGAAGGAAAGAAAAAAGTTTTTCTAGAGATGAGGATCTCACTATGTTACCCAGGCTGGTCTTGAACTTCTAAACTCAAGAAATCGACTTGCCTCAGCCTCCCAAAGTGCTGGGATTATAGGGATGAGCCACTGTGCCTGGCTGGGTCTGGCATTTTTATGGGCAGGTAGGAAGCTGGGCATTACAGCACTGCTGATGGGGATGAACATGCATGCACACGCGCGCACGCGCACACACACACACACACACACACACACACACACAGCTTCATCCAATGGGCAGAAAAATGTTCCCACCATTCTAGGCTGCCCCCGGGGAGGAAAGCAGGCAAAGTGGTCACAATTGGGCAGGGAAGGAGGGGGCGTTGGACCCACAGCTCCATCCAACACAGACACAGGGTCAGCCTAGGCCCTCTTCAACCCCCACAAGACAGACGCCTCCTCAACCTGCTCCGTCCTCTGGCCCTAAAACCTCACGGGGGCCAGCCAGGTAGATTTCCTGCTCAACCACACACTAGCTCTGCCCCAGAGCCCTGGCTGGCCTGGCCAGGCATCTTCAGCTTCTTTCTTCCCTCCCTCCCACACCCTTCTCCCACTCCTAATGTCAAGCTTTTCACAGGAAGGAGGGCCAGTCCCTGGAGTCTCCTGTTCTCTACTTCAGAGTTTGAAATCTGGCCAGAGAGAGGGGGCACACCGAGTCCATTCCAGAACTCTCTCCCGGCTGGGGTCCTATTTTGGGGGAGAGAAGCAAGCAGAGTTCCCACTAATGAGGCTGGAGGCCAAGGGAGCAAGCGGCTGGCGTCTACAGAGAGGCTCTGTGGGCTCTGGGCAGCCGCAGGAACGTACCAGATACCACCCCGACATCAAAGATGACCCTGCAGGAGTCACATGGGCACACAGCACATGCCTGAACTAAATGTTTCTCACATGTGCGGGAAGAGTCATGCGTGTCAGCCCCCTGCCAACCACTCAGACCCAATGAGCTCCTCACTGGACTTGGGGTATCCATACTCCCTATGGAGTCTGATCCTGAAGCCTCCATTGGTTCAGGCCATCACTAGGTTCCTAGAGTCTGGGAGGCCCCGTCTCCAACACCTGCCACTGGCAGCTTGGCCGTGTCTTAGGGAAACCATCAGGGTAGGAGGCGGTCTGCTTGCTGATGCCAAAAAGCCCTGGGGCTCGAACCCCCACGGAAATCAGAGCTCTCAGCCTCCCCTGCAGGCGCTGTGCCTTTGAGCATTTCCAGGGCCCAAAGAGACGCCTAAAACCTAAAAAAGAAGCATTGCCTCTAAAATATAGATGCTGCAAAGACAGAAATTAACCAATGCTTAATGACATAATTACCCAATGTCATACTATGTCATTAGCAATAATTATTATGTTTGATGACGGATGTGGGTACATTTTAGTATGGTTGATACGACAGTAAGACCTCCAAAAGTGAGGATGCTCGCCGTGCACAGGCCCTGTTTCAACACACAACCTCAGGTGAAAGGCTGGCCTGTGACTTCCCGTCCCTCCGTGGCTGCCTTCACATGCATTTAGCCTGACTGCAAGGGACATAAATGTTGGGGAGGACATGTAAGGTGTCCTGCCCGCTCCTGCACTTCCCTGCCACCCTTCCCTGGGCTGGACGCCTGTCCGGTCAGCCCTGAACACCGACTGGCCATAGAAGGAGGCCTAGGGAGGGGCTTTAGGGGACTGGGTCCTGAGACTGCCCCTGAACGCAGCCTGGAAGCTGGGCTGTCCAGGCAGGGCTGGAGGCCCAGGCCATGAGAGAAAACAGACCTGCAGTGAGTCCTGCTCCACCCTGCCTTCTCTCATACGTCTGGTCTCCTTTCTTTAATCTACCCTCGCTACAAGGGCACCCCAACTTGGTGGTGAGCAGGGGGAACCAAGAAACTGGGGCTTGGATGGGAAGGGAATCTGTGGCTTTGGGACAGAACCTGGAGACAGAAACCTAAGAAAATGGGCTACATGCCGGGCGCAGTGGCTCACATCTGTAATCTCAGCACTTTGGGAGGACGAGGTGGGTGATCACTTGAGGTCAGGAGTTCGAGACCAGCCCGGCCAACATGGTGAAACCCCGTCTCTATTAAAAATACAAAAATTAGCCGGACAAGGTAGCACGCATCTGTAGTCCCAGCTACTAGGGAGGCTGAGGCGGGAGAATCACTTGAACCCGGGAGGCAGAGGTTGCAGAGAGCCAAGATTGTGCCACTGCACTCCAGCCTGGGTGACAGAGTGAGACTCGACTCTGTCTCAAAAAAGAAAAAAAAAAAGAAAAAAGAAAAAAAGAAAAAGAAAATGAAAATGGGCTACAGGTATTCGTTGGGGATAATCAGTATACCTTGATGGGGATTTGGGGGTCACAGCATCCTGGCTTGAGGACAAGGAACGTAGTCTGCTGTAGTCATCCACAGTTAGGTATTCATTCATTCATCCATTCATTCATTCATTCATTGCTCAGAGCTACCTAACAGCCACTGTGCACTCAGCCTTGTGTAACAGGCTAGTCCTACAAACATAAATCATACATCGCATATCTGTAAACCTCCATTCATAGGAGGTGGAGGGAGATGTGTCCAACAGGATGGAATGTTTATCTATGTGTGTGTCTGTGTTCCCCTGCTTTGTGGAGGCTGGGATGTTACCCCCAATTGACCTTAAACACTTCCTCCACGCACAACCTAAAAGCCCCCCGGGGGGAGCCAAGCTTTTGGGTGAAGAAAGCAGACCTCTTTGAGGGGTAGGTGGTGATGGAGGTCTCTCTATGTTGCCCAGGTTGGTCTTGAACTCCTCTTGCCTCAGCCTCTGGACTAGCTAGTATGCCACCATGCCTGGCTAACAAAAAAAATGTTTTTTGTTTGTTTGTTTTTTGTTTGAGACGGAGTCTCACTCTGTCACCCAGGCTGGAGTGCAGTGGTATGATCTCGGCTCACTGCAACCTCCACCTCCCGGGTCCAAGCGACCCGCCTGCCTCAGCCTCATGAGTAGCTGGGCTTACAGGTGCGTGCCACTACACCCGGCTAATTTTTTGTATTTTTAGTAGAGACGGGGTTTCACCGTGTTAGCCAGGATGGTCTGGAACTCCTGACCTCGTGATCCACCCACCTCAGCCTCCCAAAGTGTTGGAATTACAGGCGTGAGCCACCATGACCGGCCAAAAAAGAAAAAACAAATTTTAGACACGGATCTCTATGTGCCCAGACTGGTTTTGAACCCCTGGCCTCAAGTGATCCCCCTGCCTCAGCCTGCAGAGTAGCTGAGATTACAGCGAAAGGCCAACACCCGCGGCACAGACCTCTTTTAAAATACAAATAGACCCAAAAGGATCGAAGTTATCAGTCTTTTCTACCTACGCAGATACTCGTCTTTGACCTTTCCTCCCTAGAAGCTCTATTTGCTGCCCTGATCCTGTCCGGCATTGTAAGCTGGTACCTGTCTCCAGGAGACTGTAAGGACAGAAGGGCAGAGCCTGGGTCTTTTGCCTCCTCCCATGGGGCGAAGATACACTGTAGGCATTGGCTGAGTGACAGGGGCAGAGCTCCAGGATGGAGGGGCTGTTTGGTCAACAGAGAGTTCACTGCTGAGCCCTGGGTTTCCCCAAGCCAAATGGCAGTTTCTTTCTACCTCCAATTCCCTCTCTCTCCCCAGCACCTAGGAGATAGCATCCATCCTTCTCTGAGTGAGCCTGGCTCCATGGTACAGCCTTTCTGGGATGCCACACCCATAGGGGTCACATTGTCTGAAGCTACCCAAGGTGGTGCCAGAGAGGAAGAGGAAACAGTTGGAAGGGCGTTTTAGAGACCATGGGTTGCACATTTCCTGGGTCAGACTGATTTCAAATACTCCATGCAGTGCTTCTGTACAGGGACCCCATGAATACGCTTGTACTTGTTAGGCCATTAGGGGGTCGGGGGGGCCCCTTTTCCCTGGCTCATGTATCCATGTGGAGGAAAACGGATTAGGGCATCTGCCCTGTCCCATCTCCAGGGATGGCTCCTCTGATTGGTCGGTGTGCAAAGAGGCCCCAGACCTTCCTGCCTGCAGAGCTGTTTAATGTGGGGGCTCTCCTTCAGAGGGGCTGGGAATGGGACTCGGATGTCCCCTGGGTGGGCAGCTCTGACTAAACTCATTGCTGCTGAACCTATAAGCTAGGTCTTCCAACAGCTTTTATCAACAATAAACCTGTATTTTGATCTCCCGTCTGCTAACCTATTCTATATCTCCGCAACCCTCCTCAAGTGAAGTCAGGAAGTACTGTTTTTGGGGTCAGGCCCCTTAAACTCCCAGTCCCACGTGCCTGCGTTTTCATCAGAAAACACCCTTGCCATCAGCAGAGTGGGCAGGTGTGGCCTCCGGGGCCCCTGCTGGCTGGGGCAGTGTCACTGTTTGAGACTGAGGGTGGTGAAGCTTTCAAGAGGTCTGAGAAGTTTCAGAGTTTCCAGATCTGTCTGTCTTGCTTCCTCTCCCTTTCTCCTGGAGATGTGGCTGCCCTTGGTGGCTTTGTCTCTGGGTTCCCACCTGCACAGACTAACAGCAGAGGGGATGGGAGGCAGGAGCCCTGGGGTCTAGTTAGAGCTGCCTGGCTAAGAGCTGTGTGTGTGTGTGTGTGTGTGTGTGTGTGTCACCGTGGGCAGGTTGGCCCCTCCCTGGGGGTAGACTGGAGACCCCACACCTTATCTTTGATGGTCTTTCCCATCCTGGACGCTGAGTCTCCTGAAGCCTGAAGTCATAGTTTCTGCCTTGATACATAATTCCCAGCAAGGCTAGGAGCCCTGGCAGGGGAAGGGAGGAGGAGAGGGAGGAACAGAGGCGGTAGAGGGGGCCCTGAGACCTTCTCTTCTCTTCCCAGCTGGGAGATGTCTGGCCCCTTGGTTGAGGCTGGAACGCCCTCCCCAGGACTCGCCCTCCCACCCTGTCCATTGCCTGCTCCTCTGTGACAGATGGGGCTCCCGCGCCTCACCTGGCCCCATCCATCCTGCACACCTCCCTGGCTCCCAGGAAAGGGCTGGGAGAGCTGAGAGTGTCCTGGGAGTCTGCTGGAGTGACCTACGCTCAGTGGCTTCTCTGCCCCCTCCCCCCATAACCCAGTCCTGAAAGCAAAGGAATGTTCTGGAGTTTGGGAAGGATGGGGGCCCCCGGAGGAGGGAGGAAGGGGAGGAGGCAGCTTTGTCCTGTCAGTGTCTGAGCTGTAAATAGAACAGAGCGGCTGGGCTGGGGGAATGAAAATAAACAGCCCCTCTGAGCAGCCCTTCCTAGCGGTTACCGGATCTTCCTTCTGGTCCCCCAGTCTGGGGCCATTTCCCTCCTCTCCCCGCCCCTGCTCTCTGGCTGCTCCCAGGGAGGCTGGGGCAGCCTCTACCTCTGGGGTGATGGGGAGGATAGCGGTGTCTGGGTCCAGGCTGTGTGGCGTCCGGGAACTCTCTTCCCCTCTCTGGACTTTGCTGAGGGGAGCAGCCAGTGCCTCCATGGAGTGGAAGGACAGCGATCAACTCAGAGGTGGCTGGAATTTATTCTCCATCAGGAAAGGGTTCTTCTCCCAATGACTCCCATGTGGGATAAACTTAGAAACACTCTCTTTCTTTAAAAACATGACCCCGCATTGAAGGGTCAATTTATGGTTAGGTTCAAATTACATTGGTTTGCCTGTGCCTTTGGGGGAAATTCTCACACTCCCCCCCCCCAGGACGGGGGTTGCCACTCCCCCTCCCTAATCACAGAGGGGAGAGCGGTGGTAGCCAGCAGGAGGGGACTTCGGTGGCTTCAGGAGTGGCTAGGTTCATGCACATGCAGGAGTAACTCCGGCCAAATAACACATTCGGGGTCTTGGACCCACTGGGGGCGGAGTCACAAGTGCCCCCTTAGGAGCCAGCATGATGGCCTCTGCAGTGTTTTTCATTCAACCAGTGAGCCCCAGAGAGCTCTGAGCTCTGCCCAGGGCTCTCCCTAGGATGGGACCCTGACTCTAACATCCTGCAGCAGAGGGAGCCCTCAGGGGAGGGGCTTCCGGGCCCCAGAGGATGGATGGGTGGAATCCCTGGATCCCGAGCTAGCGACCTCCAGCTTCTCCAGTGGGTGGTGGGGAAGAGTCCAGGAGAGACTGAGGTTTCTGCTGGGCCCCTCCCTTTGAACTGGCGAGGTCCCGGAGCCCAGGTGGGGGTGCCGCAGCTGAGAGCTGCACCCCTGGGTGGGGAGGGGAGTGGGTGCTGGAGTCTCCGGGCTTGCCCTGGCCTTCTCTGTCTCTGGCCTCTTCCCTCTCTTCTTTCCTTCTTTTTCTTCGCTCTTTCCCCCTCCCCCTCTTCTCTCACAAAAGCTCTCTGTACACAGCCACTTCCTCTGGCTGCTGTCTCTGCGCCCAGACCTTATGAGAACCATATGGGGGAAAGCTGGTGGAAGAGAAGGGGGTGGGGGCGCCGGCCTGGGCCTGCCCCTCCACCAGCATCCTTGTCCTGCCCTCGGGCCATGTGCACGATGCTTGGCACACTTTGCCCAAATTCCCCTAACTGGATCCTGGTGGCTGTAACGAGGGGCCCTGAAGTGAGTCCCAGCCAGCAGCTGGAGGTCCAGAGGGAGATCTGTGCTCAAGAACAACTTCCCTGAGGCCCATCTTCCTCAAATTCCCCCACCAAGACCACTGAACTCCCAGCAGAAGAACCCAGCCTGTACTGGGCACACCTGCGGCAGACAGCCTCTTCTCCCCTAGGTGGGCAGCCTGCGTGGTGGGCACCCCCGCTTTCCTGAATGGGAGGCCGAGCAGGTTGAGGGTTTGCCTGTTCTGGGGAAATTCAAAGTGACCTCTCCTTGCCCAGCCTGGAATGTTCCCAGGTCAAGAGGGCTCAGATCCTGCTGGGAAGGAACTGGGTTTTTTTAAGCGTCTTTTGTGTCTAATGGGTCCCAAGTTCAGCCAGGTGAGCAGCGAGGCCCTCACCTGGCAGGAATGCAATGCCCATCCCGGCGCCAGCCCCAGCCGGCTGTGTGACTGTCAGCAAGGCACCCTTCTTCTCCTGGCCTCGGTTTGCTCAGCTGTAAGATGTGAGACTGGACTTCCTTATCGCTAAGATCCTTTGGAGCCCAGGCTGTCTGGGAATTTATGACACTGGCTGGTATCCTCAGAGTGCCTGCTCAGATGTCCTAGGAGGTCTTCATAGATTTCCTTCTGGAGTTATCTACAAACAGTCCTTTCCTGGAATTCCTTATCCTCAGCCCCCTTCCCCCTCACTCACTCCCAGAGCTGACAACCTCAGCCCTCAGCTGCTCTCGAGTAATAGTGGGGCTCACAGTGGTCTGCACCTTCCTCCCACACCCAGGTTCTCCCGGTCATAAGCCACCCCCCATGGGACCTTTTCCCTGGGGGAGGCCCACAAAGGCTCCTGCTCTCTCTGTTCAGAAGCATGGGTGCCCACAGCTGCCCTGCAGACTGGGCTGGGAGCCTGGGGGGTGGGGTGGGACAGAGGGATCAGGAAGGAAGCCAAGAGCTCAGCTTTCCTGGAAAACTGCGAATGAAAATCCACTAGAGAAAAAAATGCAAAGGATGGGGGAGACGGGGGATGCAAAAACAGAAGGCAGAGTTGAGATAATGGGTGGAGGTGGCAGGAGGGCTTTCCATGCGGTAAACGGGACTGTGAACGGGGTCGCCTCTGACTGCAGGAAGGCTTTCTCAGAGTGCAGGAGGAGGCTCTCCGCAGACAGGGACCCCACCTTCATGCCTGAACAGCCCCCAGCACTCAGACTCCCCAAGGATCAATCCTGAGTGCCCTGGGGCCCCATCTTGGAGGAAAAAAAAAGGTCTTCCACGGGAATGTGGGGGAGATGGGGAGGGAGGATAAAGCCAAAACACAAAAATGAATGGCTCCAGTTTTATTTGCACCAGGTGACAAGCTAAAAGGTGAAAAGGAAAATGTTCGTGGCAGGAAAAAAAATAAATAAAGCACGAAGGAGGAATTTGGAAATGAGTCTGGCCATTTGCGTGGGGCGGCTCTCAGATCTTGTCCTCTGGTTTTGCTGCTAGGCAAAAGAAGCGGCAGCCCCCTCCTTCCCAGATGCAGGGTCTCAGAGAGCGATACCCCAAAGACCAGACACTTTGACACACTGAGAGACTTTAGGGGCCTCAAAACTTGGAGCTCAGAACCAAGATCCTCCTAACTTATCTTGTCCCCTGTTCCCCCTGCACAGGGATGGGGCACTCTCCCTGGAATTCCCTTATCTGATGGAGAAAACTTCTCCCCGAAATAAAGGCAATGGTCTAAATACCTACTCCCTAGAGATCTCAGCAAATAACCAAGACAGAGCAGGAGAAGAGTCTGGGAATCGTCACTGCACCCAGACTTCTCATCTACTCGGAGAGCTCTGAGAGATCACCTGAGAGGTGTGATCCGCATAAATCCGCATATTGAAACCACCTTTTGCTTCTGTGCAGCTCACCTTCTCCGGAGTCCCATCACCTGCCAGCCACCTCCCACCTCCCAGTCCATACATCTCTCCTCTGTGGAGAGAGCATTTCAGCCTTATTGACTCCCGTGCACACGTGTGTGCGTAACAGTAATACATGAGTTATGCTTTTCTCTTGTTAACCTGGGGTTTTTGTTGTTGTTAGAGGGCTGTTGGCTGTAACCCTTCCCGATGGGGAGGAGACAGATCGTCCCCTTTAAGCCCCTACACAGACTTTCTCCTGCTCCCTCCCTCAAGATGCATCCTGGGGTGGGTGTGGGGGTGCTGGAGGGACTGAGCCTCAGAGGAGGGAACCTTTGCCCAGCTTCTGCTGAAGGAGAGCCTGGGTTCTTTTTCTTTTCAAAGCCAGCTGGTGGGGATTGGGGGGTGCCATGAGGATGAGGATTATGCGAAGTCTGGTGGGAGAGCTAAGCAGTAAGTCTGTGGCTGGGGATTCCATTACCCTCCAGGCTGAAGGACCCGTGGGCTCTCCGGGACGTCCCTGGCCTGCCCTGTTTGTGTCCCTGTGGGGACATCCAGAGCCAGGCTCGGGGGGCTGCTCCTGCTCCTTAAAGGGTATCCTGTCCTAAGCCTGATGGGTCAGTGGCCTGGGAGGATTTGGGATTGGAGGGTGAGCTAGGGGTCACCTTTGCTGCCATCCGGTTCTAATGTATTCTTACCAAGAGCTGGCCCAGCTCTCTCCGTGGAGTGGCGTGGATAGGAATTAACCATGGTCTGATCATTCTAAGATGTATTGCAAAACTGCCTTTCTATCCATGGCCTCCCCCACTTCCTTCTGCCTTTGATATGTTAGGATCCCCTAACCCTGACACAGAGACACACAGAGAACACACATCCCACATATGTGCATGAGCAGACACAAGAGCGTGCACACATGCACGCACAACTCTCAGCTCTGAATTCCTTTTTTTTTTTTTTTACGGAGTCTTGCTCTGTCGCCTAGGCTGGAGTGCAATGGCGTGATCTCGGCTCACTGCAACCTCCGCCTCCTGGGTTCAAACGATTCTCCTGCCTCGGCCTCCGGCCTCCTGAGTAGCTGGGATTACAGGCGCGCGCTACCACGCCCGGCTAATTTTTGTATTTTTAGTAGAGATGGGGTTTCACCATGTTGGTCAGGCTGGTCTTGGACTCCTGACCTCATGATCCACCCGCCTCTGCCTCTGAAAGTGCTGGGATTACAGGCGTGAGCCACTGCACCCGGCCTCAGCTCTGAATTCTTATGCAGCTGGGACTTACGCAGACGCTACCGACTATTCCGCAGAGCAAGCATTTTTCTCCTCCAGAACTAAGTGAGCTGGGGAATGCCCAGGCCTGCCTGGACCCTCAAACCCCAGCGGACAGTCAGAGAGAGCTGCCCTAAACAGCCACAGGTGCCTTCCCTGGCCACGGCCTTACCCTGAGCAGCAGAGAGGCGGCAGCGAGCAGACACACCGCCTCCACCCCTAAGGCACACACATGCACACACACACCCGGGCCGGGGAAAATGCAGGCCGGGCGGCCAGCGTCAGAGGCTGACCAGTTGTGTCCTGTCAGGAAGCGGGCAGCCTCTGAACTCACCCAACCAGAGGCGTTACTGTATTGTTCTGGACACAATCGAAAAGACTGGGCCAGCCCGGACTCCGGGCAAGGGGCAGTGGAGAAACGGTTGCCACTGGGGTCAGGAGGACAGGGAAAGGGAAGAGGCTCTTAGGCTGGATTTGGGACAGGAAAGGAAGCGGCGGCCGCGGGGGCCCAACCCTCAAGTCCACGGCGTGCGTGGAGCTGCGAGCACGTGGTCGGCGCAGGAAATCTCTGCGGTGGGGAGGGGTCGCCAATGCTCGCGCGGCTGCTGGGACTTGCGACCCCCTTGCAGGAGGCTTGGGGTCGGGTTGCGGTGCTGCCGCGCTCGCTGCCAGCAAAGCAAAGGCGTACTGAGGCCCTGACTAAGGGAAGTCGCCGAAGGAGGCCCGGGTGGGCTGCGGTGAGGGAACCCTGCTTCCCCAGCCGCGTTTCTTTCTTCGCAATCTTTGCGCAAAGTCAATCAAGAAACAGCCAAAGCTCGAGTTACTTCCAGGGGAGGCAAAGGAGAGGCAAGGACGCGGGACCCAGTACTGAGCTCACAGCACGAACGGCGCCGCGGGAGAGGGGCCTCTAGAGGGATGGGGACGCTAGGGTCTCCTGCAGCCCAGAAGCGCCCGCATTCCAAGGGCCGACTTTTCCGAGACCAGCCTCCCCTTGCCTTAAGGAGACCGGCTGGAAGCGGCGCTGGCAGGCCAGGGTGCATGGATGGGATGACCCCAATTGAAGGGACAAGGCCAGCCAGGTAAATCCGGAGACTCCTCCAGCCCAGTCCGGGACGCGTCCGTAGTGGTTAGGACCACAGCCCCCTCCTGGCCACGGGCGTCGATCTTTCCTGAGTATTCCCCGCTCTCACCCTTCTCAGGTCCCCAAAGTCCGCAACCCTAGTCCAGGCTGGAAATCCGGGGCGTGGGTTCCCTGCAGGCGTGCCCTCCACTTCACCTGTGCAGGTGAGTGGGCGCCTGCGGTGCCTTTCTCTGGGGTGCGCCTGTCCCCCGCAGCTCCTTCCCGCCTCCACACTCCTGGAGCCCCAGTCTCTCCCCTGCTCCTCCAATATTCCCCTCTGGGGGCCTGAACTCAGGCCTGTCCAGGACTCTCTGAAGTGGGGGGATAGCCCCCTTCCCCCTGCTCCCACTCCTCCCGTCTCGCCTCCTTTCGTCCCCAGTCCCGGCTCGGGCGGAACTGGCCTGGTAGGGTACTCACAGGGTAACGGTGCCGTTAGGCAGCAGGCCGGGCTCGGGAGGCTCCGGGAGGTCCCCGCCGCCGCACACCACCCTCCGGCGAGCCGGGCCAGGGACGCCGCCGCTCAGCCCCTTGGGCCGCTCCCCCGAGCACTTGCAGCTGCGGATGGGTAGCGGGCAGCCGGGCGCGCCCCGCGCCTCGGGCGCCAGGAGCAGCAGGAGCCACGGCAGCAGCGGCAGCAGCAGGCGCGCGGGCGCCCCCCGCATCCTGCGTCCCCCGGCGCCCATCAACCCATCGCCCCGCGGGGACCCACAGCGCTGGGGCCCGGCTGCGCGCCGGCGGGAGGGACCCAGGCGTGCGGGAGGAGTGCTCAGCGGGGGCCCGGGGCGCCCGAGGGCGTGGAGGGGGGCCCTGGGCGGAGGCGAGCCCCGGGGTCCCCGCCGCCGCGCCCCGGGGGCATGTCCGGCGAGCGCCCCGGCGGGGAGGACGCGGGCGCGGCTGTCAGCGCAGCGCGGGCAACCCCCGGCTGCGCGGCCGGAGTCGCAGCGCTCGGCCCTCGGGCCACTGGAGGCCCGGCCCCTCCGCGTCGCCTGCTCGCTGGGCGCTGGGCTGGGACCTAGCGGATCGCACTGGGCTCCTGCTGCCGCCGCCGCCGCCGCCGCTCCGTGCCATGGATGGAGGCTGCTCCGCGCCGCGCCGCTCCCGCCGCCGGTCCCCGCCCGCCCGGGCCTTCCGCGGGGCCCTAGCGCCGCCCGGCACGAGGCCAGGCCGAGGCCCTCTGCCGAGTGGGGGCGGGCCAGCTGGCTTGAGGACTCTGGTCCCCGCGCCCGCCCTGCACCAACACTCCTGTCCCGCTTGTCCCCGCGCCCCGGGCCAGGACCCTTCCTTTCCGCAACCTATCTCAGACCTCTGAGCCGACCACCACCGCCTTGCACAAAATTTCCCTCGCCCGTGCTGGTGCAGCTTGCACCTCCAGGCTGCTGGGGCCCTCCTGGACCCGCGGGCTTGGACAGAGACGTCTGGGGCGCCCTGTTTTGGGTTGAACTTGGTGGAAGGCTCTGAGGTTTCCTTTGGCCCCTGACACGATGATCAGTCTGGAAGTCGGCTCTCACTCTCCCTCCAGCTCCGGTGGAGGCAGCCGCAGGAGGATGGCAGCCGAGATGAGGAGGCAGCAGACCCTCCGCCGCTGCGGTGACCTCGCTCAGCGGGGTGTGCATGTCATTCGGCCAAGGAGAGGTCAAAGGCCAAGGCAGACAAGGCTAGACTGGGCCTCCTACATTTTCCACAACGCTGTGTGTGTGTGCGTGTGTGTGTGTGTGTGTGTGTGTTTCGGGGACAGTGAGTGGGACAAGGGAAAAGTAGATGAGGTGGAGCAGGGCTTTGCAGCAGGATGTGGAAACAGCACTGCACAGTGAGTCTGGAGACCCCTATTCCAGACTCGGCTCTGCCTCTTATTACTGTCTGACCTTGGACCAGTCCCTAGCTTGCTGGGGTAGCAGATCTCTGGGGTTGAAATGGGGCTCTGCCTGCTGCCCAGTTTATAGAGTGGCATTAGATGCCCAGTAAATAGTGGCATTAAAATAAGAGAGTGTGGTGGGGGGGGAGGGGCACATGGTTTCCAAACGCAGAGGACTGGTAGTGGCAGGGGTGACCTTGACAACTAGTGGTGGGTATAAAGCTGCCTGCAGGCCGGACGCGGTGGCTGACACCTGTAATCCCAGCACTTTTCGAGGCCGAGGCAGGCGGATCACTTGAGGTGAGGAGTTTGAGATCCACCTGGCCAACATGATGAAACCCTGTCTGTACTAAATATACAAAAATTATCCGGGAGTGGTGGTGGGCGCCTGTAATCCCAGCTACTTGGGAGGCTGAGGCAAGAGAATTGCTTGAACCCAGGAGGTGGAGGTTGCAGTGAGTTGAGATCGTGCCACTGCACTGCAGCCTGGTGACAAAGTGAGACTCCGTCTCAAAAAAAAAAAAAAAAAAAAAAAAAAAAAAAAAAAACGGCCTGCAGTACACCAGAACCAGGGCTGGGGACAGGCAGTAAGAAGTGCAGCCCAGGGGTCTGCTTCCTCTGTTTCCCCACAGAGGCTCACCTTTCTATTGCTTAATAGAGCTGCCAGGATGGGGCAGGACTCCCGTTCCCCCTCCTTCAGTCTATGACCCAAGCGGTCCCCAAGGTGAGCGCCACCTTCTTCAGTGAGCTTAGCCCTGCTGGTGTGCGGTGGTGCCTTTTCCAGGGCGCCTGTGCCTGTCAGCCAAGACTACCCTGACTATGCAGGGAAGTGGCTTTTCTCTCTTGCCCGTTGGCATTGGTGGCAGGCAGGGGCCTAGACGTTGGCCTCTTCACTTTCCCTCCCTGGCTCCACAGATCTCCCCCAGTTGCAGGCTCTCTGGTTCCTTGAACTTCCGAAGATAAATAAATAGTGACTGCAAATGGAGGAAGGCAGAAGGGGAATGGACTCCCCCAGCAGGAACCCTCGCAGGCGGTGGCCCAGGCTGCATTCCTCAGGAAAGAGCTGACAGCAGAGCCGCAGCCCATAGGCAGGGCTGTGCAGCCCTCCTGTTCACAGGCAAGGAAGACTCTGAGATCTCTGGCCTGGGTCATATAGCTTTTCTGTGATTTCCTTTGGCTAAATGAAGACACTCAAAGTCTAAAGAGGAATTCTACTGGAACACCCACTCCTGGAGGCTGAACAGAGGCCAAAGGCCATTTAATGAGGCGAGGCTTCCCCACCACTAGGAATGAAATGTCTGATGGAGACATTTACAAAACACTGGCCTGTCCTGAGGGTCACCACATTTGACTTCTAACCCACCCAGGGAGGTGATGAAGTGAAGGTTACTTTCTTATTTTGCAAGTATGGATGAAGAAACTGAGTCACTGAGACTGGAGTCCAAGGGTAGGAACTTATTTTCTGATTCCTTTTTTTTGTGTACGTGTGAGACAAGGTCTGGCTCTATCACCCAGGCTGGAGTGCAGTGGCAGGAACACTGCAGCCTCGATCTCCTGGGTTCAATCCTCCCACCTCGGCCTCCCAAGTAGCTGGAACTACAGGTGTGTTATTGCACGCGGCTAATTTTTTTTAATGTTTTGTAGAGATGGGGGTCTCGCCATGTTGCCCAGGCTGGTCTCAAACTCCTGGACTCCAGCAATCCTCCTGGCTTGGCCTCCCAAAGTGCTGGGATTACAGGAGTGAGCCACCGCAACCTGCCATGAGCATGTTTTAATCCTTTTTTGTTCTTATTTCTAGTATACTGTGCCCAGCCATGGTTCCTTTTTAAGTGCTTTCTTCTTGAGCCAGAGGGAGCCTTTCCCCTGGGAAGCTTCCTGCAGACCTCTCCTCAGAAGTGCAGGAAGGAGTGAATGAATTGCCCACATCAAAATCTTTTTGTTTTGAGGTTTGTTTGAGATAGGAGAATGACTCGAATTTAGTTCCAGACCTCAAAAAATCTGCTAGGGAGCCTGACCAATTAAACACACCTTGATGGGAGGTGATAAGTTCTTCAGTGGTGATCACAGAGACAAGGCTGAATTAAGTCCGACCAGAGCAAGGGAGAGGGGACTTTCTGAAAGAGTCCGTTTAATCTGGGCAAGAATGTAATCTACCGGACTCTATGAGACCTTATTCCCCTAAGAGTCTAGGGGCTCATATCTGCCATCTCCCTCTCGAAAGAAGTTTGCCGGGAGCTAGCTGCTAGCTGATCTCTCTGAGACTGAGCAGATTGGAGCTACCGTGGGAGGCACATAAGGAACGTGGACATCCACTGAGTGCTTATTATGTGCTAAGCGCTTGTTGAGTACATTTCATAAGAATTAGCTGATTTAGCCAGGCACGGTGACTCATGCCTGTAATCCCAGCAGTTTGGGAGGCTGAGGCGGGCAGATCACCTGAGGCCAGGAGTTCGAGACCAGCCTGGCCAACAGGGCAAAATCTTGTCTCTACTAAAAATACAAAAATTAGCTGGGCATGGTGGCGGGCGCCTGTAATCCCAGCTACTTGGGAAGCTGAGGCAGGAGAATTGCTTGAACCTGGGAGGCGGAGGCTGCAGTGAGTCGAGATTGCACCACTGCACTCCAGCCTGGGGGACAGAGTGAGACTCCATCTCAAAAAAAAAGAATTAGCTCATTTAGTTGTCAAAACAGAGTGAGGACCTTTTTTTTTTTTTTTTTTTTTTTTTGAGTCAGAGTTTCGCTCTTGGCTGGAGTGCAATGGCATGGTCTTGGCTCACTGGAACCTCCACCTCCTGGGTTCAAGGTTCAATTTTCCTGCCTCAGCCTCCCAACTAGCTGCCCGCCACCATGGTTTTTTAGTAGAGGGGTTTGGCCATTTGGCCGGGCTCTTTAATGATCCGCCACCTCAGCCTCCAAAGTTTGGGATCACGGAACCCAAAGAGTACCTCACCCAAGAATATATAGCTAGTAAGTAACGGAACCAAGATATGGACTCCTGGAACCAAAGTCGAAAAATTTTTTGAGACAGGGTCTCTCTCTGTTGCCCAGGCTGGAATGCAATGGTACAAGCATAGCTCACTGCAGCCTTGAACTCCCAGGCTCAAGTAATCCTCCCACCTTAGCCTTCTGAGTAACTGGGACCACAGGCATGTGCCACCACGCCCGACTAATTTTTAAATTTTTTGTAGAGATGGGGTCTCGCTATGTTGCCCAGGCTGGTCTCAAACTCCCAGCCTCAAGTGATCCTCCTGCCTCAGGCCCCCCTAAGTACTGGGATTACAAGCATGAGCCATGGTGCCTGGCCTAGAGACAAAATTTTTAACTGCTGTACTCTGTCATCTCCCAAGAGTTTCACTTCCCCCCCTTTTTTTTTTTTTTTTTTTTTTTTTTTTGACGGAGTCTTGCTCTGTTACCCAGGCTGGAATGCAATGGCATGATCTCGGCTCACTGCAACCTCCACCTCCCGGGTTCAAGCATTCTCCTGCCCCAGCCTTCCGAGTAGCTGGGATTATAGGTGCACGCCACCATGCATGGCTAATTTTTTGTATCTTTAGTAGAGACGGGGTTTCACCTCGTTGGCTAGGCTGGTCTCCAACTCCTGACCTCAGGTGATCCACCCACCTCAGCCTCCCACAGTGCTGGGATTACAGGTGTGAGCCACCACGCCTGGCACCCCTTGTGGTTTTTTTTTTTTTTAACTTTGATTCTCTGGCCTTCTCTGAGCAAAACCTTTAGAGATGTCAACTCTTAACCCATAGCTGGTAGTAGAACCAAGACACACTTGGCTTTTTCCCTAATAGAGTCTGGGAATGGAGAAACTTCCTGAAGGAACTTCACTACTAAGCTAGGAGAAAGTAATGGGTAGATAAAGAACATACACAGACTGCCGGGCATGGTGGCTCATGCCTGTAATCCCAGCACTTTGGGAGGCCAAGGTGGGCGGATCACGAGGTCAGGAGATCGAGACCATCCTGGCCAACATGGTGAAACCTCCCATCTCTACTAAAAATACAAAAATTAGCCGGGCGTGGTGGCACGTGCCTGTAATCCTAGCTACTTGGGAGGTGGAGGCAGGAGAATCCCTGGAACCAGGGAGTTGGAGGTTGCAGTGAGCCGAGATTGCACCACAGCACTCTAGCCTGGCGACAGAGCAAGACTCCATCTCAAAAAAAAAAAAAAAAAAATTAGTGGGTGTGGTGGTGCGTGCCTGTAATCGCAGCTACTTGGAAGGCTGAAGCAGGAGAATCGCTTGAACCCAGGAGGTGGAGCTGAGATCGTGCCATTACACTCCAGCCTGGGCAACAAGAGTGAAACTCTGTCTCAAAAAAAACCAAACAAATAAAAAAGAGGAATATACAGACTGTAAGCATGCAGAGGTGCTGGGGGTGACAACAGCTAACAAGCTCCCAGCACCAGGCCCTCTTCTCTTCTGTGGTGTGTCAGAGGGCCTCACCAAGGCTGTTCACCTTTTTTTTTTTTTTTTTTTTAGACAGGGTCTTGCTCTGTCACTCAGGGTGGAGTGCTGTGCTGTGACCAGAGGTCACATCAGCCCTGAACTCCTGGGCTCCAGCAATCCTTCCACCTCAGCCTCCCAAAGTGCTGGGATTGCAGGCGTGTGCCTAGACTATGCCTGGCCTTACCGTTTAATGCTAAGGTTTTCTAATTTCCTTCTGTGCCTTGTTGTTTTTCAGATTTTAACAATCAGACTCAGGTCAGCAGTGGTTGAGACAATGGCCCATAATTGGCTCGAGAACGCAAACGTGGCATTTCTCCAGGGTTCCATTAGCTCAGAATGACAAGGTGACCCCCTGCCCCCACCTCCCTCGCAAGATGGCTCTCTGGGGCTTCCTCTGAGCTCTGTTCCTGTCTTGCACCTCCCTGTGGGGACAGCTGAGCTGCTGGTCCTATTGGAGCAGCATGAACACCTTGTTGGGTGTTCATGAGGGAGAAAAACTCATGAGGGAATGAATCAGAACTGTTGGATGCTATGTATATAAATATTTAGGCCTGTGAAGGCTTCTCTTTGGTGATCTGATTCCACCACATACAAGGTACCTCAGCATAATTCAGACATTCCTGCAGGAAAGGGTCATAATCTCTGTCTCTATTAAAGTCCAATTTATCCTTTAAGTGAAATCTTCTCGCAGTCCTGCTGATGAGGACTACTTCCTGCACGATGACCACAGTGGCTAAGAGGCTGAAGCAGGAGAACCGCTTGAACCCAGAAGGCGGAGGTTGCGGTGAGCGGAGATTGTGCTGTTGCATTCCAGCCTGGGCGGCAGAGCAAGAGTCCGTCTCAAATAAATACATAAATAAATGGCCTCTGTGCTGTCTCTGTGGAGGATCAAGAGTGATGGGACCAGTGGGGGAACAGGAGACAGTGAGGAGGCCAGGCCCACAGGCCAGTGGAGGTCTCTTGGACAAAGGGGATGGGGAAGGAGGTGAAAAGGGGCTGGATCCCGATGTAGCCTGCAGGTGGAGTCCCACAGGATTTTCCAACACATGGGAAGAGGGGTGTCAGAAGCATTGGTCAAGAACGTCCTCTTGGGTGTTTGGCATGAGCCATGAGAAGAATAGAATGACCATTTCTTAAGCTGGAGAAGACTCGGGAAGGGTAAGATTTCGGGAGGAAATCAAAGAGTTTGACTTGTCGCTCTGCTAGGTGCTATGGATTTCATGGTAAACAAGAAAGACACAGTCACTGACCTTGTGGAGTTGACAGTCCAGGAGAGGCAGCTATTTGATTATTTTTTTTTAGAGACAGGGTCTTGTTCTGTCTCACAGGCTAGAGTGCAGTGGTGTGATCGTGGCTCACTGTTACCTCAAACTCCTGGGCTCAAGTGATCCTCTTGCCTCAGCCTCCTAAGTAGCTCGGAGTATAAGCACACTCCATCACACCCGGTTAATTAAACAAATTTTGTGTGTGGAAATGGGGTCTCGCTATGTTGCCCAGGCTGGTCTTAAACTCCTGGCCTCAAGCAATGCTCCCACCTCGGCCTCCCAGAGTGTTGGCATTACAGGCATGAGCCACTGCGCCTTGCCCTGAGAGGCAGTTATTGAGCAAACACGGACACATATGACTATAATTCGACATTGTGTCAGTGCTGTGAAGGGAAAGGGGGCATTAGAGGATCGGGGCAGAAGCCTTGTTTCCATGAGGATCAGGAAAGGCCTCTCTGAGGATGTAATGGCTAAGCTGACCTGAAGGATCAACAGGCGTTAGCTGGGTAAAGAGAGCAGCAGGGAGCCTTCCCAAACTCTGGGCAGGGAAGAAGTTGGCACCTTAGACAGAGGCAAGATCTGCCTTGCTGGAGGGAGTACAGGGGAGAAGGAGGGAGAGAGCCGCTGAGGGCTACAGGCCCGGCCTTCACCCTCCCTTCCTCCTCCTGTTCCTCCCCTGGTAGCTCCCAGGCTCCTCGGAGCTCAGGGGAAAGTGTGGCTCTCTCTTGCCCAGGGTCTTATGGATGGATAAGGACTCAGGAGGCTTTCCCATCTGCAGCCTTACCAGGCCACAACAGGGAGGGTCCTTTCGGGGAATTGAGGGAGCCATGCCCATGCAGGCCTGGCTTCCCATCTGGTTTCAGGGCTCCTGGGGGCATGGTCTATAACCTGTTCCAGGCCCATGCAAGGGGCTGCTCCATCACCAGCCTTTTTTCCCCAGAGGCAGCCAAGATGATGAGTACCCGCCGCAGGCCAGCACCCCTTTCCCTGAGCCCCATGGGGTTAGACATTCAGGTCTCAGAAGGATGGAGGCGGCTCTGGCCAAGAGAAGGGTGTGTGCGAGCATGGGGGATGGGGTGGGGAGAGGGGGCGACAGAGGGGCGAGTAGGGGTTATGAGGCCAGCATTTTTGCACAGGTGTGTGGATGTGTGGCTTTCATGTTGTAGAAAAGAAAATATAGAGGATGAGGGAGAGGCCGTAAGGCCCATCACGTGTGGTGTCTGGTTTAACCCTCACACCATGCCATATGTGGCTATTGCCTTTCACAGATGAGGACGTTGGCACTCAGAGAGGATGTGTGCATGTGTGTGTGCGTGCGTGCACGTGTTGGGGTGGGGAGAGAGGGTGTGTGCATGTGTGCGTGCATGCGTGCACATGTGTTGGGTGGGGGCTTCATTTGGTCTCGCTTCTTTCTGTGATGGAATGGGGTCACTTGATGGAGGAGCTGGGGTGAGCCTGGGCTCCCCGATGGCTGCTGCTCCCCGATGACCCTGCTCATGCCCCCTGCTGCGGTGCCCTGTTGTGGGTGAGTGTTGGCAGGTGCAGATCTCTGCTCCGCTGACCCGTCTGCACCCCCATACCCCGCAGGAGGCCTGAACCGCCATGGAAGGGAACCAGAGAGGAGCGCAGAGCCGGCTGGTGGAGAAAGTTGCAGGCGTTCTTCCAGGCAGGAGGAGGGGTAGGGAACACCCCGGGCAGCTTGGAGCGTTTGGGGTCATCCCCAGGGCACTGGGCCAGGTGGGGGCTGGTGCGAGTGAGGGGTGGGAGCCCCCTCTGCCGGGCCTGTGGCGGGGAGCCTGAGGTTGAGGCCAACCTCAAAAGTGTGCCTGCCTCCAGCTCTCACCACTGTTTAAGAAACTCATTTTTATCGAAGCAACACACACATGT
Source organism: Hylobates moloch (assembly GCF_009828535.3). Taxonomy (NCBI): domain Eukaryota; kingdom Metazoa; phylum Chordata; class Mammalia; order Primates; family Hylobatidae; genus Hylobates; species Hylobates moloch. Next base: position 42,562,544 of record NW_026652297.1, on the reverse strand, counting down.
GGCTAAAACGTGGACTAGCCTGGAAGAGCTTGTGATGAAAAGGCCGCGGGCCCTCCCAGTCCTGCTCCCCAGAGGCGGTGGAGTTGGACAGTTTCTGCTTTGAGTTTTCTGCTCTTTGTTGAAGCAGTCACGGAACGGGCTTAGTGCCCTGAGAGATCAACCCTGTCTGAGGATGGGTTTTCCAATCCAGCATTTAGGAGCTGCCCACCAGGCCTCCTGGTTTTCAGAGCTGTGGCTCTCCGCAGATTTCCCACCAGCTTCTCGGAGTCACTGTTGCCTTCTTCCCACAGACCACTCCACCCACCCTGGAGCACTTGGACCCCAACCCCTGTCATGCTGCAGCCTGAGAAGTGCCCTCATTAGCACACAGCCCAGGCTGATGGCAGCTTGGATTTTTAATTTGCTGGAAAAGTCCATCCATGCACAGAACCTCAATTCCTAGCAGCAGCTGGACTCTTGATGGCTCGCTAGGGCTGACCTTTTTTTTTGTTTTTTAGGGATGGGTCTCATTCTGTCACCTAGTCTGTAGTGCAGTGGCGCCATCATAGCTCACTGCAGCCTCCAATTCCTGGACTCAAGTAATCCTCCTGCCTTAGCCTCTAGAGTAGCTGGGATTGCAGGCATGTGCCACCAACCCTGGCTAATTTTTAAATTTGTGTAGAGACAGGCGTCTTGCTATGTTGCCCAGCCTGGTCCTGAACTCCTGGGCTCAAGCAATCCTCCTGCCTCGGCCTCCCAAACACTGGAATGGCAGGTGTAAGCCACCGTGTGGGACACACTGGTCCTTTTGTGTGTGTCTCTTTTGTCATCTCCCTCTCTCCTCCACATTTTTTTTTTTTTTTTTTGAGACAGTCTTGCTGTGTCACCCAGGCTGGAGTACAGTGGTGCCATCTAGGCTCACTGCAACCTCCACCTCCTGGGTTCAAGCAATTCTCCTGCCTTGGCCTCCCCAGTAGCTGGGATTACCGGTGCCCACTATCATGCCCGGCTGATTTTTTGTATTTTTAGTAGAGACAAGTTTTCACCATGTTGGCCAGGCTGTTGTCGGACTCCTGACCTCAGGTGATCTGCCCACTTCGGCCTCCCAAGGTGCTAGGATTACAGGCGTGAGACACCACGCCCGCTCCTTCACCTTGCTTGGTGCTTTCCTTCCTCCTTTCCTCTCCTGCTCTCTCTCTCTCTCTCTGTCTCTCTCACACACACACTCTCTCTCTCTCGCCTCAGGGGGCCCTGGGTCTTCACCCAGAAGGAGAAGGCCAGGCTTCTGTGCAGGCAGTTGTGGGCTCTATTTCCTAAGCCCTGTCAGCTGCCCTGTGGCCCTGGAAGGCCTGGGTTGAGGTTGGGAGAGATGTGGGAAGCAAGAGGAGCCCCTCTGTCCAGGCCCCTGTCCTGTGCCTGCACTTTGAGGAGTTTGGGTGTGTGCTGGAGTCTGGATGCCCAGGGCGTGTGAGCCAGGGTATTTGGTTTTGGTTTCACTCTCGGCTGATTTTGCTGTTTTTAGGCCTCAGTCTTTAGTTAGGTCTTTAGCTGAAAGCTGGGGAACACTCAGGAAGGCTTGGATGTCCATGTTTGGGCAGCATTAAGGGGAAAAGCGGGGCCTTTCCCCCTCTCCGTGTCCAGGCTGGTTATGTCAGCGGGGCTCTGTGAGTGCCATGAAGGCAGCTTGGCTTGAGGACTTGGAGTTTCAGTTGCCTTGTGGAGGGTCCTCCTTCCTCCCCAGCCTTAGAAGATCAGGTTTCATGTCTGAAGGCCCAGCAGTGTTTCTGACAGTCCTTATCTGTTTGGGCCATCAGAGTTCCACCCCATTTCTCCAGGGAGGTTCAAGCTGACTGCAAAGCCCAACACAGCTGGGGCCAGCAGAACAGCCGACCTGAACTTTCACCAGCGCCAGGCTTTGTGTGAGGCACTTTCCATGTATGGCCACATTTAATCTTCACAGCAATGCCATGAGTAGTTACCCTTAAGATCACTCCTATTCACAAAGGAGGAAACTGAGGCACCAAAGTGGCTAAGTATTTGGCCTAAGATAATTTGTCTGATAAAGAACAGATTTACAGATTTGAGATTCAAAGCCGGACAAAGTGGATATGTGTGTGCATATGTGTATATGTTTGCATGTATGTGTATATGTGTGCCTGTATGTGTGTGGCTGTGTCTCTGTGTATATGTGTATATGTGTGACTACATGTGTATGTGTGTATATTTGTGTATGTGTGTGGCTGTATGTGTATGTGTATTTGTGTACGTGTGTGTGTGAGTGTATATATGGGTGTGTGTGTAGGTGTGTCTCTGTGTATATTTGTGTATGTGTGTGTATGTGTAGGTATGTGTGTGTCTGTGTATGTGTGCATATGTGTTTTTGTGTGTATATATGTGTCTCTGTGTATATCTGTATCTGTGTGTGTATATCTGTGTGTGTCTATGTGCTTGTATCTGTGTGTATCTCTGTGTGTATTTGTATCTGTGTATCTGTGTATATCTATGTGTGTGTCTGTGTGTGTATCTGTATATCGTGTATCCGGATCTGTGTATCTCTGTGTATCTGTGTGTGTGTATCTGTATCTGTGTGTGTGTATCTCTGTGTATCTGGATCTTTGTATCTATGTGTGTGTTTATCTGTATCTGTGTACCTGGATCTTTGTATCTATGTGCGTGTATCTGTATCTGTGTACCTGTGTGTGTACCTCTGTGTGTATCTGTATCTGTGTATCTGTGTGTGTACCTCTGTGTGTGTATCTGTATCTGTGTATCTCTGTGTGTGTATCTGTATCTGTGTATCTGTGTGTGTACCTCTGTGTGTGTATCTGTATCTGTGTGTATACTTGTATCTGTGTATCTGTGTGTGTGTATCTGGATCTTTGTATCTGTGTGTGTATCTGTATGTGTGTATATCTGTGTGTGTGTGTGTGTGTAGCAGCTCCCCACACCCCTTACAGGCTACCTCCTTATTCCTGCAGCCCTTATCCTTGTAAACGTGTTCTCCAAGTGACTGCATAAAGCCCTTTTGATGACTGGTTCCTTGACAGGGACACAGTGAGAGCCCTGTTCCCCATCCCCACCCCTGCCCCAGGCCCTGGGCCTCCGCTCAGAGGCCCAACCAGCACCTTGGCTGCCAGCGTGGGCCTGGGCCTCACAGCTGAGCGGGGACAGCACACTGCGCTGCTGGGGCCTGTGAGCAGTCTTGGAGACAGGCCCGTGACTGGTCACAAGGGGGCACACACAGCTGCCTGCGAAGCCCTACACCCTGGGAGGGGAAGAGGTGTCTCCTTCAGGCCTGGCCTCCCACTCACCAACCTGGAGCAGGACGGGAGCTGTACGCAGGCAGCACCGTCCCCCACCAGAGGGTTCTGCCAAGGGGCTGCCCTCTACAATGGCGCAGTCCCCAAAGTCCCAGCCCCTTGTCCTGGCCGCCCTGGGGTTCAGGCAGCTCCTGCCTCACACTCCTGGCTGGCCAGAGCAGTAAAGCGACGCAGGGCCACCTAGAGCTCTTTGGTTTGGGGATCTTACTGTCACCAGTAGTTTGTGGGAGGTGGATGAGAAGGGCGATGAGAGGGAAAGTAGATAGAGACAGGATACAAAGAGAAAAAAAAAGAGAACAAGAGAGAGAGGCTCACCCAAGGTGTCCCAAATAGGAGGGCACCTTCCCCTTTCCTCTGTGCAGGAGATGCTCCCGGGGAAACCAGTAGAGGAAGGCAGCCACACAGCTGAGGGAGAGATGGGCTGGCCGGGGTTCCAGGCCCTGCACAGCAGCTCTCTCTGTACGACGGTGTCTGGGGGCCCTGGAGGATCAGCTGCAGTTCTGTGAGCTGGTGGCCTAGCTGCTCACCTCTCCCCAGAGCCCTTGCCCCTCCCAGCTGAGGAGCGCTGCTGTCAGAGGCCGCTCCTGCAAATCTCTGGCTTTATCCTCCCCACACATTGAAGCCATCAGGCCCCGGCCCTGCGACTGCAGCTTGCCTAGCTCCGTGGGTCAGAGACAAGTCTGGAACATGGCGCTTTCATGCAAACCAGACCTGGCCTCCTCCAGCCCCTCACTCCTGGGGAAGGGAGGGCGGGCCAGGGCCCTTGCTCAGGCTCTAGTTTCAGAACTTTGCAACTGCTGTCCTCTATTTTGATCCCTCTGAAACGTTTTTGAGGCCGCCTTCCACTCTTGCTGCTTGCTCCACCCTCAGCTTCCAACCGGACTTTGAGTCAACACTGCAGAAAACAGGGAATTTGAGGGGCCCCAAAGTCCTGGGCTGCTCCATCAAAGCAGCAAGCAGCCCTCAGTGCCTCATGTTCTAGGGAAGCCTAAATCAAAGGCAAACCCTGAATTCCTCTTGCTCACGGCCAATAAAAACCTTGCTCCAGTGCCGGTTTCCTTTGCTGAAATCAGATATCTTGGTAATAAACAAGTCCGAAAGGCAGGGAAAAGCTCTTGCTTGCTTCTTTCTTCTGATTAGTTTTTCTTCCTTTAAAAAAAAAAAAAAAGTTTCTCCTATAACAGGATGCCTGCCCCAGAAACTTGAGCACAGAAGGCCACCCTCTCCTGCCCTGCTTCCCTCACTCCTCCAGAACCTTCCCCACTGGGCTCCTGTTGGGTGGGGGGTTGGGGCCTGGCTTTCCCAGGACTAGACTGCTTAGCTCAAAGGCGGGTCAAAGGGGCTGAGGAGAAGAGGCCTTTGCTGCCTGGGGAGTTGGCTGCTGGCTCACAGGCTTACAGCAATAGCTGACTTCTCAGCCTCTGGCTGGTGGCTGCCCAGCAGCAGTGGGAAGGTGGAGTTTTGACAAAGTGGAACCCCCCACCTTTTTTTTTCTTTTTCTTCCTTTTTTTTTTTTTTTTTTAACAGACAGTCTCCCTCTGTCACGCAGGCTAGAGTGCATCACAGCTGGTGTGATGGTGTGATCACAGTCACTGCAGCCTCACTCTCCTGTGCTCAAGCGATCCTCCCGCCTCAGCCTCCTGAGTCACTGGGACTACAGGTGTGCACCACCATACTCAGCTAATTTTTAAATTGTTTTTAGAGACACGGTCTTGCTACATTTCCCAGGCTGGTCTTGAACTCCTGGCCTCAAGCAATCCTACCGCCTCAGCCTCCCAAAATGCTGGGATTACAGGCGTGGGGCCACCACGTCTGGCCAAGGAACCACTTTTCTCTAAGGCAGTTCTTCTGAATTCCTCTGAGTGTGCCATGGGGCTGTAGAAAGCCCTGCACTGTGGGATTTAGTGTGCCATCCACAGAGAGGTAGATCTTGGGCATCAGAGGGGCTGGGAGGGTAGAGGCCTTGGGCTTTTGCTTCCTGGGACTGCCTTGCCCTCGCACATCAACCCTCTCCTGGGCCCCTGCCTGTCCTTGACCAATCCCAGGGCAAATGTAACTCCACATGTGGCCTGCTGTGAAGGAGTGCCCTCCCCTGAGGTGCTGACATCTCTCTTCTTCCCTCCCAAATAGGTTTTTAAGTGACTTTGCTGTCAGAAGATGCTATTCTGTTTGTTTTTCCTCTGACACTATCTCTCCAGAGAGTTTCTGGTCAAGAGAATTATGTGGAGGCTGCAGATTGCAAGAGAATTGCGCCTAATAGGGAACAGACAGACAAGACATCTTTCATGTCTAGCCAAGTTTCTTTTCCCCTCCTCTTTCTCTCTCTCTCCCACTTCTCATCTTCCCTTTTTGGCTTCAAAGTTGGCCTTCGTTTGTGCTTGTTTTTTCGGTACATCTGGTGAATAAGGTCACACACTGATTTTATTTTGGAGATTGGCAGCTGGGTCAGGCTTAGCTCTGAGGCTGGAGAGCGGTACGGCTGCTAGGAAGGCGGGTGCTGGAGACACTAGCCTGGAACAGCACGGAGCTAGCAGGCGGTGTCTCCAGGCAGCTGGTGCAGATGGGACCGTTTGAGAAGGCACTCCAGCACTCAGAGTGGCCTCTGCTCCCTGTGATCTCAAGGCTCAGGAGTGTGGGCTTGTAAAATTTATTTTAAATACAAGAAAAGTGCCAAAAGCCCCTCCTGCTGTCCCCACTGTGTGCCGTTTCAGCTGCTCTGTGCTGGACTTTAAAGGAAAAAAAAAAAGCATTAGTTCTGCAGTCCCTTGAGGCTTCAACATGATTATAGAAGAGGAACTTAAGTTTAAGGACCCTTACCTTGTAAGTAGCTGCTTAACCACACAGAGCCATAGTTTACACACGTTGGTGCAAACTGGGTGGAAAAGGAAGCCCTTTTCTTTACCTATGTGTTCCTTGAGGGGAGGACAGATTAGTAAAACATTTTGGTAGACAGTCTGGATTCTTTTGTCCTTAGTCATGAGGCTGATGTAATAGCATTCAACTGATTTCATGGTAAAGACAGTCACAGTTCCCAGAGAAATTCTTTCCCCTTGCACCACTGGTGACATTCCACTCCTACTGCAGCCCTTCAGGAATTGGTAAGCGAGTCCTTCCTCCTTCAAAGCTTTGGTGGGATGCACACGGCCACTTCTTTTCCGAAGGATGAAGATGTCCTGGATTTTAAGAATGTCCTGTCTGACCTCATTCCTGTGTGCCTAGCCTTGGGGAACAGAATTCACTGCTGGTCCAGCTTCAGGGGGAAGGCACAGGGTTGCACACTCTGAGCCCTGCAGCCTGTGAGATTAGCTTGAATCATGAGGAATGAGCTTGGGAGGGAGATGGGATGACGAGAGGGGAGGCCAATCCCACTCATGGCTGGGTTTAATGCTCTCCTTCCTTCTCACCCCCACTGCCTGTGGTTTCAAAGTTTATTCTGCATTAAGATGAGTCAATTCTCAACTGTTCCACTGGAATAGAAACACACACTTATTTTATGGTAATAAGGCTCATTTAAATGAAAGCTGCACATCTAAGAATATGCCACTTATCAATTATTAAAGGTAGAGATAGAAGATACCAGTGTGGAGTACTGACCATGTTCTGGGCCAGAAAGCCAAGTCCTGAGTTTATTTCTTGTCCTGCCACTAACTCACTCTGACCTCAGACAAGGAGAACACGGAACCTTCTCTGGGCCCCAGTGCCCCATCCACAAAGGGACATTGCCTATCAGCCTACACAAGTCTACCAGCTGTTGTGATGGTGAAATGAGAGAATATAGAGAACAGAGCTGAATATGCCATCAATGTTAAACAAAAGGGGGGGTACCATTTGAGTATTAAGAGGTTGCTTTAAGAACTGTGATAGAATCTGTGAGGAGCTCCCCAAGAGACCAAAGCCTTGATGGACTATTGGGAGGTTTTGTGGCGTCTCAAGCCTTCTGAGGCTGGCTTCAGGGAAGACAAGGGCCCAGCGCCTTCAGAGACTGTGAGGCTGCACAGGTGGGTCCAATCCAGGCGAGCAAGCCATCCAAACTCCAGGAACTGGCTTTCATGAAAATCTGGAAGAAACCGAACCTGCCACCCATCATGCGTAACGAAAGACAAACTCACAACCTGGCTCAACTTTCTCTCTGCAAAATATCCCATCCTGCTGGGGACACCCTGGACACACTTTGGTGTCCTTCCCTTATCTAGATCTGATTGAGCCTTCCCTGGCTTTCCTCCTTATTCGCTGTTTTTGTTTTGTTTTGTTTTGAGATCGGGTCTCATCTTGTCACCCAGTCTGCAGTGCAGTGGTGCGATCTCAGCTCACTGTGACTTCTTCCTCCCAGGCTCAAGCAATTCTCCCACCTCAGCCTCTGGAGTAGCTGGGACCACAGGCACGTGCCACCATGCCCAGCTAATTTTTGGGGGGGTATTTTTGGTACACACAAGATTTCACCATGTTGCCCAGGCTGGCTGGTATCGAACCCGAGGCTCTGCAAGTCACACTATCACTTGAGAGAGTCATGTCCTGTCTGGCCTCCACCAGACTGAGTAACCAGAAGTCCCTCACAAGGTAAACTATTGACAGTGGAGAGCCCGTGCTTGTCCCTCAGGTTAGCCAATGTCGCCATCTAGAGGCAATTCAAAAGTCTCTTGCAGCAAGGGGTAACTATTTTTATAATTCCTGAAATGTCCTTTTTCTTGCCCTTAAGTTCAGAATCCCTCTCACCCATGGTGTAGCTTTGGCTGCATCTGTGACCCCAGGGAAGCCCTCCTCCAAAGCCAGGCTGGCACAATGCCAAGGCACCAGCACAGCTGCTTCCTGTCGGTTCCAATGCCCCCTCCCGTTATATTCACTCACTACACCAGATCACAAAAAATAAATCTTTTAATTGCTTTGTAATTGGCACAGATCGTATAATTCAAACTCACATTTTTATTTAATAGACTGAAATATCACACTATAGCTCTCACTGAAATAATACAGGAATCATAATGTTTAAGTTTACAAAAGTATATTCAGCAGCAGCATGTTTTGAAAGTTACTTGTAAAATCAAAGACTGGGGCTTGAAAAAATAAGAGAAAAAGCCATCTGGAAAATAAAAAACAAGCCATACTGAAGCCATTTGTCATGACTATTAGAGAATGGTGTTTTGGGGTTTTTTGAAGATCTTGCTACTTTATTAATGATCCAGAAGAGTTGCACAATTCTGGCTTGTAAATACAGTGGGGAAGCTGTAACTGTGCCTGGAAAGTGCTCCTCAGGACAAGGAACGTCAAAGCCAGGCTTTGTTGAAACCATGTGCCTGAAAAGGCTTTGAAGGAATCTTTCGTTTCTTAGGAGTAATGAGATTCACTGGGTTTTGATTTAAAAAATCACTCTAAAGAGGATTATAGTGGAGGAGATAATCATTAAACTCTCATCACTGTAGGTCCCAGAGGAAAAACGCAAAGTCCTGTCTCTTCAGGATGATGTCAGAAAGACCCAAGTCCTGCTTATGTTATCCCTTCATTTCAGGGATACCACAGAATGGCAGTGACACAAGCTCTCACTACCAAATTAATTTTTTTTTTAAGAGGCTATCTCTAAAAAAGGTGGGGGGTATTATCTGCATATTTAAAGGTTGCTTTAAGAAATGTGACAGCATCTATGAAGAACTCCCCAAGAGATCAAAGCCTTGATGGACTATTGGGATTTTTTTTTTTTTTTTTTTTTTTAAAGGCAGGAGTACAGTGGTGCAATCATAGCTCACTGCAGCCTCAAACTCCTGGGCTCAAGTGAGTCTTCCACCTCAGCCACCATGCCCAGTTAATTTAAAATTTTTTTTTTTTTTTTTTAAGTACAATTTCCATTTTATTTTTCTCCAGAGAATAGTTTGTCTTCAGTCTTTAAGAACTCAGCTCCTGCTAAAAAAACAACTGTTCTTTGCCTAATAAAGAACTGGAACAACAACAACAACAACAACAAAAAAAAAAAAAAAAAAAACTCAGCTCCTTACATGGGCTTTGGTGGGGGACGTGGGGCAGCACCCGTAGGTCTAAATCAAGGTGGGGGTGTTCGGTCCTTGCGGGCTTCACGAGATCGATTCCTGACTACTTTGCTGTGAACTGCACAACTCACACAGTAACGTAGCTTCACATACAGCTTGGGAAGCACATAGGCATCGAAGACACTCGCTTCAGAAATGTCCCTGACTGCTGCAGCCTCCACTATGTTTCGAATGACGGATTTCTTAATGGCCTTGTCCTTGGGCACGCATCGGGCACAGTTAGTGCAGCGAATAGGCTACACGTGGCCGCGGCCCTTTTTGGCACGACCGTTGTTCCTTCTTTTCTTTGTCATTTTGGAGGCACGGACCGGAGAGAGCAATTTTTAAATTTTTTTGTAGAGACAGGGGAGCTCCTGATGTTGCTGAGGCTGGTCTTGAACTCCTAGGCTCAGGTGATCCTTCCGCCTCTGTCTCCCAAATTGCTGGGATTACAGGCATGAGTCACCATGCCTGGCCAGCAACAATTTGTGTTTTGAGAATTAACCCGAGCCATTTCCTGAAGCTACCTATACTGCCATTCCACAGTTGGGAATATCTTCACGTATCTACCGGCTAGCGAAGAATCTAGGGGCAGAAATCACCTTATTAGAGAGCAGCAACTTAGACGATATAGTAGGAGTTTGTAGGGAGATGTTAACCGTAAGGAATTTCCTATTAAAATGAGATGAAAAAGGGGAATCCCTCTGACTTCCACGATTATAGGCATCAGTGACCAAATTTTAACCTGGAAAAGGCATTCATGGATCAGTTCATGCTCCCGGGCAGAATTCAATATTGAACACGACTCCTAGCTATTGATTTGGTATCTGTTCTGCAGAAATGTTTGAATTTCTCAAACTCAATCCAAAGCCACTACCTGAAGCAAGCTTCCTGTGTCAGAGACTAAGCACAGATGGTTTCCATCAACACACGTGATCATTAGTGCTCTCCACAGGTCACAGGAGAGCAGGACTGCGCTGGGACACAGGGAATATCGAAATGAAAATCTAGGTTAGTGCATAGTTAGTGCTCTCAGTATTTCCTGGCTCAGTGCTCCTGTGCCACCTCCAGCGGGGCCTTCACGTCTGCTGCGCACTTGTCCGAGGTGGGTTTCTTTGAGTAATCCCGCTCTCCAAAAATCATGCTTCCTACTCGGACATTTGTAGATCCTACTTCAATCTGTGGGAAAAAAGAGAAGGTATCGAGGACCAGGTTTAAAATAATAAAATGGAGCCAGTGCTGAAGCTGTGCCCCCATTCTGGCTCTCAAGAGCCTTCTATGGACCAGGCGCGGTGGCTCACGCCTGTAATCCCAGCACTTTGGGAGGCCAAGGTGGGCAGATCACGAGATCGGGGGTTCGAGACCAGCCTGACCAACATGGAGAAACCCTGTCTCTACTAAAAATAGAAAATTAGCCAGGCATTGTGGTGCATGCCTGTAATCCCAGCTACTCAGGAGGCTGAGGCAGGAGAATTGCTTGAACCTGGGAGGTGGAGGTTGCAGTGAGCAGAGGTCACGCCATTGCACTCCAGCCTGGGCAACAAGAGCGAAACTCCATCTCAAAAAAAAAAAAAAAAAAAAACAGCACCTTCTATGAATAATAACACAGCCGAAGATGGCTTCAGGATGATTGTTCTCCTCAGAGGTCAAATTGCCTCTGAGGACGAAACCCAAACAAGTTTGGTTTCTCTGGATTTCCAGTGGTTGGGGAGTGTGGCTGGCACTCAGCTAGGAGGGGGTCAAGGACATTAGATGTCCAGTGTGGGACGCAGCCGCACAGCACAGCCCACCTACCTTTCCAATGTGCCACGGTCAGGTAGATGAAAAAAATATCCTTATAATTATCTGATCAAATTCCATTTTACTTATCAATGCAATGTATTTTTGTACTGTTTTAAGAAATACAATTTTCTAGGAATGCAAGTTTATATTTTGATTTTTGAAACTTTATCAAGTTATTTGCTATTTCAGAAAATCATGTATTTGCGTTGCCAATCTAGCACACCTGTACCAGTTGATATTTACAGCTGTTGATGTACACGTAAGATTGTTGGTGAATCTATACATAAGATTAAGCCTGGGACGGGTGCAGTGGCTCATGCCTGTAATCCCATCACTTTGGGAGGCCGAGGTGGGTGGATTACCTGAGGTCAGGAGTTCGAGACCAGCCTGGCCAATATGGTGAAACCTTGTCTTAACTAAAAATACAAAAATTAGCTGGGCATGGTGGCAGGCAGCTGTAATCCCAGCTACTTGGGAGGCTGAAGCAGGAGAATCGTTTGAACCTGGGAGGGGGAGGTTACAGTGAGCTGAGATGGCGTCACTGCACTCCGGCCTGGGCAATAGAGCGAGACTCAGTCTCAAAAAAAACAAAACAAACAAAAAACATGAAACCTTAGGCTGCTTCATCGTGATTTGCTGTGATACAGCCATGCCCACGCACTTATGTAATAAAATGCCTTTCCAAAAATTATAGCATAATTTCTTATTTTCCTTTAGACTACACTTACAGAATTGTGTTTATAATTTATGGAATTAGATTTATAATTAATTTTTTATTTCCTTTAGATTACACTTATGAAATTATATTTTGTTTTAAAAGTTCAGATGTCAGGCTATAATTTCTATACATTTCTTTCCTATTTTGTTTTTTTTTTTTTTTTGAGACGGAGTCTTGCTCTGTTGCCCAGGCTGGAGTGCAGTGGCGTGACCTTGGCTAACTGCAATCTCCGCCTCCCAGGTTCAAGTGATTCTCCTGCCTCAGCCTCCTGAGTAGCTGGGATTACAGGCGCGCGCCACCACGCCCAGCTAATTTTTGTATTTTTAGTAGAGACAGGGTTTCACCATGTTGGTCAGGCTGGTCTCGAACTCCTGACCTCGTGATCTGCCCGGCTCGGCCTCCCAAAGTGCTGGGATTACAGGCGTGTGCCACCGCACCCGGCTCTTTTCAAAAAAGAAAGGGCGTGGGGAATGGGAGATGCTGGAATAGCTGAGACTGGGTACCCTACTGCCATCCCAAGGCATTTCCAAGGCTTCTACAGCAAAGATCTGCTCTTGTGTCAGCCTCTCAGACCCCCTACACCCACCCCTCGAGGCAGACAGGGCACTGGCAGGACACTCACTGCATGCTGGAAATCCACGGACATGCCCATGCTCAGCTCAACCTGGTCCGCAGGGATGTTCAGCTTTTTACACAGCTCCTCCCGGAGGGACAATAACAGCTGACAGAAAGAGATGACACCTATTTTATTCCTGCCTTCTCTAACGATGCCCAAAAGTGGCTGAATCTGAACTTCTCTGACAACAGTTACGTATTCCTTATGATTTCAAGGCCTGTCAAAATCGCCAGAAGTTACTGAAAGGGTTTTTTGCAAACTATCCCACTTTCGAGAAAACTATTAGTCACTGGGGAGGAAGAAATCTCATATTCTCTAAAGACTATGTTTTAGCCAAGTTCAAGTTGAGTTGATAAAGGTTTGTGGGGCTTTGGGAACCTGTTCTTCCCTTTTCCTTCTGAGAAGAGTTCAAAAGAGGGCTAGAACACTCAACAGGCAGTGTCTAGGATGTCTCTGCAATCCCCACTGCAGCCAGCCCCGCAATAGCACTCCAGCACCCTGCTTCTTCAGCACATGAGCAATCTCCCCAACCCCCCAGTACCTGGAAGTCTGGATTTGGTCCTTGACTAAGATCATGCCCAAAGCTTCCTATGGTCATCAGCCCCACAAACTCCAGGTTAGGACACTTGGCGTTTATGTGCTCCACGATGGCTATGGTCTCTGAAGGTGGGACGCCATGTTTACCTTCGTGAAAAGAAACCGAAAACAGATATATTGCAAGGGTAAATGGCCAGAGGAAGGCTCCATTTTCCTCCCTTCCTTATGACAGAAGAGGTGACCCCCAACAAGAGAACCTCTTGAAAGAGCCTCAAGTCCTAAAGAGTAACTTTATACTTGGGGTTTTCTATGTTGCTCTGCTTCTGGTCAGGTTCTAAATTTCTCAAGAAAAGAGCTATCAGTTGGATTTTCTTTCCTCCATCTCAGGATTTCAGCTGAAAACAGCTAGGAAACATAGAAAAGAAAAAATCTTGCTTTTTTGGGATACCAGGAAGATTTGCATTGCCAAAATGCCAGATGAACCTGAGAATTACTTTTCTAAATCAAGAATTTTTATAGTTTTATTAATTTAATGGAGTTGCAACAAATTTAAAACAAAGTACATGTTAAATATTTTTGGCTATATATTTGCAAAGTTTAACTGAACTTTCTAATTAACAACTGGAGGAGAAATCTGCAGCAAGCAATTATTTGTTATACAGTTATAAGAGCTATTGATATTGTCTTGCCCCCATTTATTAGGCGGAGATGCTAGTAACATTTACTTCAGTCTTTAGGGCATATTATAGCTAATTATCAAGAAATGATACAATAAAGACTTGACCTATAGTTGATTTCAGATTTCTATTGATAATTGGGATTTAAACCCAGGCAGTCTAACTCTAGGACATTATCTAGAAAACAGATGCCTCTACTGTGTTCCTGCATACTAAGATTTAGTGAATACTGGTGCTTTGATGGTTGCAGTCAAATGCCTGATCTGTATACATTTATTCTTCACGAATAGCTAACAACATGTGTAGGGTTCTGTGCTAACAACGTTGCCTGGATTATCACATTCAGTCCTAACCACACCCTCTGAAGTAAGCATTCTCATTATACCATTGCCAGAAAAGGAAACTGAAGTACAGAGAGATTAGGTAACTTATCCAAGGTTACAATACTGGAAAGTAGTGTAGCTGAAACCCAAGGTCTGTCTGATTTCAAAGCCTATGCTTCTGTTCACACTATGTTACACTGTTAATCCAAGCCCCATAAAGATATTCATTGACTGGTGCTCACCGTAATTTTTTTTTTTTTTTTTTTGAGATGGAGGCTCACTCTGTCACCTGGGCTGGAGTGGGATCCTCCTGCCTCAGCATCCTGAGCAGCTGGGACTACGGGCGAACACCATCATGCCTGGCTAATTTTTGTATGTATAGTAGAGATGAAGTTTCACCATGTTGGCTAGGCTGGTATCGAATTTCTGACCTCAGGTGATCCACCTGCCTCAGCCTTCCCAAGTGCTGGCGTTATAGGTGTAAGCCACCGCACCTGGCCCACTCACAGTAATTATCTTCCATTCTCTCCCAATGCAACATTAAGTAATTTTTTTAAGATCTAAGAGTATTTATATACTCTTAGGTCTTAATTTAAAATACTCTTTGTAGGAGTGATGGTGACCTTTGGGGATTTTCAGATGAAAGTCACAATCCCAGGCCGGGTGCAGTGGCTCATGTCTTTAATCTCAGCACTTTGGGAGGCCGAGGTGGGTGGATCACCTGAGGTCAGGAGTTCAAGACCAGCCTGGCCAATATGGTGAAACTCCGCCTCTACTAAAAATACAAATATTAGCTGGGCATGGTAGTGCGTGCCTGTAATCCCAGCTACTCGGGAGGCTGAGGCAGGAGAATCCCTTGAACTCAGGAGGCGGAGGTTGCAGTGAGCTGAGCTAGTGTCACTGCACTCCAGCCTGGGCGACGGAGTGAGGCTCTGTCTCAAAAAAAAAAAAGGGCTGAGCGCGGTAGCTCACGCCTGTAATCCCAGCACTTTGGGAGGCTGAGATGGGCGGATTACTTGAGAGGTCATGAGTTCGAGAGCAGTCTGGCCAATGTGGTGAAACCCCATCTCTACTACAAATACAAAAATTAGCCAGGCGTGGTGGTGCACGCCTGTAGTCCCAGCTCCTTGGGAGGCTGAGGTGGGAGAATTGCTTCAACCCGGGAGGCGGAGGTTGCAGTGAGCCAAGATCGCGCCATTGCACTGCAGCCCGGGTGACATAGCAAGACTACGTCTCAAAAAAAAAAAACAAAACAAAAAAAACGAAGTCACAATCCCCTTCTTGAACTCCCCATCCATTCTTCTTCCCCTAAAATTAAGATATAATGAACCACGATTTAGT
The DNA here is from genome assembly GCF_009828535.3 of Hylobates moloch. Taxonomy (NCBI): domain Eukaryota; kingdom Metazoa; phylum Chordata; class Mammalia; order Primates; family Hylobatidae; genus Hylobates; species Hylobates moloch. Next base: position 42,547,237 of record NW_026652297.1, on the reverse strand, counting down.
AAAGAATGATATATAGACTGCTTTGCATGTCATTATGCTACCTAGATCACACATAAAACAGCCAACTTAGAGGCCTGTGATCCTGTGATTTGTTTCTATAACCTTATCCATCAGACACTTGGGCCCACCCATTCTCCCTAAGCTTCAACCATCCTAAAGGAAGAAAAATCTACAATTCAGGTCTGGTCACTTACTCTCTTCTCCGCTGGTGTTAATCTGGATCATAACCTTTAACCTTTCAGGAGAACCTTTTTTCTGCCAGGAACTGTTCACTTTGTCTGCCAACTTCACAGAATCCACTGTTTCCAGCATGAAGAGATTGGGGACAGCTGTAATGAGACAGAGGCAAGGTAGTATTCCTTATTCGCTCTATTGCAGCAAGTAACATGCAACAAATCTCTGACTTGTTAGAGGAAAAAATATGCCAGGAAAAGAAAAACACGGTTAAATCTCAGTTCCTCTAAGAACACAAATGTGACAGTTTTACTAGATACAAATTCAAATGTCAGACCATCCCTGGCTAATCAGCAAAGGTAAATAAGGGAAACGCTGACATACATGATCAGGCAGCACATATATCCATACGCTTCAAGAAGCTAGCAACGGACAGATTCCTAGTAAAAGGCTTGATCTATGTCTCAGTTCAAACTGAGAGAAACAGGTCAGGATGACAATGAAGAAAGGATGACCAGTGGAAGCCAAGATGCTTCCCCAGCATAGCACCACATTCTTCAACTTTCTGGGATGAGGGTATTCTTATCCAACAAGGACATCACAGTGACCCTAACACTGGCCAGGTGCGGTGGCTCACACTTGTAATCCCAGGTGGGTGGATCACCTGAGGTCAGGAGTTTGAGACCAGCCTGGCCAACATGGTGAAACCCCATCTCTACTAAAAAACTGCAGCAATCCACAGGACAGATTAGCACAGTTTACATAACTATTCCTCTTGTTAATGGACATTAGATTGTTTCTTATTTTTTATTACAAAAACAAAGCTTGGATATAGAACTTGGTGCTATGTAAAAGTATTTCAGATGGGCAGTTTGCAAATATTTTCTCCCATTCTGAGTTGTCTCTTCACTTTGTTGTTTCCTTTGCTCTGCAAGAGCTTGTTTTTTTTTTTGGAGACAGAGTCTGGCTCTGTCGCCCAGGCTACAGTGCAGTGGCACAATCTTGGCTCACTGCAACCTCTGCTTCCCAGGTTCAAGCTATTCTTTTGCCTCAGCCTCCCAAGTAGCTGAGATTACAGGCGCCCACCACTACACCTGGCTAATTTTTGTATTTTTGGTAGAGATGGGGTTTTGCCATGTTGGCCAGGCTGTTCTTGAACTCCTTACCTCGTGATCTGTTGGCCTTGGCCTCCCAAAGTACTGGGATTACAGGCGTGAGCCACTGTGCCCAGCCTGCAAGAGCTTTTTAACTCGATGTGATCCCATTTGTCCATTTTTGCTTTGGTTGCCTGTGCTTTTGGAGTATTTACTCAAGAAATCTTTGTCAAGGTTGGGCGCAGTGGTTCACACCTGTAATCCCCACACTTTGGGAGGCTGAGGAGGGCAGATCACTTGAGGCCAGGAGTTCGAGATCAGCCTGTCCAACACAGTGAAACCCTGTCTCTACCAAAAAATACAAAAATTAGCCGGAGGTGGCTGGGCATTGTGGCTCATGCCGGTAATCCCAGCACCTGGGGAGGCCGAGGTGGTCGAATCACTTGAGGCCATGTGTTTGAGATCTGTTTGGCCAACATGGTGAAACCCTGTCTCTATTAAAAATACAAAAAAAAATTAACCAGGCCTGGTGGCACATGCCTGTAATCCCAGCTACTGGGGAGGCTGAGGCAGGAGAATTCCTTGAACCTGGGAGGCAGAGGTTGCAGTGAGCCGGGATCATGCCACTGCACTCATGACAGAGCAAGACTAGCCTAAAAAAGAAAGAAATATACATGTATGTATTTGGCTTCAAGTGATCCTTCCACCTTGGCTTCCCAAAGTTTTGGGATTACTGGTGTGAGTCACTGCATCTGGCCTCAAGAAGCCTTTATGGAAATGAATTGAGCCGTGAGGCTGAATGAGTGTAATGTATCATCCAGAAGGGAAAATGGCACTAAAACAACAGTTCTGTTAGGCTTTCCTGCCCCTTCTATGCCTGCTGGCTCCTTCCCCCCTCCCTCCTCCCATCACCTTTACATACTTCTAACATGGCCGGGTACAGTGGCTCACACCTGCAATCCCAGCACCTTGGGAGGCTGAGGTGGGCGGATCACCTGAGGTCAGGAGTTCGAGACCAGCTTGGCCAACATGGTGAAACTCTGTCTCTACCAAAAATACAAAAATTAGCCAGCATGGTGGGGCGTGCCTGTAATCCCAGCTACTTGGGAGGCTGAGGCAGGAGAATCAAGCGATTCTGGGTTCAAACAACCCAGGAGGTGGAGGTTGCAGTGAGCCGAGATCATGCCACTGCATTCCAGTCTGGGTGCAGAGTGAGACCCTGTCTCAAAACAAACAAACGAACAAACCAACCAACAAAATTTGTCCAGACTAATGTCTTGGAGAGTTTCCCCAATGTTTTCTTTTAGTAGTTTCAGGTCTTAGATTTAGATTTAAGTCTTTAATCTATTTTGATTTGATTTTTGTACATGGTGAGAGATAGGAGTCTAGTTTTATTCTTCTGCATATGGATATCCAGTTTTCCCAGCAGCATTTATTGAAGAGATTGTCCTTTTCCCAATGTATGTTCTTGGCACCTCTGCTAAAAATAAGTTCTCTGTAGATGTACACATTTATTTCTGGGTTCTTTATTCTGTTCCATTGGTCTATGTGTCTATTTTTACGCTAGTTTTGGTTACTATAGCTCTACAGCATAATTTGAAGTCAGGTAATGTGATTCCTCCAGCTTTGTTCTTTTTGCTCAGGATGGCTTTGGCTATTATGGGTCTTTTGTGGTTCCATATAAATTTCAGGATTATGTTTTTCTATTTCTGTGAAGAATGTCACTAGTATTCTGATAGGGACTGCACTGAATCTGTAGATTGCTTTGGGTAATAAGGACATTTTGACAATACTGATTTTTCCAATTCATGAGCATGGAATATCTTTCCATTTTTTCACGTCCTCTTCAAATTCTTGCATCAGCGTTTTATAGTTTTCATTGTAGAAATCTTTCACTTCTTTGGTTAAGTTTATTCTTAGGTATTTCATTTGTAGCTATTGTAAATGGGATTACTTTCCTGATTTCTTTTCCAGATCATTCACTGTTGGCATATAGAAATGCTACTGATTTTTGTATATTTATTTCGTATCCTGCAATGTTACTGAATTTGTTTTTCAGGTATAATAGTTTTTTGGTGGAATCTTTATGTTTTTCCAAGACTCCATGGTTTTAGAATCTCCTGGTAAGACAAAGGAGTACTCATTTACTCACTCCCTCAAAACACTGGATCTTAGCGGTCTTTTTGATTTTTCACAAATCTGATTAGTGATTTTGTATTTCTCTGAGGATGATTATTTTTCATTTGATTACTGGCCTTTTGTATTTTTATCCCTTGTAAACTGCCTCAGTTTTTGCCTATTTTTTTTTCCCCTATAGATTAAACAAAAAGATTTGTAGCTCTTTATGTATTCTGGATATTAACCTCTTCCCTCTTCAAAAATATTATTTTTCTTCCACTCTGTGCCTCCCTTTTGCTTTGACATGCAGAAAGCTTTAATTTTTGTGTGATCAAATCTGCTAGTTGTTCTTTTAAAATTTATTATTAATATTATTATTATTATTAGATAGGGTCTCCTCTGTCACCCAGGCTGGAGTGCAGTGGCACAATCACAGCTCACTGCAGGCTTAACCTCTCGGACTCAGGTGATCCTCCTACCTCAGCCTCCCAGGTAGCTGGGACTACAGACACACACCACCATGCCCAGCCAATCTTTTGTATTTTTAGTAGTGACAGGGTTTTGCCATGTTACCCAGGCTGGTCTTAAACTCTTGGACTCAAGTGATCCATCTGCCTTGGCCTCCCAAAGTGCTAGATTTACAGGCGTGAGCCACTGAGCCTGGCCTAGTTGTTTTTTTGTGGTTTCCAGATTTTATGTCTTGCTTAGAAAAGCCCAAAAATATAAAAATATTTTCCTGCATTTTATTTTAATACTTTTATAGCTTTTATTTTCAAGTTAGATTATTTAATCTAGCTGGAATTTGCAACTCAATAATCAAAAGACAACTCAATTTAAAAACATTCAGAGGACTGACTAGACATTTTTCCAAAGAAGACATAAAAATGGCCAATAAGCCCATGAACAGATGCTCAACATCATTCGTTATTAATGAAAATCAAAACTGCTGGGCGCGGTGGCTCACGCCTGTAATCCCAGCACTTTGGGAGGCCAAGGCGGGTGGATCACGAGGTCAGGAGTTTGAGACCAGCCTAGCCAAGATGGTGAAACTGCGTTTCTACTAAAAATACAAAAACATTAGCTGGGCATGGTGGCGGGCGCCTGTAGTCCCAGCTACTCGGGAGGCTGAGGAAGAAGAAATGCTTGAACTTGGGAAACGGAAATTGCAGAGAGCTGAGATTGCACCACTGCACTCCAGCCTGGGCAACAGGGTGAGACTCCGTCTCAAAAAAAAAAAAAAAAAAATCAAAACCATAAGGAGATACCATTTCACATATTTTTTGAGTCCAATATATCTCCTTTGTTGACTTATTAGCTATAACTCTTTATTGTGTTATTTTGTTGGTTGCTTTGGGGTTTAACTTACAACAGTCCACCTTCAAGGTGTGTTATACTACTTCACACAGTTTAAGAACTTTACAATAGTGTGCCTCTGCTTATCCCCTTCTTTCTGTTATCATTGTCATGCATTTTGCTTTTACATAGTTATAAATCCCGTAACACAGTTATTTTGTTTATGTAACATATAATAAGATAATAGAGACCCAGCCTTCAAGTAGGATTTATCCTAGGAATGCAGGGTTAGTTTAACATTTGAAAATCAATAGGCCGGACATGGTGGCTCACGCCTGTAATCCTAGCACTTTGGGAGGCCGAGGCCGGTGGATCACAAGGTCAGGAGTTCGAGACCAGCCTGGTCAATATGGTGAAACCTTGTCTCTACTAAAAACGTAAAAAATTAGCCAGGTGTAGTGGCATGTGCCTGTAATCCTAGCTACTCGGGAGGCTGAGGCAGGAGAATCGCTTGAACTCGGAAGGTGGAGGGTGCAGCGAGCTGAGATCACGCCACTGTACTCCAGCCTGGGTGACAGAGTGAGACTCCATCTCAAAAAAAAAAAAGAATTATCAATAAATGTGATTCAACATGTTAACAAACTAAAAAACCGTATGATCACTTGATACATTAAATGCATCTGACAAAATTCAGCATCTATTCTTGATAAAATCTCTCAGCAAACTAAAATTAGAAGGGAAATTCCTCCTTATGTGTCCACTCTCAGCACTTCTATTCATAAAGAACTAAACAGGGAAATATACAAAGAAGTAAACTGTCTTTACTCATAGATGACATGATTATTTATGTGGAAAATTCAATGGAATCTACAAAAAAGCAACTAGAACGTAAGTAATTTTAGCAAGGTTGCAGGATACAAGATCAACATACAAAAATCAAGTATATTTCTATATACAGGTAGAGTATCCCTTATCTGAAATGCTTGGGACCAGAAATGTTTCCATTTCAGATTTGGGATTTTTTCAGATTTTGAAATATTTGCATATACTAAACCAGTTGAGCATCTCTAATCTGAAATTCTGAAATCCAAAATCTTTTTTTTTTTGAGAAGGGTCTCACTCTGTCATCCAGGTTGGTGTACAGTGGTACAATCACGGCTCACTGCAGCCTTGACCTCCCAGGCTCAAGCAATCCTTCCACCTCAGCCTCCTGAGTAGTTGGGACTACAGCTTCGAGCCATCATATCTGACTAATTTTATTATTTTTTGTAGAGACGGGGTTTTGACATGTTGCTTAGGCTGGTCTTGAACTCCTGGGCTCAAATGATCCTCCTGCCTTGACCTCCCAAAGTGCTGGGCTTACAGGCATAAGCAACTGCCTCTGGCCCAATTAACATTTCTTTTTTTTTTTTTTTTGAGATGGAGTCTTGCTGTTCCCCAGGCTGGAGTCCAGTGGCGCGATCTCAGCTCACTGCAAGCTCCACCTCCCGGGTTCACACCATTCTCCTGCCTCAGCCTCCCGAGTAGCTGGGACTACAGGCGCCTGCCACCACGCCCAGCTAATTTTTTGTATTTTTAGCAGATAGGGTTTCTCTGTGTCAGCCAGGATGGTCTTGATCTCCTGACCTCGTGATCCACCCACCTTGGCCTCCCAAAGTGCTGGGATTACAGGTGTGAGCCACCGTGCCCGGCCTTTTTTTTTGTTTGTTTTGAGACAAGGTATTATTCTGTCGCCCAGGCTGGAGTGCAGTGGTGAGATCTCGGCTCACTGCAGCCTCAACCTCCTGGGCTCAAGCGATCCTGCCACCTTGGCCTTCCAAGTAGCTGGGACCGCAGGTGCGTGCCAGCACACCCAGCTAATTTTTTGGTACTATTTGTAGAGACAGGGTCTCGCCATGTTGCCCAGGCTGGTCTCGAACTCTTGGGCTCAAAAGATCTGCTTGCCTCAGCCTCCCAAAGTGCTGGGGTTACAGGCATGAACCGTCATGCCTGGCTCCAATGAGCATTTCTTTTAAGTGTCATGTCAGTGCTTAAAAGTTTCAGACTTTGGAGCATTTTGATTTTCAGAAATTTGAAATTGGGATGCCTATAACCTGTACTAGCAATAATCAGAAGTTGAAATAGAAAAATACATTTACAATAGCATAAAAAATATAAAAACTTTGGAATAAATCTGAGAAAAGATGTGGAAAATCTATACAATGAAACCTATAAAATATTACTGAAATTAAAGATATAAATAAGTACTAAGGTATACCTTGTTAATGTGTTAAGAGAGTCAATATTTTTATATGTCAAAATGTTCCCCAGTTAATCTAAGATACAATACAATCCAGCAGGCTTTTCTTTTTTTCTTGTAGAAATTGAAAAGCTGGTTTATATGGAAATGTAGAAGACCCACAATAGCTAAAATAACTTTGAAAAAGAACAAAGTTGGAGGTTAACAGCACGTGATTTCAATAATTATTATAAAGCTCCAGTAAATCAAAGTAGCAAGCTACTGGTATAAAGGTAGATAAATATATCACTCACTAACAGAGGAGATCACTACCAACAGATAGTCCAGAAATACATCAAAGGATATCTGATTTTTGACAAAAATGCAAAGGCAGTGCTATGGAAAAAGGATAGCCTTTCTAACAAACAGTTCTGGAACAACTGGATATTCATGTGCAAAAAAATGAACTTGGATCCGTATCTTGTACCATATACAAAAATTAACTCCAAATGGATCATGAACCCTTAATAAGACCTAAGACTATAAAGCTGCCAGAAGAAAACATAGGAGAAAATCTTTGTGACTTTAAGATAGGGAAAGATTTCTTAGACATGATGGCAAAAGCACATTCTTTAAAAAAAAACAAAAAACCAAAAACCCACAACTGATAAATTGGGCTTATTCCAATTAAAAACTTTCGCTTTTCAAAAGACAAGCCATAGACTGAGGAAAAATATGTGCAAAGCACATATCTGATAAAGAACTCATATCTGGAATATGTAAAGAACTCTCTTGCCTCAACAGTAAGAAAATAATCCAATTAGAAAATGGGCAAAAGACTTTTAATAGACACTTCACCAAAGAAGATATACAGATGGCAAACATGAGAAGTTCAACATTACTAGGCATTAGGGAAATGCAAGGACACTACCATATACCTATTAGAATGGCTAAAATTGGGGCAGACGCAGTGACTCACACCTGTAATCCCAGCACTTTGGGAGGCTGGCGGGCAGATTGCCTGAGCTCAGGAGTTCGAGATCAGCCTGGGCAACATGGTGAAACCTCATCTCTACTAAAATACAAAAAAATTAGCTGGGTGTGGTGATGTGCGCCTGTAATCCCAGCTACTTGGGAGGCTGAGGCAGGAGAATCACTTGAACCTGAGAGGCGGAGGTTGCAGCGAGCCGAGATTGCGCCATTGCACTCTAGCCTGGGTGACAGAGTGAGACTCCATCTCAAAAAGTGGAAAAAAAAAAAAGAATGGCTACAATTTTAAAAGACTGACCATACTAGGTGTTGGCAAGGATGTGGAGGAACTTGAACACTGCAGGTGGAAATGTAAAATGGCACAACTACTTTGGAAAATTTTGGTAGTTTCTTAAAAAGTTAAACATACATAATTATACAGAGATTCAGTTCTGCAAGATGAAAAGAATTCTGTGGATAGATGGTAGTGATGGTCACACAACAATGTGACTACAAAATGCCACTGAACTGTATGCTTAAAAACGATCAAGACAGGCCAGGTGCAGTGGCTCACGCCTGTAATCCCAGCATTTTGGGAGGCTGAGGCTGGCGGATCACGAGGTGAGGAGATTGAGATCATCCTGGCTAACACGGTCTCTACTAAACCCCGTATCTACTAAAAATACAAAAAATTAGCCGAGCGTCGTGGCGGGGGCCTGTAGTCCCAGCTACTTGGGAGGCTGAGGCAGGAGAATGGCATGAACCCGGGAGGTGGAGCTTGCGGTGAGCCGAGATCACGCCACTGCACTCCAGCCTGGGCGACAGAGCGAGATTCCGTCTCAAAAATATACATAAATAAATAAATAAATAAATAAAAGATCAAGACAGTAAATTTTATGTTTGCTTTATCACAGTTATAAAAAGTTAAACATAACACTTAACTTGTGATTCAGCCATTCTACTCCTACATATTTATTCCAAGAAAAAGGGAAATATATCCATACAAAGACTTGTACACAAATATTCATGGCAACTTATTTGCAACAGCCAAAAATCAGAAGCAACCCAACATTCATCAACAGGTGAATGGATAAACAAATTGTAATATACTTATACAATGGAATACTACTGAATGATAAAAAGAAATGAACCTTTGATACAGGTATGAACACGATGAATCTCTATACTGAATGAAAGAAGACAAAAAGAGCGTACATACTTCATGATTCCCTTTGGATAAAACTCTAAAAAATGTAAACTAGCGTACATTAACAGTGACAGAAAGCAGGTAAGTGGTTCTTGAGGAGAGAGGTGGGACAGGTAAGAGAGGGATTACCAAGGGACAGGAGGAAACTTTTGGGGGTGATAGATATGCTCACTGTTTGTTGTGATGGTTTCACAGGTGCAAACATACACCAAAACTCGTTGAATTCTATACTTTAAATATGTGCAATGTATTTTAAGTCAATTACCCCCTAATAAAGCTGTTACAAAATATATACAGGTTATTTAAATTTTTATACCTTAAGGGAAATAAGTTCAGTTACTCAAGATCTCCATGTCTTTCTTAATTTTATTTTACTATGATTCTTCTTTTTTTTTTTTTTTTTTGAGATGAAGTCTTGCTCTGTCACCTAGTCTGGAGTGCAGTGGCGTGATCTTGGATCACTGCAACCTCTGCCTCCCAGGTTCATACGATTCTCCTGCCTCAGCCTCCTGTGTAGCTGGGACTTGACAGGCATGCACCACCACGCCCAGCTATTTTTTTGCATTTTTAATAGAGTTGGGGTTTCACCATGTTGGCCAGGCTGGTCTTGAACTCCTGACCCCAGGTGATCCGCCCGCCTTGGCCTCCCACAGTGCTGGGATTATAGGTATCAGCCACCGCGCCTGGCCTACTTTACTATGATTCTTAATTTTACTTTACTGTATTGTATTTTATTTACTGTAGCCTTTTATTTAAAGGAAAAAGAACAGAAACGTCTCTTTTGCTAGTTAAAAAAATTTATGGGCTACAATTCTTTTTAATTTTTCTGAAAGACCACCAAATAATAATAAACATGAGGTTGGGTAGGTTTCCAAGTATATATAACCCAGAAAATGGTGAATTCATTCTGTTCTTGGCATGATGTTTTCTCCTTTTATTAAGAACTCAGACTTTCCTAAAGAAATTGCAAAAACAAATGGTGAATTGGGGGTATTCTAAAAGTTGCTCTCTCTTCCACAAAGGGTAGTAGAAGCAATACAATGACAGGACAATTTTGTTTTCACATTTAATTTTATCTTACCCATCAATTTGTTGACATTTTGTTTCTGTAGGTGGCCAATGAAGTGCCATTTGATCTCAGGACACAAAGACAGAATCTGAAGAGAAAAAGGTAACCATGTGTAACTCAGATTTTATAGAGGTCTTGCTGGCTCAAACGCCTCATGCACTCCCTGTCACCTTTCATATCCACTGTCTGTTCCTTAAATGTAATAAACTATCACAATCTTCACCTGGCCTCCTAATGAGGTAAAAGGATAGAGAAAAATCTAAGGCTTCTGTTCTGTTTTCCTTCCTTGTTCCCATCAATTCCCTCCATCTTTCAGATATTGCCCATCCGGGATGAACTGATTCAAGGTTTCAAATCTTGAAAAGATCCAAGATTACAGCAAGCTCCTGAAACCACCATTTCCAAACAGCCACCAAGGAGAAAATGACAGTCTGAACAAAGAGAAAAATCTAGCTGAGGATTACTTGGGGCTCAAGGTGGAAAGTTGACATTTCTATCCCCGGCCCAATCTAAAGTCAACCACCCTAAAACTGCTGTGCAACTCAACCACCAGGATGGGTCTAATTTTCAACTAAAGAGCCAAGATTTAGATACGAATTAAAGAATTCAGCTATCTACTTACTTTAGGATTTGATGCTTTTTCTAGCAGTTCCTGAACCTAAAAGGTCAAAACAGAACAAGTCAGAAGCCTGGCAATCATGATGCTTCCAAAGGGCTTCAGGAAAGGGCTCTTACGTAGTTCTCGCCAAAAGTGCGCTGCCCATGTCCATAGGCCTCGATCACCATGTCTGCAGGTTTGGTTTTGCTGACCGCCACTAGCCGGGGCTGGATGGATGGGAGACCCTGCCAAGAGGGAAAGAGCCATATGAGTGAATGTTTGGGAACCGTATCCCAATGAATCCCACAGGATAGATCCTGTAGGATAGACAGGCATTGATCTCAACTTGGCATTAGGTAAGATCCATTTTTTCAACACTGTAGGCAGATCAATATCAAATAGTGGTGATCATGATCAAATGTTTTTTAGGCGCATGGCATCTCAATCTAATATGTTAGCGATGTCAATATTTAGCAGAAGAAATGTCTCTCTCAGGAGAGCTGGGCAAGTTAAAGCAGTATTTCCTGTAAGTGTGATCTTTGACCAACTGCATCGGCATCACCTGGGTGAGAATTTCCCTTTTTTTTTTTGAGACAGAGTTTCACTCTTGTTGCCCAGGCTGGAGTGCAATGGTGCCATCTCGGCTCACCACAACCTCTGCCTCCTAGGTTCAAGCGATCAAGTGATTCTCCTGCCTCAGCCTCCTGAGTAGCTGGGATTACAGGCATGCATCACCATGCCTGACTAATTCTGTATTTTTAGTAGAGACAGGGTTTCCCCATGTTGGTCAGGCTGGTCTCGAACTCCTGACCTCAGGTGGTCTGCCCGCCTCGGCCTCCCAAAGTGCTGGGATTACAGGCGTAAGCCACTGTGCCCAGCGGAGAATTTCCTTTTTAACAATCTCTCCAGGTGACTCTAAGACATACTAATGTTGCAGGCTTAAGAATCACTTCATTAATAGAAGGCTGCACTCTAAGTAAAAGAGAGATCACTTCTGGCTTCTGAAACCCAAACGTTAGCAGTTTTGGTGACTCATTCGGGTCCTGGTGTATCATTACACCATAATAACACTGCCCCATTTACTCTAAAAGTGGCCCACATAGGTAGCTAAGTAATTGATTATTCAATCTGTGAATTAACAACCAGTGGCATGGCCAGGTGGGCCACACACCTGTAATTCCTGCACTTTGGGAGGCTGAGGTGGGTGGATCACCAGAAGTTAGGAGTTCGAGACCAGCCTGGCCAAAATGGTGAAACCCCATCTCTATTAAAATACTAAAACTTAGCCAGGTGTGGTGGTGGGCATCTGTAATCCGAACTACTTGGGAAGCTAAGGCAGGAGAATTGCTTGAATCCCAGAGGCAGGGGTTGCAGTGAGCTGAGGCTGTGCCATTGCACTCCAGCCTGGGTGACAGAGTGAGACTCCGTCTCAAAATAAAACAAAAAACAAGTCTGGCCAACATAATGAAACCCTGTCTCTACTAAAAACACACAAAAAATTAGCCGGGTGTGGTGGTGTGCGCCTGTAATCCCAGTTACTCAGGAGGCTGAGGAAGGAGAATTGCGTGAACCTGGAAGGTGGAGGTTGCAGTGAGCCAAGATTGTGCCACTGCACTCCAGCCTGGGCGACAGAGTGAGACTCTGTCTCAAACAAAACAAAACAAAACAAAACAAAACAAAACAAAACAAAACAACAACAACAAAAAAAACAAAAAAACAAAAAAAAAAAAAAGAAAGAAAAGAACCAGTGGCAGAACTAAGACTGCGACACAAAAAATTCTGGATTCAGGATCAGACCTGTGTGACATCCTCTCACGACCACTATACAAAGAGCAGGGGTTCTATACGTTCTGCTGCCACCCAATCCACATAGAAACAGTAATTGAAGAGATTCATTTATCCTTGCACGATTCAGTCTTCTTGTATCCATCACCCCCTGAAGTTTTCACAGAATCACAATGTTCTCAAGGACGTGACGGAGTCAGATCAATTAGAAAAATGTCTCCTCTTCCTTCCGTCCACAGCGATGCATAACCAGCCTCGTTTGAGTCCAAGTAGTGACTACTGGGAGTATGCTGATGATTGACGTTTTCCAGAGAGTTACCCAAACAGGCAGCCCATCTGCCTGAGAGTTCCCCTGAGAGAACCTCCAGGGTGATGTTTATTAGGGGAAGCCCTAGCTTTTCCTTGGAGAATCACCAAGAATCATAGAATATTAACATCAGAAGAGATCTCAGAGCTTTCAGAGCTGAGGGCCGGAATAGTTACCTGACTTGTTCAAGGTAACGTCTAAGGAATAGTCAAGGAAAGACTATAATACAGGTCTTGTCTTCAGCCAGCATTAATGCTCGATCAGAGAAACCCGTGACCTCTCTGTTAAGGTCCGTCTCATTCCACACCATTCAGCTTAAACTTGCACTGAGGTGGGCAGATTTTGACTCTTGGTCTAATCAAAGTCCAAGAGGAGGTAATATATTTATACACAAAAGACGAAAGCTCCCCTTAACCGGCTTGGGATTGGACTACTCCCTCCTGCCCCACAAACAAGTGCCGCTCTGATGCCAGCGAAGTCCGGCCAGTCCACCCTCACCTCGGCCTCCGGGCGGCACTGGCATTTCTTGGGCACTTGGCAGGTGAGACACTGCCACACACGCGATCTCGGGCGTGTCTGGCCTCCGCGGGGTGCTCTTGTACTCCCGTCTCCCCTTACCATACGTGGGCACAGGCCTGGCCCCCCTCGCATCCGCCAAGGCTATCGACCCCGAAACGACGCGGTGCGCAAGTGGCCACGATACCTCGACATTAAGTCATTTTCCCGAGGTGGCGGTGCCCTCTGCTCCAACGAAGCCAATCTCCAGAAAACCTAAAAGACTCAGGATAAGGAGGCTGGGGAAACCCTTCGCTAGCCTTTCGGTGGCCCTAGGCGGCCGACCGGTCCCGCCTCTCTGGGAGACCCCTCTGCGTCACCATGACGACCCATTCCCACGCAGGTGTCCCTCTTCTCAAGGCGGCTGCCCACCTTCCCCACGCAGCCTCCTTCCTCACCTGCGGCCGCCGCGCAACAGCCTGCTGCACGCGCTCGTTCACCGCCCGCAATGCGCACCCGACTCCCAGCTCGGCAGACATGCTGCCAGCTCTCCACATCCCCCGGGGACCGACGCCGAGCCCCAGGCCCCCTGCAGCTCAGAGCTCACACCATCTTCCGGTTCCGCCCAGCTTGTCCCGTGTGAACCAATCATTGCTCACCATCTAGTCGTCTCACCCAATCAACACCCGAGCAGCGCGGAGGCCCGCCCCCAGGCGGCGGCCATCTTGGGGAGGTCACCCGCGAAGCTGGAAATGGAGCCTACGGGCCGAGGTTTTGCGCGCCTGATTCCAAGGGCCACTCCCTGTGTGCTCTCCTCTTTCCTGCGCCTCAGCCACTGCCGTCCCCCCACCCCCAAGGGACTTTTGTGAGGCAAAAACGCATCCTGTACTCGGGGGATCCTGTTCCCTTTCAAAACGCCTTTCCGGGCTTGCCCGTTCTCGGCTTTCTGGGCGCGGGGACCAGAATTAGAAGCCACTGGGGCGGGAGCCGGGGCTTTTCTCTGTCAGATGGTTCTTGCGAGGAACCCCTAAGCGATACGAAAGGAAACTCTTCTTCTTTTCCCTAAAGACACGGCGTGATTCAAACGTATCGTGATTTTTGTCATCCTTCAGACCACTACTGTCCAAGAGAAATATAACGCCATCTACCTGTGTAATTTGGAAGTTTCTTATAGGCGCATAAGTTTAAAAATTTTAATGATATACTTTATTTAACCCAACCCAATATATCCAAAGTAAGATTTAAACATGCAATCAATAGAAAAACTAAATGCGATATTTTAATTCTTTTGAAAATCGTATGTGTTTCTGAAACCCGGTGTAGTGTTGACTTGCATATGCCTCAATTCGGGCCATCCCTATTTCAAGAGGTTAACGGCCATCTGCGGCCAGTGCTGTCTCATCAGGGCACACAGGCAGCATGATTATTACTATTATTATTATTGAGACAGTCTCGGTCTGTCACCTAGGCTGGAGTGCGGTGGCCTGATCTGGGCTCGCTGCAACCTCCACCTCCCGGGTTCAAGTGATACTCCTGCCTCAGCCTCCCGAGTAGCTGGGACTACAGGTGCGAGCCACCGCGCCCAGCCCACAGACAGCTTTAGATGGTCTAGCAGGAGCTCAGCACATTCAGTTGGATTCTTTTTTTGAGATGGGGTCTCACTATGTTGCCCAGACTATCTGAGACTCCTGGACCCAAGCAATCCTCCCACCTCCGCCTCCAGAATAGCTGGGACTACAAACGCGCCACAACGCCGAGTTTGATTCTTGAGTCCCCTTCTGTGGGCAATATGGTTATAAACTGGATGAGGAGCCAGGCCATACAAAGATTAACACAGAATGCTACATAGTCAGGTGGTGAAATAGTAGGTGCTATGGGCAAGGAGAAGGAGATCAATTTTGTTAAGGAAAGCACTCTTGGCTGCAATTTCTGTTGAAAGATTTTCAAACATTATTTCAACTTAATGAAGTGGGATGCTATTATATTAGAGAAATGGCTAATGTTTGTTCTTCAGGTGGTCTTGTCTTGAGGTGATGGGGTTTATTAGAGCTTTCCTGAAAGAAGGGGCAATATTCTTACTCTCTCCTCTCACAATTTTTCCCCAGACTCCCAGGAACAGAGATGGAATTTCACATCTACTGCTCTGGGAAAATCACATTAGGCAGAACCTCACATCCTTAAAATAAGGGACTTCTTTTTGGGAATTCTCTGGTCATTTACCCTGGTACAGATTAATTGGGTTATCTGCAAACTAAGACTGCCGACATTAGGAGTAATTGTGTTCAAATAAAATGTCTCTGGACTTGATACATTTGTACTCCAACCAAAATGATAAAAAAAATTTAAAATGACCAGAATGGCCCTTTGTGGTGTGAGTATAGATGCTTGCTGTAGAGACACAGGTGGGAAGGAGCGAGCCAGCAGTGAGTGATGGGGAGGACAGAGGGGATCACGGTGATGGGATGTGTAGAGGAAGGATTGGGTGAGATGAAACACTTCAAATAATGTGCTATTTGGAAAACATTTTAAAACCATAAATACCTCACAGATCTAGGGAATGTATTAGCCAGGGGTTAGGTCACTATGACAACAAGTAGTTGTAGCTTCATTTACTAGATTGGGCCTCTATTCTTTTTTGTGTTTTTTGAGACGAAGTCTCGCTCTGTCACTCAAGCTGGAGTGCAGTGACGCGATCTCGGCTCATGGCAACCTCTGCCTCCTGGGTGCAAGTGATTCTCCTGCCTGAGCCTCCCGAGTAGCTGGGACTACAGGTGTGCACCACCACGCCCGGCTAATTTTTGTATTTTTAGTAGAGATGGGGTTTCACTATGTTAGCCAGGTTGGTCTCGAACTCCTGACCTCGTGACCCACCTGCTTTGGCCTCCCAAAGTGCTGGGATTACAGTCGTGGGCCACCGTGCCCGGCCAAGGACCTCTATTCTTTGAACTACAAGGCAAGGTCATCCTCCCATCCCCTTATCCATTCAGTGAACATTTATTGAGGCGTCACTCTGTAAAGGAACCCTGAGAGACCAGGCTAAGACAGGCTTTACTGCCGATTTACTTCCAATATGCTTTTCATCTCTGACATTCTGTGGTCTTATGAAAATGGAAATGGAGACAAAAAGATCATGGTGCCCCCAGTCCCATGGTCATTTCACATTCCAATTTCTTCTTAGTTGCACTTTTGAATTAATTTTATTTCACTTTTTCCCTTTTTTTCCTTACTTGCTTTTTAAATTTCTTCTCTTCCTCTTCCTGGGACATCAACCATCCAATTTAACCTTTCATCCTCCCCTACTACCTAATCCTTGAAAAATACAAGTCCAAAAGCATTTCATCACCAGTAATTATCTTTAAATTGCTCCAATAATTTGCAAGGACAAAGGGGAAAAGAGAAAGATTAAAAAGCCAAATGCCCAGAGAAACAGATTTTATAAATAATCTAAAATCTAGTATACTTATTCACCATCAATGCCATCAAGCTTTTAAAACACCCTCAAAGTCTGGAATAAATCCAAATTATGAGAAAAACATATATGGATTTAAAAATTGTTTACTTCTGAGCCTACTGTGAGTCTTTTAGGGGGATAAAAAAGTAAAATAGAAAATTACTGTTGCCTGGTTACTTAGCTCTAAAGAGAAATGGAGAAATAATGCCCATGTCCCATCCCAGTTTAAATGAATTCAGGTAGAGTAGCCCATGAAAGCAAGCTCTTGGCAAACATGCCATCACATCTGGCCTTTGAAATGCCTATATAGATAGTAGAACCCTAGACCTAGGGAAGACTTAGGGAGGTTTCATACAGAAAGAATGACATTTAAACCATTCCAAACAGCACAGAGTCTTCACAATTTCTGAAGACCATCAGAGGAGAATATTTATTTTCTATTTGCAAGTAACTACTCCTCCCCATTTGAAAATTTAGCAAGCCTTAAGTAAATTCTTTACAAATCCTCCTTTATTCAAGCGAATTTCCTCTTTTTAGCTACCATTATGTAACTTTTATAATCGTGAAGTCATTAAATGTCCCTTCTGCCTTTTCTGGCATCAACCTATGAGCTTTATTTCTTAATTACTTTTTTTTCTTTTTGGTTTTAACATTTTCTTTCTAGCTTCTTCAAATTTTTTTCATTTTTAAAATTGGAGCCCACAACTGGACAGTTCCTCTCAACAGGGCCAAATCAGATTCTTTTGTTTCCTTTTTTTTTTTTTTTTTTTGAGACAGAGTTTTGTTCTTGTTGCCCAGGCTGGAGTGCAGTCGTGTGATTTTGGCTCACTGCAACCTCTACTTCCCAGGTTCAAGCAATTCTCCTGCCTTAGCCTCCCAAGTAGCTGGGATTTCAGGCATGCGCCACAATGCCCGGTTAATTTTGTATTTTTAGTAGAGATGGGGTTTCTCTATGTTGGTCAGGCTGGTCTCGAACTCCCGACCTCAGGTGATCCACCCACCTCAACCTCCCAAAGTGCTGGGATTACAGGTGTGAACCACCGTGCCTGGCTTCTTTTCTTTTCTTTCTTTAAACCAGGTTATTTTCTACACAAAATTTTTGTAGAGGTATGTATCCTCAATACTGTGTTTGCTGCATTGCAATGTCATTCCCTTCTTCTATGTGCTATCCCGTTTGTAATCTTACTCCATTTTTTTCACATGTTTGGCTTTCTACTTAGTGGTTCCCATTTAATAGCTGTCTGTTTTTTAGCCCGTTTCTCCAGATTGAAGTTTTTGAATACATACATGCAAGGAACAGTGTGAAAGCCCTTCGTATGCATTATTTCATATAAGCCACGCAACTCATTTTATTAATGAAGAAACTGAGGCTTAGAGAGGTCAAAAAACTTATTCAGGACCACACACCTAAGAAGTAGTAGAGCAGTGATTTGAAATTTGGCAGTCTAACTCCAGTAACTACACTCTTAATGTAACTATTCAATTGTTAAGATCATATTATTTGTGTAGCAGGCTCTCAAACCAATAGAAAAAGCTTGGGATCCCTGTTAAAAAAAACCTGAGAAAGCCTGGGCTAGTGTTGCCAGACTTAACAAGTAAAAATACAGGATACCCAGTTAAATATGAATTACACATAAACAACAAATACTTTGGTATGAGTATGTCTCATGCAGTGTTTAGGACATATAGTACTTATACTAAAAATTGTACATTGTTGAAATTCATATTTAACTAGGTATCTTATGTTTTATCTGGCAACCCTAAGCTGGGCAGCTTTCCAGAGTGAAGACTGGGAGTTCGTCCACTGAACTGATATCAAAATGAATTTTGGTTCACTTGAAAATATCTTTGCCCTTTGGAGCAGAATTGCAGTGGTGTGTGAATTGTTTAAAATGATAAATCTCTATAGCACTACCCAAGAATTATGCCACGTTCACAAATTCTGTATCGATAATGGGGATAGATTTTCATCTCAGTTTATTTTTAGAGAGATCTTGTACTTAACTCACTAGTCGGGGATGTTTTATTTCTTTATGTCACCTAATATTAACTATTGCTAAATTTCACTTTAATAAAAAAGTAGATACAAAGACTCATTTTACTTAGCAAGACTGCAAATAAAACTAAGACATAAATTCACATGGGACTGTTAGTATTGTCCAAAACAATTCCTCCAGCTATCAACCCACGGCAATCAATCCAGCAGTATCATTTATAGAATGATTACTAAAACAAGAATCATTTCTCAGTTACAAATGGGGTCATTAAGCCCTTGGGGCTCTTTGAAAGTAGAAGTAGTTTGACTACCTAATCATCAGTCTATACAAAGGCAGAAATAGAAAGGAATAGAAATACAAACACAAAATGATTGGTTATTACCTCTTTTATAAGGAAACAAGAAAAAAAAACAGTGGCTAGAAACAACAAAAAAGCAGTGGCTAGAACCCTACTGAATAGAGCTTAAAGAAGTACTGGTTACATTCACAGACACAGTAGCCACTAGCCAAGATATAGTTTATCTCCATCAAACTTAAATAGATAAAGTCAGTAAGTATGACCATCTTACTTTCACTATTTACTCTTTAAATAGTAAAGATATTATCGGTTTTGAAAGATACATAGAACCATAGGAACAGTGAATCATCATTTATAAAACAGCTCCTTTTCCTGAATCAATATATTGCTACAATTCTTTCAGTAACCCTCCCTTTTTATATAATCACAGATCCCTCCACATCTATTTTATTTTAGTTATATAAAAATTATTAATAAACTTTGGTTTCCTTGCAAACATTCGGTCCTTATATTTTAAAAAGTGATTAAAAACAGTACTGAATATGAATCACTTCTGCAAAGTTTAATGAGTGAGAAACATTCAACCAAGGTGATTTTTCCTTGGAAAATCCTACAAAAACTGAATTTTATAAACAGTTACTTATTTTGATAGACGTTCCATTTATAAATAGCAGCCATTACTTCACTGTCTACAAAATTGCAGGCTGTCACATTTTACATGTTTAGAATTCAAATGTTTTAAGATCAGATTTTCTAGTAAGAGTTAAAATAAAAACAAAGTTACACAGACAGATGGGTTAGTTGTCCTATGCAAATAAAGCAGCTGATTTCCATGATTTTGCTATTTTGACAGATAAGAGACAACCATTGGATTGACACTAATGTGTAGGATAACATATTTTTTGTTTAAAGAGGAAATGATAGAAACTTGGGGCGGGGCAGCTGCAGCAGGACTTGACTCCACTGAGGCTCTTCTGTGGTCATGGGACAAGCTATCGCAGGATGTTAGTACCGGAGAGGCCCTCAAGTTAAGACCTGAGCAAAGTGTGCTATTCAGAGCTGAGCTATCCCTGCTCCCGGTTCTACTGTGGTGAACTGGTGTTTTCTGAGGTCTAGGCAACAAGAGCTCAGAGTAGAAGGAGTAGACATTTTTGGGAAGTGGGATGCTGGGCATGTCGTGTTGCTCTAACAAGTGATTAACAGCATGGAAATGGGAGGAAGACGAATGTATTTTAAATGGATACTCCCTATGCTAGTCTTGGGAAATGACCACCTTCTTTTCTTGAGACGGAGGCTCGCTGTCGCCCAAGCTAGAGTGCAGTGGCATGATCTTGGCTCACTGCAACCTCTGCCTCCCGAGTTCAAGCAATTCTCCTGCCTCAGCCTCCCAAGTAGCTGGGATTACAGGTGCCTGACACCATGCCCAGCTAATATTTCTATTTTTCGTAGAGATAGGGTTTCACATGTTGGCCAGGGTGGTCTCGAACTCCTAACCTCAGGTGATCCGCCTGCCTTGGCCTCCCAAAGTGCTGGGATTACAGGTGTGAGCCACCGTGCCCAGCCAAGGGAAATGACCACCTTCTGAAAGGACTGTGGAGCACATTAAAATCCATCACTCCCAGGCACATTTTGTTGCCTGCAAAAAGTGTGCCCAGGACCGGAAGTCCCAGGAGTCAGAACAGAGAAGGGCAACTTTCAAGTAAGGGGAGCTAACACTGTATCTTTCTAGGCAGGCTTAATGCTCCCAAAACTCCTGAGCAAGCTGGCCCAAGCTCTGGGACCATTCCTTAAACCAGAAGTCTGGGCATGGGCCCAAAAAGAAGGCAGGGATTGCTGCCAGAAAGGACATTCACAGATTCACCTAGGGAAGAGGGGTACAGGAGTTGGAGGGGGGTTCAGCTCATAACAGGGCTGGAGTCCTAAGCCAGAGGTGGTCATGGAGGGCACCAATATGCTCGCAAGTTAACTCCAGAGAGCTGCCCTCCACTTAATTCTAGATACAACCCATGGGCTATACAGGTTGGACACCCCCTACCCCTCAATCTCAGGATATAAGAAAAACCTTTTGTTCAAATTTGCTCTCCCCATCCTGAATCTCCCAAGGTGACTCAAAATGTTCTGACCTAGTAATGAAAAAGAAAACCCTTTGAATGGATTTTGGCACAGTCATTCCAACCCGGGGACTTGGGCATGAACTCTGACTTGCTCCACACAGCTGTTTCTGGAGACTGGATGTTCAGCCTGACTTGTGTTGCTGCCTGCAGCCCTGGATTTAAAAACACAGGCTACTTAGTGAATAGAGTCCTTTTATCACTAAGTCAGACCCACTCCCAGCACAAGCCACAGGCATTAAGACCAGGACATCTCTTGACCGATCGTTCCTCCTCCTCCACACATGGTGTCAGACCTCTTCACTGCAGAATCTCTACAATAACAGAAAGACACTTCATCTCGAGGTGCACACATAACCTGTCAGGCAGGTCCTGCAGTGGCTAAGAGATAACAAGGATCCCACTCCAGCAGCTGTTAAGACACTTGAGTTGTTTGTCCCTGTCTTCTTGATGCTGAGTGGAACCAATGAACAGAATTTTTGAGAAGAAAAAAAAAAAAAAACAAATCACAGGATAGGTGAAAAGATGCTGAAATAATTGAGTGGTGGTGATCAAGCTCTGACTCTAGAAATGTAGTCAGAAACCGCCACTCTGAGCCCTAGGGCAAGGAGCAAAGTGTATACAAAATCTTGCAAAACCTAGCACCAGTACTTCCTTATGAGGACTCAAGAAAGCACGCCTCTAAAATAACTCACACACATGCAGACAAGAATGCCAGGAAGGTTGAACGTTCTCTGCAGCTGTTTCTTCACAGCTCTACTGGCAAACTCACAGGCACATATTTGCTCAGTTGCTGAGCCTCACCCACAGACATCTCCCACCTCGGAGGCAGAGGTGAGAACACTGGATGCATTTTCCCAAGTAAGGGAAATCAAATGAGTTGGAAGTAACACTCTACATTTCTCCCTCTCCTTAATGATAGCATCCCTAATTAAGCCAGCCTTAAAGGATAAAATTAGTGTCTACAGGTCAAAGGTCAAGCCCATGGTTTACAACTCTTATTGGAAGTCATATAAACTGCTTACCTGAAATAAAACCCCCCATCATCAGTCCCCACCCTCCCTTCCCTGGAAAGGAAGTGGATTTAAGTTCATTTCTTCTTTTTCACCACAGTAACTGGAAGACAGTCAGAGAAGGTAGTGGGGGAGGGAGGAACATTCTGATTCATCTTAAAAAATAAAGATCTGCTTAAGTATCATTTGCAGTTGTATCAAGTTTTTTTCAATTCTCCTTAGTGGCCGTCTCCAAGGGCTCATCTTCTAAGCCAAAGCTTAGCTTGTCAACTAGCCCCTCAAACTGCTTGCTCACACTGCCCGCAGAGTCCATGAACATGTTAGGAATGTCTTTGCCAAAGTAAATCTTGCTGTTGGAAGCAATGGCCTTGTACTTCATCAGCTGCAGATATTCAGGGGTTAGCTTCAGCTGTTAAAAAAAAAAAAAGTATGGAAGACTTAGGTTGAACCACATTAGAGAGGGTGGGGGGTGGTGCCCCTTCAATTTTCCTATATTTATGCCCCTACCTACTTTTTGTGGTCTCATTGTTACATTTCTGTAAGAGACAGTCATCTCAGATCTTGGAGCAGAGGTGCAAAAGTTAAACGTTTCCATGTTTAACACAAAATTAAACTAAACTTCTGTCAAGGCATGTCCAAGGAGAAGGAAAGTACCTGGACCACACAGCACAGGCGTCCTCAGTTCTGCCCATGAAGGGCCTTGGGTGGTGGCAGGCACTCAACACTGGAAACTCTCCCGCAATACAGACCCAGACCCAAAGACTCCTTTTTATCAGGCTGTGCGGGGTCTTTACCTTATTGGCTTCGGCTATTTTCATAGCAGTGTAGCACTCAGCATCTGCCTTTGCCTTCTCCCGGGCCAGAAATGCAGCATCTGAGGGGGAAGGAGTGCAGTGAACTTGGTGAAGTGCTAAAACCGAGTTCTTTGTAGGAAGTGCAGAGGCTATGGGAAGACTCTGTTCTGGTCCCTGGAACTTCGCCCCGATTGCCTCTGTGACTTGGGGGAGACTGCTTTTTCCTCTGTGTTTTACGTGCATTTTCCCCTATTGTACAAGTTGTTGTAAGGATCACCTAAGATGAAAAAGTGTTTTGAAAGCATCTCCCTATGACAAGGACAGCAAGTCTGTGGCTATGGCCCAAACATACATGTTGACAGCACTACGGAAGAAAGCAGTGTTAGCCAGAAGCGCTTCCTGTCTTACTTCTTTTGGAGATCCATGTCTGTGAAGCACAGCAGTGGGACCCTGCCTCAAGCTCTAGGCCAGAGCTCTCCACTCCTCCCTCTTGTGCTACACAGCAAAAGCAGGAAAGCTCAAAGGTGGCTCTAAGTACGGCCAGAGGTTGATCCACCCTAAAACTGAATGCCGTGAACATAACACAGTTCAGTCTCTCTCCAACTTCAATTCCCTTTTATTTCCATCAATCATTTCAAAAAGGTCCTAATTATCAGTGATTAAGCTGGTGTGATTCTGAGAGAGAATTACATGCCATGGTCAAGACCAACACGTGTTTGGATTAAGACCTATTTAATTCCTCTGTGCAAGCCATATTCTTCCCTAATCAGCTCTGAGACTAGCTTTCTGTCAAGCTGATAGAAAATTTTTGATATTTACCTCCTTGTCTTGGGAACGGGCCAGCCTCATGTGAGTAATATATGTAGCAACATGTCTTGGAGAAAGGTCAGTCTGTGGGTGGGTTTTCACTGAGTGCCCGCAGTGTGACCCCGTGTGGAAGGAACCTGCAGTCCATGGCTGCTGTGGGGCCCCCTCAGCGGGCCTGAGCACTTGATGACATGTATTTGTGAGAAATAAAAACGTGTTGCTTTGCTAAGAGCTCCCTAATGAGGAGCCACTGATCTGTGAAATCCTAACTGGCTCTTCTATGGGCCCCTGCAAAGCCTGACAGGCCCAATAATGAGTATAATTAGACATAACACTTTGTAGCCTGAAGCTGGCCCTTGAGGTCCCAGTTGTGCCTTGGAATTTGCTTGAAATAAGCCACCCCAAGAAGAGGTGGGCAGTGGGAAGGAGGTGCAGGGTTAGGAGCAGGAACAGAAGGTGAATGATATTCAGAAAAGCCAGCAAAGAAAACCTTTCTCTCCAGCTCCTGTCTGACAGGTGCTGAAAATCTGTCTTCTTCAAACCTGGCTTAGTATCTGCATAGACCTGGAGAACAGACTTTGAGCCCAAAACCGTGGCGCTGACCAACTTTGGAGCAGAAGTAGCTAAGGCAAGGGGGAGAGCCAACTGCTGAGAGTACACTCCCACCGCTCCAAGGCCCTGCTAGCCTGGGTACTCCAAGACAGCAGGGTCTACGGGACTTCCTTTTTCTCATGCCTAACAAAATCCTGGGCACATACTGGCACTCCAGCCACATTTGCTGAATGAACAAATGCTCTCTGAAGTAGAAAACAGATGCTAGCCTGGCCACAATCGCCTCAAAACTCAAGTCTCCACATGGAGAAAAGCTGCTGTTGCACAGAGATCATGACATCCTTGAGCACGGTTAAAGGGCAAAGACAATGGCTCCCCGACCCACTGGCCACAGGGCGGGGTCTGAGGAGGACTCAGGCATGACTGCCCCTTCTGCTTACCTTCAATTTCTGAAATCTTCTTCTCAGTCTCCTTCTCCATCACCTTCTGCCCGTAGGTGATCTCAGCCACCTGGGCCACTTTTTCTGCCTCTGAATAAATGATAGTGAGGATTACGGTTCTGGCATTTCAGAGTTTGACTAATTTCACCTTTCACCCGAGCTGAGTGTCCTGGTGGGCCAGCTTGGCTGGAGAGCCCCCAGAGGGCAGCTGTGGGGACACACAAGGGCAGAGTGGGATATGCCAGTGAGCACAGTCCCCTTCCATCAGTGTGAGATGGTAACCGAGGAGACCTGGGCCCAACATAGGAAGCATGAGCCCTAACTTCATAAGGGAACTTCTCCCAAAGGAATATTCTGTAAGACTGAAGTATTCTAGTAGGGTTCTACCTGGCCCTTCACTGTAGACAGGTCAGGTTGGTTGTTGATAATACAGTGCAGTGACTTAGAACATAGCTTCTAGAGTCAGTGTCCTTGGTTTGAACCCCAGTTCCACCCCTTACTTGACATATGCCCTTGGGCATGGTATTTTACCCCTCTGTGCTTTGGTTCGATAAAATGAGGTTAAGGATAATATAGTACCTACCTCAAACAGTGGTTGTGAGGGTTGACTTAACCCACATATTAAGTGGTTAGAAAAGTATGTGGCTCACAGTAAGTGCTTAATTGTTAGCCATTATTATTAAGAATTAACAGGCTGGGCACGGTGGCTCACGTCTGTAATCCCAGCACTTTGGGAGGCCGAGGTGGGCAGATCATGAGGTCAGGTGTTCGAGGCCAGCTTGGCCAACATGGTGACACCCCATCTCTACTAAAAATACAAAAATTAGCCAGGTATGCTGGCACCCGCTGTAATCCCAGCTACTCAGGAGGCTGAGACAGGAGAATCACTTGAACCTGAGAGGCGGAGGCTGCAGTAAGCTGAGATCGTGCCACTGCATTCTAGCCTGGGCGACAGAGCAAGACTCCATCTCAAAAGAAAAAAAAAAAAAAAGAATTAACAGGTGGGGCTTCTTTCATTTAAGAGGTAAGTGGAAACTCAAAAAACTCATTACCCTTGGCCATGATCTGACAATTTCAACTTTGCTTCTGGGAGTCCACCTGCCACACCTGCGCTGTGGAAGTGGTTTGGAGGACCATGGGGTCTCACCAGGCCTCAGCCTCCTTGCATCTTCCCACCACCCCCAGCCCTTCTGCCTGGAAAGGGGGATCACAGAACCACATTCAGACCAATGAGCGCCTTTTTCCGTTCTGTCTCTGCTTCCTTTTCCACCACCTTCTGTTTCTGGGCTGCAATGAGAAGCTTTGTCTTCTCGCTTTCCCTGAAGAGAAGAAAAAGCCATGAGGCAGCTATGGAAAACTCAGGAGCTTCACTATCCCCATGAAAGTCAAATTCTTCTGCTGAAGAGAGGCAAACTCCCATTTCCTACTCCTCCTGGAAGGCTGTTCCATGGCCCAGGTAAAAGCTGATCTGTTGTCGACAGTAACATAGCTCTTCTCCTCCCAAATAACTCATTTGTGGGAAATAAAACATAATTTAGTAAAATACACCTGCCTGTCCACTTACTGGTCTCTTGCTCCTGTCTCCACCTTGGGCATGAATCACTGAACACAAACAAGGCCTCCTGGCCCTTTTCAAAACATCGCTGCTTTACAGGGATCATCCTGGGGTTCTCAATCACAGGCAGGGAGCCCCAGTGGTGGCCCTGACTCGCCTGCCCAATCTTACAGTGCAGTGGGCTGTGGCAAATCCTCCAGAAAGGGGATAACTGAGAAGCCTGGCAGCTTCGGTTACCTCTGGGATGGGACGAGGTGGGAGGTGGGAGGCACTGGTGGTCACAGCCCAGGCGGAGGGTATACTCACATCAACTCGTAGTTTCTGCGGATTGCCTCTGGTATGTTGGGCTTTGTTACCCGCACAGCCTGGAGAGAGATTAAAACAGCAGCTGATGGGAAAGTGAGGGTAGTGAGGGACACATGCAGCTCCCACTGGGCCTTGATCTTCCTGAATAAAATGGACATCCCTTGGGAGAGGGGAAGCAGTGTCAGAGAGAGAGGGGCTGCTCCCATGCAGCAATGCTTACTTGAATGACCAGCCCAGGGGCCATGGAGGTCAGGTCCTGTTGCAAAGCCAGTTTGAGATTTTCATCAATCTGATCTGGAATAAAGAAAAAATGGAGAAAAAGGAGTTGTTACACTTTCTAGATGAGGGAGGGCAGGATGAGGGTAAAGTGCAAGCTCAATCACCAGCTCAAGAATGTACCTTCCCAAGGAAGTGTGCTTATCAAAGCCCACAAATCTAAAGATCCCCTGCCCAACTTCTGAAGCAGCCTGCGCAGGCAGCCCTCTAAATGGTGAACGCAAGGGCATTTTCTTTCTGTGCCTCAAGATAAAACTCAACCTTTGTTCTGAAAATACTAACCATGCCCTACAGGGGGTGAGAGCTTAAAAAGAAAAAAAAGGAAGAACAAACAATTCTAGTACATTTCTTGCGCGAGGCAGCAGCCTTTCCCTAGACAATAGCAGCAAAACAGAAGGAAGGTTCACAGTTTCCACGGAGAAAGAAGGTGGAATGGCTATTTAGGTTTTGTGGAAAGAGCTGAGCACATTAAATCTAGTAATTTTAGAAGTTTCTAAAAGAAAAACAGACTTTGACGTCAAGGAGAGCCCCAAGGAAGACTGTTTCTATTAGGAACTCCATCAAACAACACAAAAGGAAAATTAAAATTTACAGTTCTGGAAGCGAGCCCCAGGCTTTTGATGTGCTGTTTGCTTTGGTCCTGATTTCTTTGTATGGAATCCACAGGAGTTGTTTCACAGACAAATGTAGAAACAGCCGTAACTGACTCGCCCCCCCCCCCACCACCCCGCCTTCCTTTCCAGCTGCAATCTCAGAACAGCAGCACCAAATCTGCCTTCTCTGGCCTGGGCTTCTCAGGTTTTAGAATCCTCTTCCTTGCCTTTTGCCCATGAGATCCTCGACAAGATCCCGGAGGGGCTTAGAGAAAAAGACCGAGTGAAATCAGGCTGGGACTTGTACACTGCATCTCTCCTTTGCTGTCAGCTGCCATCTGCTTTAAGTGGTCCTTTCGTGGTCACCTGCGCTCAAATAAGAGCCTCTGAGGAAGGGAAAGTCTCCGTCCTTTACGATGCCAAAACGGAGGCCCATGGAAGCTGGCTAGTAGCAAAAATAACAAGCTTGTTTAACTGGTGGGCCTTGATTATTAGGATTTTAAGACAGTACTATCAGTAAACAAGGGACGGTAACGTTTCTACATACAGGATGTGCTCTCACAAGCCTCTGAGCACCGAAGGAGAAATGCCATCAAGTCGGCACCTCACACCTGCTAGAGGTCAACCAATTTAACAACTAGAACTAAATATTACATTTCATATTTTAAGTAGAATACCAACCAAACTTTAAATGGCCCGTGTTCTCCATAAGTTAATAACGTCATTCATCAGACCAAATTATATCTCAGTCAAGGTGGAAACCTGTGGCCCTGGGCTAGTAGCTTACCGGAAAAATGTGAAAGAAATACTTTTCAAGTTGTTTTAGTAATATTGATGTTTATATGTTATGGAAATGTTGATAAATGCCATTTAAATCGTATTACTAAGGTAGCCGCAGGGAAAAGGCGCAAGGCGCGCTCGTGACGTCATTTCGGCGCGACCCTCTTCTTGGCGTAGTTTTTTGGTTGCTCCTGGAAACCATGCCGAAAGTAGTGTCTCGGTCAGTAGTCTGCTCTGACACTCGGGACCGGGAGGAATATGACGACGGTGAGAAGCCCCTCCATGTGTACTACTGTTTGTGCGGCCAGGTGGTCCTAGTGCTGGACTGTCAGTTAGAGAAATTGCCCATGAGGCCCCGGGACCGGTCCCGTGTAATTGATGCCGCCAAACATGCCCATAAGTTTTGTAACACAAAAGACGAAGAGACTATGTATCTGCGGAGACCTGAAGGCATTGAACTACAGTACAGAAAGAAATGTGCAAAGTGTGGACTGCTGCTCTTCTACCAATCCCAGCCGAAGAATGCTCCCGTTACCTTCATTGTGGATGGAGCAGTAGTCAAGTTTGGCCAGGGCTTTGGGAAAACGAACATATATACTCAGAAACAAGAGCCTCCTAAAAAGGTGATGATGACCAAACGGACCAAAGACATGGGCAAGTTCAGTTCTGTCACTGTGTCTACCATTGATGAAGAGGAAGAGGAGATTGAGGCTAGGGAAGTTGCTGACTCGTACGCACAGAACGCCAAAGTGATTGAAAAACAGCTGGAGCGCAAAGGCATGAGCAAGAGGCGACTGCAAGAGCTGGCTGAATGGGAAGCCAAGAAAGTGAAAATGAAGGGGACCTTGATTGACAACCAGTTCAAATAACCAGGCTTTTTTCTGAGCCCTAGACTGGAGGCAAGCATGTAGATCAGGAGACAAAGTAATTTCTTGATCACATAGACTGGTTCCTATTTATGTCCTAGTAGAAGGCTTTATGTTGCTTCCCACTGATTCTCCTACATGCAGTGAGGTCTTTAACTGAGTCCATTTGACCTGCTTTCTAGGAGATGGATTTTTCTCTAATTTTTTCTGTATTTAGGTTTTCTTTACTATTTTTTGTCCATTTGATGCAAACTTCTTCAGCTATGTAGAAACTTTATGAATAGATCAGTGCTTGAGAGTCTCTGGTCTCTAAAGTGGCTGGTTTTATTCTTTCTTCAAAGTTAATAACATGTTTCAAGATTTTTGGACAAAATATTATGGTGTGTCATAGAGAAAAGCAGTGTGAATTATATTTAGGTATAGCAAGTCAGATCCTTTGAAGTGACTCTGTCTCTGTTCTTAGAAGGGTTCTTGGAATTGGCTGTGGTTTGAATCTTTCTACTGTCAGAGGAGACCCATTAAAAGCCAGAATCTGCATAAAGCTTTCTTTACTTAACACACTGAAGCTATAGGTGAGCCATCCCATGTCAGACTTTATATTCAAAGAAGGAAAAGCCAAATTGCAGTGAGGGGGTAGGACAGATCCCAATGAAAATGGGGTCTGAATAAGTAACCCAAGAGAGCTGCCCTCTAGTAGGGCAGCTAGTATTGCTTCCTTGCATGGATACATGGGAGGGAGACATATAGATTAATAAATGATAGTGAGATAAACAAAATGATCTGTTGTGTATCTTTTAGTTTACGTTTGCTATTTGCAGAGGAGTGTTGTATACATCGGTATTATTTTATGTCACACTGCTTCAGTGATACCTATATCCATGTGTTTGTATCCATGTTTCTATCCATTCAACTGTATTAAAAGGTGTTGGGACAGGAAAAAAAGTTGTGTTACTAAGTACACACAAAGAGGTTCTTCAGGTAAACTTCAAAGTATTAGATAATACTTTAACAACATGGGCAAAGAGGATGCGGCAGAGTAAGAAGTGATGAAAATTATGCAGCTTCATGTTTAAAGTCTGGGTTATGAGAGTCCTGGGAGAAGGAAAGTATAGAAGAATCTTTTGAGTTGAAGGGCCAGGACTAGAGACATGAGCTTCTCCTTTATGGATATGACAGATTCTAAGCCAAGTAGTGCTTGCTAGCAAGACTGAGATGTAAAAATAAAAAAGTTTCAAAGCAAATATATTTCCCCAGCTCCTCCATACAAGCAGCTGTACTTCACTAAGCTACCAAGTTTAGCTGTAAGAAAGTAATAAGTTTTCTAATGAAAAACAACTTTGTATTTTAATTTCCTCTTCAGGGACATTAGGGATCCTTGTCTTTTTTCAGTGCTTTGAAATGTTCATGTAATGTCACAAGTCCTAAGACAGTGGCTACAGAAAATTAATATTTTATAAAATTCTATTAGTTTGAGGTTAAAAAGAAAAATCAGTGGCAAATTTACCAACTTTTTCTTAAAAGCACAGTGAATCCAAAACCGATAAAAGACTACAAACCCTATAAAATGAATTTAGATTCATTTTCTACTGCAGAAACATTAAAAGTAATTTGGATGATTTCCTAAATCTTAAATGGTGCAAAAAGCAATTTGCTTAATTATGATTGCTGGCAATGTGGATGAGACCTCCTGTCTGCTATGAAAAATGTTCTTGCTCAGGGTCCCTTTTATGAAGATTCCTGGGAAAAATCATTTTCCAGTCCTAGTGTCAAGAACAGTTATACTATTGGTTAAAAATTCATTTACTTTTGGCATTGGCTATTAGAGAATTTCTGGCAGTGAGTTTAAACAGAATACTTGACTGCAAACAAGTTATAACAGTTAGCCAACTGTGTCCTTCCTTTGCTGCTAAGTCAGGTTGCCTTTACTTTGAAAAAGGTAAAAAGGACAAAACATATCTACTTAGGCATGTGGAATCTTTTTGTTTAAAGTGTTTTTCTATTCGTTGCTACAGGTACAGAGTAAAAAAAAAATAATCACAAAGGTTCTGAGAACTGGAAGGAGCTATGGTTCTCATTTCACTTCTAGAATTAACTACGAATCATGTCTTTTTCATCACCCATTCCTGGGGGCCCTCCGTTCAGTGTGGCATGGTGAGAAGAATGCTGAAGTAAGAGCCAGGAGAGGAGGGCTCCTGTTTCAGCCCCACTACTAACTGGCACCTGGCTCTGCGACTTTCTTGCTTTGGGTCACGGTACCCTCATCTTAAAATGAGGATGCTGATCTAGACAATCTCTGCGGTTCTTCTAGAATGGACCTTGTCTTCATTATAGAATGATAGTTTAGGGACAGTGGGAACACATTTCCATTCCAGCCTCTGATTGAGGCGAGAAGTGAATACTCTACTCCACTGTGATCCCTGTGCCCAAAGCTCCAGCCCTCTAAGGATCTTGTTGCATTGCCATCAGCATTCTCCAGGAACTCCTTTGTGACCAGCTCCTGAGCACAAGATTCTTTAACATTTCCTGTCCATAAGTGACCATCACACCCTGCAGGCAGCCAGGCATTAGGCAGTGGAGAGACGCGGGGTTCCAGGAACCCTGCTTAAGCATGGCATGCTCAGGAGAGACTTTCTTACCAAACAGCTCAATGTAGACCTCTTGAAGCGTGTGCACACTGCAGAACTGGTTCAGTTCGTGGTGGATCTTGTTGAAGATGAGGGCCTTGTCATAGTCGGCAGTATAGTTCTTCACTATATCATACACTGAGAGGGAAGGAGAGGGCTTGACATAAGAAAAGGCAAGACTCAAAATGCCCTCAGACACAGCAGCTCTGCTTTTCCAAAGTGCTACAACAGACACAGGAGTGGCATGCTGGGGAAAGTGAGCTGGTGGTGGGAATAAACTGTTAAGACGTACCTGCGTTCGGGACCAGGAAGTTCACCACTTCAATTCTGTCAAAGTAGATCATTACACCACCACTATTGGAAGGAGAATGGACAAGAAGTCACTGGGAAGCCTTAGAATATGGTGCAGTCCCCCAGGACGATGGCATAAGATATGGGGCTTGGCAGAAAAGGAGTAGAAGAGTTCATGGGAAGTTGGAAGGCAGCTTGGATCTCCAAGTGGGAGGTTCTGCAGGGCTCATGGCAACAACATACTCTCCTGAGAAATCACACTGCCTAGGAACATCTCTACAAAGACACAAGTGAGACTTTTGGGGACCAGTACGAAAGAGTAACTCATATCTTTGGAATCAGCAATGCCTTTTGATTAATCAGTTGCACGGAAAAGACTAAGGAGAGTCAAGGTGAAGTTTTCAGAACTTAGAAGGTTACTGTGGAATGTTATGAGCAATGTTTCTTAAACTGTCTTCACTATTACTTTAGTGTCACACGCCCTTTGCCCTCAAATATTATAAAAAGATTTCGAACATAGAGAAGCTGAAAGAATAGTACAACTAACATCCATATCCAGACACCTGAATTCAACACTGATAACATTTTACCTTATTTATTGACCTTTTTTTTTCTGAACATTTCAAAGTAAGCTGCAGTTAGGATACTTTACTCCTTTACTTTGGTGAGCACTGTCTAAGAATAATCATTCTCCTACACACTCATGATATCATTCCCAAGCCTAAGAAAATTAGCAATAATTCTGTAATATCACCTAATACCCAGTCCTTATTTGGATTTCCCCAACAGTTTGTGTTAGGGACTGACCTGTGTATGCCTCGCCCCCAGATTCATATGTTGAAGCCCTAACCCCCAATGTGACTGTATTTGGAGATTAGACCTTTAAGAAGGTAATTAAGGTTAAACAGGTCATAAGGGTGGGCTGTGATCCAAAAGGTCTGGTATCCACCAAAGACCTTTTTCTCTCTTCTTGCACACACAGAGGAAAGGCCTTGTGAGGATATGACAAAAAGGTGGTCACCTGCAAGCCAGAAAGAGAGGTCTCACCAAAACTACCCCTGCTGTTACCCTGATCTTGGACTTTGGGCCTTCAGAATGGTGAGAAAATATCTATTATTTTAGTCCTTTGGTGTGTAGTCCTCTGTCATGGCAGCCTGAGTGGACTCACACAGTTCCCGTCGTATCTGTTATAGCTGTTAATTTTGAACCAGGTTCTAATCAATGCTCACCCTTGCTTCTGTTTATGTTTCTTTTAAGTCTCTGTCCAGTCCAGCATCCCTCTAAATACAACCACTTTGTGAAGAGATCAGGCCTGTGATCTTGTGGAATGTTCCAATTCCAGATTTGTCAGAGTGTTTCTTTGTGGTATTGTTACTCTATCCCAGTTTAAATTCTCTTTGCTTTCCAGTGGGACCGCTGTAGCAGTGTTCTCTTCGGATCTCTTTGCCCTGAAGGTCTCCCCTACCTTTATGACATTCTCTTTAGTTATGCAAAAGTTATCTTCTTGTATCAGGTCATTTATCTGCTAAAAACCTTTGTGCATCCTCACTTCTTTGTTTTTAACATTAAAATTTTATTTTATTTTCCAGTGTTTAAGTTCAGAGGTACGTGTGCAGGATATGCAGGTTTGTTACATAGGTAAATGTGTGCCATGGTGGTTTGCTGCTCAGATCATCCCATCACCTAAGTATTAAGCTCAGCATCTATTAGCTATTCTTTCTGATGTTCTCCCTCTCCCCACCCCCTACCCACTGACAGGCCCCAGTGTGTGTTGTTCCCCTCCATGTGTCCATGTGTTCTCATCATTCAGCTCCCACTTCTAAGTGAGAACATGTGGTGTTTGGTTTTCTGTTCCTGCATTAGTTTGCTGAGGATAATGGCTTCCAGCTCCATCCATGTCCCTGCAAAGGACATGATCTTGTTCCTTTTTATGGCTGCATAGTATTCCATAGTGTATATGTAGCACATTTTCTTTATCCTGTCTATCGTTGATGGGCATTTGGGTTGATTCCATGTCTTTGTTATTGTGAATAGTGATCCTCACTTCTTCTTCTTCTTCTTTTTTTTTTTTTTTAAAGACAGAGTCTCGCTCTGTCGCCAGGCTGGAGTGCAATTGCGTGATCTTGGCTCACTGCAATCTCTGCCTCCCAGGTTCAAGTGATTACCCTGCCTCAGCCTCCCGAGTAGCTGGGACTACATGCGTGCACCACCACACCCGGCTAAATTTTTGTATTTTAATAGAGACGGGGTTTCACCATGTTGGCCAGGATGGTCTCGATCTCCTGACCTCGTGATCCACCTGCCTTGGCCTCCCAAAGTGCTGGGATTACAGGTGTGAGCCACTGCACCCGGCCGATCCTCACTTCTAATACAGTAAGTGCAAACTCCTTATTACATACAGCATTCTAGCCCCTCCTGAACCTTCTATGATTCCTCTACTGCACTCCATCACCTGGTCAAATCAATTTAGGGAGCTATGAAACAGGGAATTAACCAAGAAAGGGTGCCTCCCTTTTCACTGTCTCTTCCTGCAGCCAGCCAGACAGCCTTTTCTCTGACTTATTTGGGCTTAAAAGCTTTATTTTGGGTACCTTACCTAGTCCCACAAGGTACATTCTTCACCTCATCTGTCTGGAGTGTGGTCTGGAAACAGAGGAAACATAAAGTGCTAGAAGATGGGCAGTGACAAAGTAACTTACTTTTCAGAATCCTAAATGCCTTTGTCCTGGGATAACTGTTTGGGTTGAGCATTGCCTTCATTAAACATGATTACCCCACCTAATCCTACTTCCTCACAGGGTTGCTAAGCCAAGCAAAGGCCCCTGCCCCAGCCTCACTATAAGTGAACCACCACATGAACAAGCTGAGTAACAATGGTTTAGTGAACTGGATTGGGCATCTTAAGACTTGTACTTGCTTCTACCTCTTCTATTTATGGTAGGCACCGCTTTATGTTCTAAGACCCCCAGTGGATGCTTGAAACCGGGGAGAGTACCAAACCCTATAACACATACCTATGATAAAGTTTAATTTACAAATTAGGTACAGTAAGTGATCAACAATAATAAAATAGAACAATTATAACAATATACTGTCATAAAAGTTATTTGAAGGTGGTCTCTCTCAAAATATCTTACTGTACTGTAGTCACCTGTTTTCAGACCATGGTTTATTGTGGGTAACTGAGCCTGTGGAAAGTGAAATAGTGGATAAGGGGGAGGGCTATTGTACTAGTTTTGAAACAGCAGATTACTTATTTAACCTGTCTCAGACCCTAGCACATGCTCAGCCCATTCTCAGGATTACTACGAGACTCAAATGAGACAATGTACCTGAATGCAGTTTGAAAGCCACAAAGCCCGGTAAACAGCACACGAAACTTACAGGGAAAATGCCTAGCAGGTATCCCAAGACATTCTCCTGGGTCAGTGTAAAGTGTAAAATCTTGTTATTCTTCTTAGCTGGACATACTTCAGAGATGGCAAGTCTAACTTAGCCAGGCTTTAGATCTGCCACAACTAACCTCACTCCTAGTTTAGATGTCACTTCCCCTCACTTAGTTTAACTCCTCCCCACTTGCTGCAAAAATTATGTTCATATTTCTGAATGCAAGTAAGAATCAGCAAAATTACTACGTTTTCTTTCCATCTAACATGGTAGCTTGTGATTTAAAACATACACATAAACCCTGACTTTTCTTTCCATATACTCAGAACAGATTCTTCTCTGGCTTTATCTTGAAGGAATAATTCCCAGCCTCATTTTATATATATATATATAAAATATATATATTATCCTTGTATCATTCTCTAGAATGGCACTTTACTCATCCAATGGCTAAATAATTTCAAATCATGCACTAGTTAACAGCCCAAATTTGCAGTTGTCCAACCATACCACAGAGGCCAAGCATACCTGCACAGACTTATATGATGTGATGAAAGGGAGCATGAGATGGAAACCAGGGCCGCTGGTCGAAGTCAGCAGGGCACCGCCTCTGCAGAGGAGGGGGAAGAGAGAGGCAGCTTCAGTTTGGCAAGAAGGCTTTGTTAGATCAATATCATGAGGGTCAACTTTCCCTTCAGCACTATAAACATATAATAGAGAGTGACATGTGCTGGAGCCATGGCCACAGATCCCTTTCTTCCTCTCAGCTAGATCCTAATATTCTAGGAAGCCTGATGGTAAAACATAAAACCATTGTTCATGCTTTTGCAAGGAGAAAAATAGGCACACAGGCTAAATGGAATAAAGACAGCAGAATCCACTAGTGCAGTCCCAGCGCTTTGGGGGGCTGAGGTGAGAGGATTGCATGAGCTCAGGAGTTTGAGACCCCGTCTCTACAAAAAAAGAAAAGGAAAAAAATTAGCTAAGTGTGGTGGTCGTATGCCTACAGTCCCAGCTACTTGGGAGGCTGAGATGTAAGAATTGCTTGAGCCTGGGAGGTTGAGGCTGTAGTGAGCCATAATTCTGCCACTGCACTCCAGCTTGGGCAACAAAGTGAGAATCTGTCTAAAAAAAAAAAAAAAAAAAGACAGCAGAATCCATGGGTATACTTAGATAAGACGAAGTCTGGCCAGGTGCGGTGGCTCACGCCTGTAATCTTTGGGAGGCTGAGGTGGGTGGATTATGAGGTCAGGAGTTCAAGACCAGCCTGGCCAACATGGTGAAACCCCGTCTCTACTAAAAATACAAAAATTAGCCAGGCATGGTGGCAGGCGCCTGTAATCCCAGCTACTTGGGAGGCTGAGGCAGAGAACTGCTTGAACCCGGGAGGCGGAGGTTGCAGTGAACCGAGATCGCACCACTGCACTCCAGCCTGGGCAACACAGTGAGACTGTGTCTCAAAAAAAAAAAAAAAAAGATAAGAGGAAGTCTGTTTTACTTTGTCATATCTGTTGGGCTTGTGGCAATCCATTAGGGCAGTTAAGTCCAGTAATATGGTTATCAACTACCTGCACTAATGCTGGAGTCCAATAACATGACCAACCAAAGAATAATTTGAAGTACTTTATAAATAATTGAAATATATGTTTTGGCAATAGAGTTACCTTTCTAATCAAGTTATATGTAAATGATAAAGTTAAAAGCCTCTTTGGGGAACATGTAAGCAGATGATGGGGAGAAAGAATTAAAG
Source organism: Hylobates moloch (assembly GCF_009828535.3). Taxonomy (NCBI): domain Eukaryota; kingdom Metazoa; phylum Chordata; class Mammalia; order Primates; family Hylobatidae; genus Hylobates; species Hylobates moloch. The sequence goes on along the minus strand of NW_026652297.1, from coordinate 42,510,019 downwards.
GAGACAGGAATTCCAATCAGAGTTTTAGAACTTGCTGTTAGCAATCCAGAAATAAGCATCACAACAGCACATATAAGAAGAGTTCATAAAGACATAAAGCAGAACACTTGGTCATGGAGGTTACTAAAAAGAAAGCAACCCAAGACTTATAAGTGCTTCTTTGCTTTATATTATGCAAAGAATTAAAAAAAAAAACCAATAAAATAAACAGTGACATAATGGGCTCCTTTATTGTAGGAACCACTATCCTAAGGCTTGCTTTGATTGTCATAAGTCAACCTGCAGCCTGTTTCATTTTTCTTGAAATGTTAATATTATTTTATTTTTAGAGACAGGGTCTTGCTCTGTCACCCAGGCTGGAGTGCAGTGGTGTGATCATAGCTCACTGCAGCCTCAAACTTCTGGGCTCAAGTGATCCACCTCAGCCTCCCAAATAACTGGGATTACAGGCACGTGCCGCCATGCTCGGCTAATTTTTTACTTTTTGTAGAGATGGGCTCTCACTATGTTGCTCAGGCTGGTCTCAATCTCCTGGGCTCAGGTGATCCTCCCACCTAAGCCTCCTGAGTAGCTAGGACTACGTGTGTGTGACACCACAGCCGGCCAATTAAAATTTTATTTTTTGTTTTTTTTTTAGAGACAGGGTCTCACTATGTGACCCAGGCTGGCTGAAATGTTAATTTTAAAAGAGCATCCCAAATTAGCACAGTAGGCTACCTTCTCAGGTTGCCATCAAGAACTGAGACTCAGCTGGCTTTTGTAAAGGTAACCTAGCAGTGTAGAGCTAAGACTGCCAGAGGGATGTAGGAGAAAACAGTATTTTCGGGATGATCAATGAGGAGCACCAGTTTCCTTTAGATTTTGTCTCTAAATCTATATACACATTTATTAATCACCACCCATGGCATCATCTTAGACTACTAAGCGAAGTTCTAAATTTACATATATATATATGTGTGTGTGTGTATTCTCTTTCCCATGGTTACTGACATAAAAAGTTCCATCTGAAAGGCTCCCCTATTCAAGGAAATATAAACAGAGATGTTCAGCAGAATCTGCTAGGAAAGCAATGACCAGGAAAGGGAGCTATTTAACAGGAAGTTGCCGGCTTCTCCCTGTCTCTGCCTTACCTGTAATATACCCCAATATGTCCCTCTTCTATCTTGTGCACAGCTGAGAAGAGAGATGCACAAAAGAAACTGGAAGCCACAGCCACAACTGCTCCCAACTGAGCCATCAGTGAGCCTTTATCCTAGGGAAAAGACACGGGAAAACGTGTGTGGTCCAACGTGCAGGAGAAAAGCCCACAACAGCGAGAGGACCTCACCAAGCTGAGCTCCCTGCGAGTGATTCATATCCAGCCTGGTGTCGTGTGAACACAAGGCTAGATCTACAACTCGCTTCCTCCTCGTTCTCTGTCAACGTTCGCCTTTCTTTAAGGGTAAAATTAGAGCCCCCACCGCACTGAGGAAGCACTGGCTCCGGATACAGCCGTTGCTCAAGGGAGAACCCGTGCCAGCTGGGTAGGGTTCAGAACACAGCCTTGTCTTCCTGTGAACACGAATGTGCTGTCATTGAACCTTTCATACAAGTAGGAAGAGAGGCAGCTGCAGTACTTTGGCCCAAATTACAGAGGATGCCAAATGACAGGCAGTTGTGGCTATGTAATTCTGGTCAGAGTCTCCCACTTCTAATTGCCTGCAGTTTCAAACGAAACCATTATTTACTCCTTTCAGATGCTACAGTGGCAGAGCCAGCAGGCGAGCAGAGTTTCAAGGTAGGATTCGCCGGCCTCGCATCCACCTTCCCAGTTATTCCTTTGGCCCTAAACAGGACAGGGCTCTGAACAAGCCTGAAGCCACACTCCCCCCCATATACTTTGGCACTTTGCACCTGACAGATCCCCAAGCCCGTGGTCAGAGAAAAAGGCAATGTCCCAAACTGCGAGCCTCTGGGCTCCTGGGTCCAACCGCGTTCCGGCACCAGGACGCGGAGGAGTTGGATCCTGAACGCTGAATGATCTGGAACTATCGTGACTGACTGCAAAGTTCAGCTGTGCGTGCGTGGGCCCGTGAGCGCAGGGCGTGGATTCTGCCTCCCAGGTCTAACGTCACCGGGGCGCGGACATCTGCGAGGCGCTTATTTTACCGTGGCGGCCTCCGGCTACCGATCTGCAGTTGCGTCCTTTCCTGCCAGTGCCCTTCCCTCCCCGAGGTCACTCGCGCCCCTTCCCCGCCCCGTTCCGAGAGAGGGTCAATCGCCCTGGTCTGGGGCTGCGGCTCCAATAGCCTTCGCTCGGTACCCCTGCGGCTCGCAAGGAGAGGACGCGACAGAAAAGGGTTTCTGTCTCTCTCCAGGCGCGGGCCGGCTGAGGGAGAGAAGCTGCTGGGACTGAGGTTCCCGAAGGTGACGGGTCAGCCCCGACCCGGAGCGGTAGCTAGGCCCAGCGCGCACACGAAGGGGCGGGGGCCGCGTACCAGGCTGTCCCTGCAGGCGCTCCGTACTCGTCCGAGCCCACGAGCAAGAAAACCGTCACACCCCTCAGCACGCGACTTCCTTCCGGGCCGTCGCTTCGATGACGCCATCAATTCACGCGAGAAGACCACACCCCCGCCCCGCGCTCGCTCTGCGCCCCGCCCCTCTGGCTCCCAGCGGTCAATGGCCGTAGCTGGCCGCCAGGGATCGCCCGCGGCTTGGTCGGTGCGGTCCTGGACCTCGGTCTTGAGTATCCGGCCTGGGGCTGGGGATGAGGGCGATGCAGGTGGGAGCGCCCCGAGAGCGAGCGGCAGGACGCGCGTGGCCCGGGGTACTGAGACCCAGGGCGTTCCTTTCCAAGACGTTGACTTTGGGGATTGCTCCGGATTTCCCTCCGCATTAGGCCGAACCTGGTTCGTTTTGGTTTTTTTTCAGAGATAAGGTCTCGCTCTTTTACCCAGGCTGGAGTGCAGTGGCACGATCATAGCTCACTACAGCCTCGAACTCCTGGGCTTAATTGATCCTCCCACCTCACCCTCCTGAGTAGCTCGGACCACAGGCGCACGCCACGACACTTGACAATTTTATTTTTAGTAAAGACAGGGTCTCGGTATGTCTGGTCTCAAACTCTGGCTTCAAGCAATCCTCCTGCCTCGGCCTCCCAAACTGTTGGGATTACAGGCGTGAGCCACCACGCGCGGCCTTTTTTTTTTTTTCGCCTTGATAAGGTACTAGTGAGTTGCAACTGTTTGCTTTCCTACAGCACAGCTGAAATTAAACAGTCTTTTCAGTGTACAGATTAGCATCATTACCTCACTAATCAAAAATCCCTACCTTGAGTTGTTCTTTATATTTTTCTGGGAGCTTTGGCCCTTGCGATCCTGCAACGCCACAAAGTATATTAACAAGGAATTGTTATTCTAATTTTAATGAATGGAATCTAAGAAGTTCAGCAAGGTTCAAGGGTAAAAGCCAAGGAAAGTTCCCTTGGTGTTTCCTTAGTATCTTGAGTTTAGTGCTTTTTAAACTCCTGCCACAGTGCACAGGGGCTAGTGCACTTCGTCTTTCTAGATAAACTGTACGTTACCGGGAGAGCAGAGACCGATTTTCCTTCCGCACCCCCGGGGCTTGGGTGCCCAGTAAATACAGACTGAAGGCAACGTGGGACCAGGTCCGGAATCCAGACTTTTTGTCTCTTAGTCTAAGGGCCTCACGTTGTCCTCAACCTGCCCTATTCACCAGCATCACATTGGGGCATTTCTAATTCAGCCACTGAAGTTATTAATATTTTGTTTGCAGGAGAGAAAAAGTCCACTTAATTATAGCCTTTAGTAGAAGAAAAACTTTTACCCTGGGAAGATGGCAAGCTGGTGGTGTTAGACAGATTTAAGACTCAGGAAAAGGAAAGTGTGGTTTTTTCCAGGCATGCCTGCTTGGGATTGGCCCGTTTGCCTTTCCTGGGTTTGATCTGAGTGTTGGGATGTTTCAGCATTACATGGTGAAGCCCATACGAGGGTTACACGGTGCTGCCTGGGAGCTCTGTGCTCATCTCCATAAATGAAGGCCTTTCATCTCCCTACTCTGTCCCTGCATCCCCCACCCCAAACAGACACAGCTGGCCAATCTCTTGATCAATCCTATCAGAACTTGAGTTTTTTCTCTCCATGTTCAGTGATATAACTTCAGCTGGGCATGCTTATTTAATAGTTTATTTGTTTATTTAATAATTGAGTAAAAAAATGGAAATATTAGGGTTCATCAACCCATGAAATGGGGGCTAGCCTGCAGCATTAAGTATTTAAATTACTTGTAATTTAAGAATTTCCTTTAACCAACCTCTGGCAACCCCCGTCTCCCCCCCCTTCCCATAAATATGTACTATTATTATGTGTCAATTAAAAATAATAAAAACACAAAAATTTCCTCACATTAAACTTTGGAGTGAATTGTGGGTAAAAGTTTTGGGATTTTGTTCTTGGGAGTCATTTTACCAGACCTGAGTTATTTAGTTGTGGACGTGCCTAAAGGCAGGGGGGTGGACTTCATGATGTACTAGTACATGATGATCTAGTACTTCTGAAAATCTCTTTCTTAAGAGACCTGTGATTTTTATATTACCCAGCAGATACATTTGTGATGATTTGTTTAAGAAAAATGTTTACAATTTCTTTTTCTCCTTCCTTCCTTCCTTCCTTCCTTCCTTCCTTCCTTCCTTCCTTCCTTCCTTCCTTCCTTCCTTCCTTCCTGTCTTGCTCTGTCACCCAGGCTGGACTGCAGTGGCGTGATCTCGGCTCTGCAACCTTTGCCTCCCGGGTTCAAGCGATTCTTCTGCCCCAGCCTCCCGAGTAGCTGGGGCTACAGACACATGCCACCACGACTGGCTAATTTTTGTATTTTTAGTAGAGATGGGGTTTCACCATGTTGGTCAGGTTGGTATTGAACTCCTGACCTCAAGTGATCCACGTGCCTTGGGCTCCCAAAGTGCTGGGATTACAGGCGTGAGCCCTGCGCCCGGCTAAAATTTTATTTTTAAAAAAACCTTGCAGTATAGAGTAGTGATTTAGCTCAGATACTTCACAGTCAGGCTGCCTTGTTTAAATCCTGGAGCCTGCCTCTTATTAGTTCTGTAACATTGGAAAAATAATCTATCTCTGCCTCAGTTTCTTCATCTGTAAAATTAAAGTAATAATGGTATGAAACTTATAGGACTGTTGTGAAAAGCATATACAACATTTGGAACATTTTAAGTGTTTACCAAGTGTTAGCTGTTGCTGTTTTAAATAGCAAATTCTCTTAATGTATTCTTGTATGTTTGTAGGTTATCATTGCAGATTATTAATGTGACACAGGGTGAGAGAATGATAAACTTTAAGTTGTATGGTATTAAATAATAACCAAATGAAGGCTTATCAGAAGAAGAGATAAAGGCTTCTGAAATTATACCTCAATGGATATTTACAATAGAGATTTCAAAAGCTTTATTGAATACTGTCTATGTAATCAGCCCCAGTACCTTACCTTTTCTCAGTTTATGTAATCTTTAGGTCAGCCCTTTGAGTTCAACTCCATTTTAGAGGAGAAAGTTGAAGCTTAGAGAAATTAAGAGATTGTCTAAGATCACAAAGATGATAAATTGCAAAGGTAGAGTTCAAATGATCCCAAGTCTATTTCTTTTTTATAGTGAATGAGTTAGAAAATGATTCAATTTCACACATAAACACACACACACACACCCCACATTTATTTCACATGTAACCTTTCAGTAATGTAGATCAGTGGTCAGAAATTGTGAAATTTTTCTGATTAAATCGGACCAGTTCATTTTGCAGTTGGAGGTTGAAGCAGGTTAAAAAATACTCTCACCTAGCAATCCATAGTTTTCTATTTCTATTGCTGTTTGTTGGGTCCTCTTATCAAGAAAATTGTTAGTGAGAGTGCCATTCCAAAGAGAGAAGAGACCCCTTCTTTCACAATTAGGGATTTTTAAGTCAATTTCACAATTAGACTTTTTAAGTCAATAACCAGGTTAACTCCAAAGGATTCAGGCAACTCAAAATCTTCTGCTTCAGTTCAGTTCAGTATCACAAGAGTGGAAGTTGCTGGAAAAAGTTTCTGTTTGATTTAAAGTTTATCTTTTTTACTTTAGGCCCTAAAACAGGGAATAGAAATAATCTTTTAGAACATTTGATTCCAGTAAGATTTTGGTGAGCTTATGGGAAGAGGAGTGAAGTGTATCCTTAGTTATTAAGGGGGCTCAGAAATTTTTCCTCTTTTCTTTTTTTTTCAATTGCAAAAACCAGGATTGGTGCCTTCCAAGAACAAAAGCATATTTGCTTGGGGCTAATGATGTTTCTTCAAGGCAATTGGGTAAAGGGATCAAAGAGCCATCAGGAAAAAAATTGAGTTGAAAGTCAGCTAGAAGGCACCTAAAAGTCCTTTTGTGATTACATATTTTTACAGCTTTATTGAGATGTAATTGACATGTAATAAACTGTTCATAAAGTCTACAATTTACATTTTGACTTGCAAATACCTGTGAAGCCATTACCACAATCAGTATAATGAACACATGCATCATGGCCCCAAATTTCCCCATGCCTCTTTGTAATCTCTCCCTGTTACCCCTCTTTGGGACACCCCCTTTTTGATTCTCAAAAGACCACTGATCTGCCTTTGCCACTCTAGTGTGTATTTTGTAGAATTTTATATGCATGGAATTGTATAGTATGTACCCTTTTTTGTGGGGGAGGGTCTGGCTTTTTTGAAAACCCAGAATAATTATTTTGAGATTCATCCATGCTGTTGAGTCTATCAAGAGTTCATTCCTTTTTATTGCTGTGTAGTGTTTCATCGGGTAGCTATACAACAATTTGTTTATCCACTCACCTGTTGATGGACAGATAGGTTATTGCCTATGATTTTAATCCAACCGATTTATTTTACTTGTAGAGAAGTCCAAGGAGAAGAAGTCTTCAGAAAGGGGGCTTGGCTAAGGTTCCTACTGCATTTGAGGGGTGATGAGAAGAGTAGCCTGTGACCCTGAGATTGTGTTCCAACAAGCCTGGCAGTTGCATTTTGGCTTGGCCTGATTTGCTTGGGATGACCTTTCCTTCGACATCTCTAACCCTCCAACTCTGAACTTATAGTAACAGGCATTTTTTTTAAAAGACTGTATGAAATTTTATCTGCATATATTTATCTACACATCTCTCTATGTCATTGATAGACTTCTTTTTTGCTGTACATAGGAGATACCTTGTATACGGCCATGTGAGTCTCAGAGGGTAAGGTAACCCATGTTTATTCTAGGCCAGTCTTTTTTCACCTGGTTTCTTAATCGCATCCCTCCTCTTTCCTCAGGGATCGAGAGCCTTTAATTATCTCTTCTTTCTACCAGTTCTTTAGCCACAGCCTATAATCTTGTGCAATTTCTCCACACCCTTCCCTCTAAGCCTCTCCGTTGATCCTATGTAAGCCTCTAGTTCTTACCTGATTTGTCTCCTTCCCTTTGAGCAAAGTTTCTTGAAAAGGTAGCCTACACTTGATGTCGTTACTTCCTCACTTTCCATTCCCTTGTTCTTAACCCTTCAGTTGCTTTCTCTGATGCACGTGGTGCTATTGATTTGTCCCCTGAATTCTTAGACTCTTCCTCCCTTGGCCTCTGTGAATGACTCACTCCCTCTTGGGTTTCCGTCTACTTGTCTGAATGTTCCTATTTTTAATCTCTAGTTGAGCTCATCCTCAACTATTCCTCAGAACTCTGTCCTTGTGTCCTTGACCTACTGCTCTTCTTTCTTTTCTTTTCTTTTCTTTTTTTTTTTTTTGTGACGGAGTTTCGCTCTTGTTGCCCAGGCTGGTGTGCAATGGTACAATCTTGGCTCACTGCAACCTCTGCCTCCTGGGTTCAAGTGATTCTCCTGCCTCGGTCTCCCGAGTAGCTGGGATTACAGGGTGCCCGCCACCATGACTGGCTAATTTTTATATTTTTAGTAGAGACGAGATTTTGCCATGTTGGCCAGGCTGGTCTTGAATGCCTGACCTCAAGTGATCCACCTGCCTCGACCTCCCAAAGTGCTGAGATTACAGGGGTGAGCCACCACGCCCAGCCCCTACTGCTCTTCTTTTCTCTATCGTGTCTTTCTGGAAGGCCTCTTGTGTTCTCCATATTCTAATTATGTGGTCGCTGGTGATGCACCTAAATGCATATTGATAACCACAAGCTACACACTAGAAGACCATTTCTTTGGATTTTCGACAGGGAGAAACAGATCATCTCTAAAACGGAACTCATAGTTCCCTTCAAACATCCTCGTCCCACTAAAGACACCACCATTCATTCAACCATCCAGGCTAGACACTCAGCCACTGTCTTTAATCTTCCCCATCCATCGTAGTTATTCCTTGACCCTGTGCTTTCCTCTCCGGACAGTTCAGGGCTTTATCACCTGGATTATTATAATAATCTAATGTTAGCCATCTCCTCACCCCCACCTTCCATTTACCCTTAAATCAGTGTGTTGTCCACAGTGTACCCCCCATGTGTTCTTTGATGGATACCTTTTCTGCTTAAAAACACCATAATAGATTTCCTACTGAAAAAAGTTCAAATCCTCTTAACTTTTCATATAAGATTTTTAATAATGTGATCCCCTACCTATGCCTGCAGCTTTTATGATCTTATTCTGCAGTTTTTTTTTTTTATTTTGCTAGACCAGCTCTTATTCATCTGTCTTTCTTTTTTTCTTTTTCTTTTTTTTTTTTCTCTGTCGCCCAGGCCAGGCTGGAGTCTAGTGACGCGATCTCGGCTCACTGCAACCTCTGCCTCCTGGGTTCAAGTGATTTTCCTGCCTCAGCACCCTGAGTGGCTGGGATTACAGGCATGTGCCACCATGCCTGCCTAAATTTTGTATTTTTAGTAGAGACGGGGTTTACACCATATTGGCCAGGCTGATCTCAAACTCCTGACCTCAAGTGATCCAGCCACCTAGGCCTCCCAAAGTGCTGGGATTACAGACATGAGCCACCGTGCCCGGCCTTATTCATCTTTCAAGACCCTTCTAGGTGTTTCTTTTCTGTGTCCACAATATCCTGTGCATTCTTGTCATACGACACTCATTATAATACACTGAAACATTCTAGTTTTTGTCTGTGCTTCTTGCAAGACTAAGATCTGTGAGGGCAGGAGGTTCGTCTGTTCATCACCCATCCCACCCCCCGAGGGTCTAACATAATTCCTGGCATACAATAAACACTCAATAAGTGTTTGTCAACAAAAATAATAAACATCCCATGACCTTTTAGAACGTAAAAGCGCTGTCAGTTACTCCAGCTCACTGAATGCTCATAATAGTCCATGAGGGTAATAGCACCACAACTCCACTTCACAGATAAGGACACACAGGAGAGAGGGCTTCAGCTATTCCTCAAGGTCACAGGCAGATCAACTGATTGTAAATCCAATATTTTTTTTCCTTACATTTGTGATTTTGGAAAATGTCAGTGTGTTAGGACAGAGATTTAGTTTGACTCTTTAAACATTTATTGAAACAACTATTATCTATGAGCCACAATCCTAAGTGTGAAAGCAATGAAGGAGAGTGGAGGAGACCACTTATTCCTGGTAAGGTTCTAGACACTCACAGTCTCCCTCCCTCCCTCCCTCCCTCGCTCCCTCCCTCTCTCCCTTCCTTCCTCGCTCCCTCTCTCTCGCTCCCTCCCTCCCTGGCTTTCTTCCTTCCCCCTCTCTCTTTTATTTTATTTACTTAGTTGAGATCCAGGGTCTCACTCTCTCACTCAGGCTGGAGTGCAGTGGCACAATCACAGCTCACTGCAGCCTTGAACTCCTGGGCTCAAGTGATCATCCTGTCTCGGCCTCCTGAGTAGCTAGGATTACAGGTGCACGCCACCATGCCCGGCTTTATTTCTGTAGAGATGAGGTCTCACTGTGTTATCCAGGGCAGGTCTCAAACTCCTGGCCTCCAGCAATCCTCCTGCCTTGGCCTTCCGAAGTGCTGGGATCACAGGTGTGAGCCACCATGCCTGGCCCTTCCTTCTTTTCCTTCATTCTTTCTTTTTCTTTCTTTTTTCCACGATGTGGGGTAGAGGGGCTGGCTTGTGCATTGTAGGATGTTTAGCAGATTCTCTGGCCTCTATCCCTAGATGCTGGTAGCAACACCCCCACCTCGTTGTGACAACCAAATATGTCTTCAGGCATTGCCAAATGTCCCCAGTTGTGTGTGCATGAGACAAATTTGCCCCCAGCTGAGAACCGCTGTGGTGTGGATAGACTTAAAAAGGAGGGGATTAAGAATAAGAGGGCTTTGCTTTGCTTTGCTTCCCAAAGCATGGCAGATGTTCCATGGGTGCAGTTCTGTATGGGCTAAGAGTCAGGGTTGTAGGGAGGGAGAGAAGGAGATGTTAGGAGTGTGTCTGCATGGAAGCAGAGGCCAGTAGGAGTTCTGGAAGAAGATAGAAGACGGGCGAGTGGTGTTGAAGGGTGGGGTCCTAGAGAACCCATGAGAATAGGAACGTTGGCTATGCAATGGGAGAGGAAGAAATGTGTGTGCGTATGTATGTGAAATGTAGATCTCAGCTCATCCTACCGAACCAAATTCTAAAGAGGAGAGTTAGTTGTTCTTTGGAAGATCAGACTTGGGGAGAAGCCAGGCTATAAATCCTGGAGGGGAGGACTTTACTGCCACTTAGAAATCAGGCCTGAAACACCCATAATATTTGTCAGTCCACATTTTAGTGTTCTTAAGTAAGTGTGCAGGGTGTGGGGGATGAAATATGGCAGGTATTTGATTTAAAAAGCCTGCACAGATTTAATGTCCTGATAAAATGTATTAAATCTTTTAAGGTTTTAATGAATCTAGTATGTGTTTCATAAATCAAGAACTCTGCTAAGCCGTCTTCTGGTTTAATAAGCGTAAACTAGGAAATTGCTCTGAGCAGAAGCAAAATACACTTATATCACACTGAAAAGTAATAGATTTTTAAGCTGAGGGGGTCTTTCTGGGCTTTTTATGCTGTTTGCTTATTATGTTGCTTCAACTCCTTCAAAGATTAAACCACAGGCAAACATGTGCTTAACCGTATCAAGATGTGAACTAGCACAAAGGTAAATATTATTTGGAAGAGAGCAGAAAACAAAGCCAGTATTTCCTTACCCTTAGACCTAGGACCAGGTTGATTTCTGCACTGACACCTGGCTTTGTGTATCTAGGCGTAAGGTGGTTGGTTAAAAATCATTATTAACTGTTATTAAATCACCTTTCCCAAGTTCTCTCGCTCCTCCATCCTCACCCCCTTAGCACATCTGCCAGATTGAAGCCGTGAGTGTATAAAATACTTCTTGAATTTTACAGCTGGCTGTGGAATGGCCTTGTTAAACTTGCTGGCCAGACTGTCCAAAGCAAGTGTTCAGAGATCCTTCTGTCATCTTAAACCCAAGGGCCGAAGTGTTCGCTTTGGTTCTTTTTCCTTCCTTCCAGCCCCATTGCTCAAGCTCCCCTGGGAATGGGAAAGGGGCTTTTGGGGATGTGGGTGTAACAGATGGGTATCTCTGAGCAGGCTGGAGCTTGAAGCCTCACTACCCAGCTTCCTTGGTGGATGGGCAAGATTCTGGGGTGAGATGGTGGTTCAGGGAGTTGGGGGGAGGTGGTGTTGAAGGAATGAAGGGGGGTGGGGCTTGAACATTCCAGTGCACAAAAGCTGGCAGGGCTTGTGAGCTCTGCAGGGGAGGGAGCGGGCCGTAAAGCTCAGTGTGGAGAAGCCTGTCCAACCTCATTAGCTGTCACGGGCAACAATACTGATCTGGCAATAGAGGCGATTCCAAACCTGTTGGTCATTAATCACCCGCCTGACAGTTGCGAATGGAAGTGGAAAAACCTCATCCCCCCTCCACCCTTCCCCTCCTCCTGGGCCCAGCTCTGGAGTTTAGAGTTACCTCTTGGTGTATATGTGGTTCACGGCTGTGTGCTGGGTCCTTCCCACTTGGCTTTTTTAGCGGGTCGTTTTCAGCACGGAGAGGCTACAGGTTGGCCAGAGCCTGGCAGACAGTGATTCTGGGCACAGAGACTGGGGAGAAAGAAAATGAAAGGTAGTGGCCTCCGGAGGGGGGACCTCAGCTGTGACCCCTCTGGGATCTAGGGCTGGGTCTTGGCAAGCTGATGGAGTCAGGGAAGGCTGTCATCAGCACCCAGGCCTCGTCTTTCCACACCCGCCCTCTTGTTCCCTGGCACACCCTTCTCTCCCTCTTTCAGCCACTAGGTGCCAACATATTTTCCTTTATGTTCCTTTTCCCTGCCCTTCCCACCCTCCCCTCCCTTCCCTTCCCACCATTCCCAAATAAGCAGATCCTGCTGGCAGGAAAAGTTTTCATCTCAATTTTTTCCATCTCACTCTGAATTTAAGCCCCATTTCGTTTCTCAGAGGGGCTTGGCTTTTCAGCCCCATCTCTAGCTGTGGCAGTGGGGGAAGAGTGATGTTTGTATTTTAATAGTGATATTGATATTTCATGTGTGAGAGTGCAGTCAGGGCGGTGGGAGGAGAGGCCTGGTCTGCACAGGTGCCTCTGAAATCAACCAATGGGAAGTGCTGCTTAGTTTCTTGGTCTATCTCTGTAAGTTTTCTTCATAAAGGAGGGAGGAGAAGAGAGATGGAGCAGAGGACATCTACAGACCAGACTAGGATGAGGACTTCTGTCACTCAAGTTTCTTTTTTTTTGAGATGGAGTCTCGCTCTGTCACCCAGGCTGGAGTGCAGCAGCGCGATCTCGGCTCACTGCCTCCCTGGTTCAAGTGATTCTCCTGCCTCAGCCTCCCGAGTAGCTGGGACTACAGGCACCCACCACCATGCCCAGCTAATTCTGTCACTCAAGTTTCTTGCATACTCTTCAGTGCACGTGAGCCAGGTTACATTTAAGAGAGAAGATTCAACTTCTGCTCAGTTTCCCAGGATGTAGAGGGAGGAGGAGTGTAAGGAATTAGCCAGGAATTCCTGAAAGAGTAACGTCAAGATAATTTACACACTTCTTAGCTCTTCTGCTGGGCAGGCCTGAGAGAGTAACCTGGGTTCTAACAACCAAGGAAGGGGAGAAATTGCAACAAAAATTGTCAAGGGGTCTAAACTAGTCCTCTAGTTTTCCCAAACATTTCTGCATTCCGTGGGTGCAGATGACCCCTGGTCTTGGCCACATTTGTTGGTGCCGTCTGCTCTCTCCATAGCTTCTCTGACCTCTTGCTACTCATTATAGCATTAGGCAGAGGATGGTCACATCTGTCCACAGTTGATCCGTCCAGGCTACCCTGACAAAGACAAATTCCCATGACAAACTCATAGGAACAAAATGGAAAGGAGGGATGGTCACAAATACAGCATTTTAGGCCGGCTTCCCAATTTCTCATATACCCCTTTATTCTTTTGTTTTTTTTTTGAGATGGAGTCTTGCTCTGTCACCCAGTCTGGGGGTCTTGCTCTGCCACCCATGCTGGAGTGCATTGGCACAATCTCAGCTCACTGCAACCCTTGCCTCCCAGGTTCAAGTGCTTCTTGTCCCTCAGCCTCCTGTGTAGCTGGGACTACAGCTGTGGGCCACCATGCCTGGCTAATTTTTGTATTTTTTAGTAGAGACGGGGTTTTAGTATGTTACCCATGTTGGTCTTGAACTCCTGGCCTCAAGTGATCCACCCGCCTGGGCCTCCCAGAGTGCTGGGATTACAGGCATGAGCCACCACGCCTGGCCTCCTTATGTTTTCTCTAATATAATGGTTGTTCTTAATTAGAATCACTTGGTGATGCCTGGGCCACATTCCCAGATATTCTGATAACATTGGTCTGGGGTAAGGCCCCCACAAGGAGATTTTTTTTTTTTTTTTTTTTTTTGAGTCAGGGTCTCATTCTGTTGCTGAGGCTATAGTGCAGTGGTCTCATTATAGCTCACTGCAGCCTTGAATTCTTGGGCTCAAACAGTCCTCCCACCTCAGCCTCTTGAGTAGCCGGGACTACAGACATGCACCACCACACTTGGCTAATTTGTAATTTTTTTTGTAGAGATAGGGTCTTGCTTTGTTGCCCAGGCTGGTCTTGAACTCCTGGTCTCAAGTGATCCTCCCTCTGCCTCCCAAGTGCTGGGATTGCAATCATGAGCCATTGTGCCCGGCCAGGGATTTTTTTTTGAGACAGGGTCTTGCTTTGTTACCCAGGCTGGAGTGCAGTGGGGCAATCACAGCTCACTACAGCCTCTACCTCCCAGGCTCAATTGATCCCCGCACCTTAACCTCCTGAGTAGCTGGCACTACAGGCATGTGCCACCATGCCCGGCTAATTTTTGTATTTTTAGTAGAGGTAGGATTTCGCCATGTTGCCCAGGCTGGTCTTGAATTCCTGGGCTCAAGCGATCTACCGCCTCGGCCTCTCAAAGTACTGGGATTACAGGGTTAAGCCACTGTGCCCAGTCAGAGATATTTGGGAAAAGCTCTTTAGGTGACACAAGCCTCAGCTTGGGCTGAGAAGTAGTGGTGTCATATTTGTAAACTCATCATGGCAGTTCACACCATGGTATCTTTGTTTTTGAGATTTACCTCCTGGAAAGCCACCTTCCTCTTTTCTCTGAACTATTTATTTATTTATTTATTTTTTGAGATGGAGTCTCGTTCTGTCACCCAGGCTGGATTGCAGTGGTGTAATCTCAGCTTACTGCAACCTCTGTCTCCCAGGTTCAAGTGATTCTCCTGCCTCTGCCTCCTCAGTAGCTGGGACTACAGGCATACACCACTACACCTGGTTAATTTTTTTGTATTATTAGTAGAGACGGGGTTTCACCATGTTGGCCAGACTGGTCTCGAACTCCTGACCTCAGGTGATCTGCCTGCCTTGGCCTCCCAAAGTGCAGGGATTATAGGCATGAGCCACTGTGCCCAGCCCTTGGCCCTGTTTAGAAGAGAGAAGTAAAAGATATAGTTCTTAGCTGAGGAAATGACATGCGCACACACAGAACAGTTCTATGTAAAGGCTAAATGATCTGAAACAAAATATAGGCGCTACAGAGGCTCAGAGGAGGGCTGGAGTAATCAGAGAAAGTGGTGAGGAGGAAAGAGACTTGGGTGGATAGCATTTAGGTAAGTGGGCAGGAAAGGTGGGGGACTTCAGGCAGAGGGCCAGCGTGAGCAGATGAGTAGAGGCTGGAACAGCAGGGCCTATGCTGGGGACAAGGAGAGGGTTTGCTTGACTAGATGGGAGGCTCAGCTCAGGTTCTTTCTCCTCCTTCAGCTGGCACTCATCCGTCCAGGATTCCTGCAGCATCACTGCAAGTTCCACTTAGTCCTGGACTGCTGTGTACTGCTCAGTCACTTTCATGTGTATGTCACTAGTTCTCTCAATCAGATATACAAGCAACTGGAAGGCAGGGAGTATACTTTATATAAGTTGGGACTTATTCAACACAATGCAGTGCAATTCAAGCCAATTCGATTCAACATGTTTTTATTGAGTACCAGCTATGCGCCTGTTCTAGGCTTTTGAGATTCGATTAAACAGACAAAGATACTGGCCTTCCTGAGCTTAGTTCTCACAGGAGCATACAGACAAAAAGATATACTATACATAATATTAGATAAATTAGATATTATGGTAGAAGGTGATAAGCACCAGGGAGGAAATGAAAAGAAGGCCAGGGTCCTGGGGCTAAGGAGTGAGTGTGTCCATGCGTGTCTGTGTGTTATTAAATGGAAAGTATCAAGCAGAAGACATTATGAAAAAGAAGGCACTATTAATAGAGGTATTAAATAGAAAGTCAGAGTATGTCTCATTGAGAAGGTGATAATTTACCAAAAACATAAAGGAAATGATGGGGCTGGCCAAGAAGATTTCTGGAAGAGAAGTTTCCAAACGGAGGACGCTAGAGAATGGCCCTAAACAGGAGCATGCTAGTGTGTTTGAGGAATGGCAGGGAGGCCATGCGGCTGAAGCCAAAGCTGCTGAAGGAGACGGTGTGGTGGGGGAGATTGGAGAGGGCGCAGGGGGCTAGGTCTTAGAAGCCACCCTGTGGACTTTGGCCACTCCTCCAAATTAGATGGGAACTCTCATTGGCTTTCAAACCAATGAGCAACTTCTGTTTCTAAAAGATCTTTTGGCTATAGTGTTGAGAATAGATGATAGGGGTTGGGAGGTGGAGAGTGGGACCAGGGTAGAAGAAGATCTGTCAAGAGACTAATTTTTACAGACACAGCTGAACCTATGCAACTCAGAGAAAGAAGACCTTCAGCATATTCATGTTGGAAGGCTACACACGATTCTCATGTGCTCGTTAAGAACTTCATTATAAGACACACATTATTTAGATTTTTGACCTGACTGAATAAGCCTGATCATCCAGCTTATTCACCAGGGCTGGCTTCAGGAGAGACATTTCCCCTGCTAATCACCACATAAAGATTTGTAATTGTCAATTAAAAATCTGATGGTTTAAAGATAGCTTTCAAAACATTCCAAAGAGTTTTGAGCAAGACAACATATTAGAATGAGTTTATATCCTTCCAAAGGGGCATTTTGAATGGGACAATATTTATTTTGATATCTAAGTCCTACTATGTTTGCTTTAAAAATTTTAGTACTTTATAGTATCTCTTCTGTGTTCTCTTACTATTGAATGGAGGCTTGGCATTCAGCACACAGTATACTTAAGAAGAGCCTGGGGAATGGAATTAAGCCTTGGGCATGTTGATATGTGTTTATTTGCAAGGCAGTATTAAAAATTTCATTTGAATTTCCAAATCCAACTAATTTTGAGGGGCCAAACTACTTTTTTTCCTTGAAAAAAGTAAGATATATTTAAAAGAGGTTCTTTCCCTTCCCCTCCTAAGAAGCAAAGGTAACTACTTTTCTGTTAAGCTTCTTACAAGTCCATTTAAATGAATGAGCAGCCAGGGGGGTTATCAGTCTGTCCCCAAGTCAACATTACTGAGCAGCTTCGTAGGTGTTAGTTATTGAGAGGGGATTTAAAAAATAGAGGCTGGGTGCAGTGGCTCATGCCTATAATCCCAGCACTTTGGGAGGCCAAGGCAGGCAGATCACCTGAGGTCAGGAGTTTGAGACCAGCCTGGCCAACATATTGAAACCTGTCTCTACTAAAAATACAAAAATTAGCTGGGCATGGTGGTGCACACCTGTAATCCCAGCTACTCAAGAGGCTGAGGCAGGAGAATCACTTGAACCCTGGAGGCAGAGGTTGCAGAGAGCCAAGATCTTCAGCCTGGGTGACAGCGAGATGCTGTCTCAAAAACAAAACAAAACAAAACAAAAACCTCCATTTTGCCCTCATGTTGCTCCCAATCTGGCAGGGAAAATAGACCATGAAACAAAACAACACTAGAAGGGGACTGTTGGGGGATTAGAGAAAAGAAGATTCTTGGCCAGGTGCGGTGGCTCATGCCTGTCATCCGAGCACTTTGGGAGGCCAAGGCAGGAGGACTGCTTGAGGCCAGGAGTTTGAGACCAGCCTGGGCAACATGGGAAAACCCAGTTTCTACAAAAAAATCCAAAAAGTTAGCCAGGTGTGGTAGCACATGCCTGTAGTCTCAGCTACTTGGGAGGCTGAAGTGGGAGGATCTCTTGAGCCCAGGAGGTCGAGGCTGCAGTGAGCAGTGATTGCACCACTGCACTCCAGCCTGGGTGACAGAGCACGACTCTGTCTCAAAAAAATAAATAAAACTGAAAAAGAAAAGGAGACTCCTTATTCCTATGTGTGTCATATATGTGTGTAGTTTTAAACGTTTTCAATATTTTATAACATCCATTATCTCATTTCATTTAGGCCCAATGATAATTCTCTGAAATAAAGTCACAGAGAGTCACGGCTGCAAAGGACCTCAGAGATCATCCATTTTATCCAATCCCTTGATTCTATACGGAGGAAACCAAGGCATGGATATGGGAAGTGCTTTGTCATGGTCACACAGAAGCAGAGGAGCTGGAATGGGAACCCAGGGCCCTTGGTTCTATTCCACATTCTTTCCTACACTTTCAGAATGGGGAGGGCGGTTGGATAGAGGCCACAGGAGCATTTAATGAAGCCCAGGGGAGCCCAGGTGGGGATGAGGTGATGGTTCAGGATGAGGATTTGGGAGGTGGGGTCACTGTAAGGACATCCCGAGGCCCAGAGTCACAAGGGGAAATATTAGCTTTTAATTATCACTTTCTGAGGCTGCCCCTGCCACAGTTAGGGTGTCTGGAGCTGGGGAATCAGGCAGGCAAGGAATGCCTGCTGGAATGAAGGCGGCCAGCAGTCATTACACGAGGCCTCAGTCACGAAGGGAATTCCTCAGCGTGGGGCGCTGACGTTCCAGCCACCAGCCACTGGCTGGGAACAAAGACCTGCACATGGGACACCCCAGGAGCAAGGTGTTTGCCCCTTCCTGTGACCCGAGCCCTCCAGCGCACAGTCGGCCAAGCGTTGTAGAGCCACCCAGGACCTTTCAGCTTCGGCCAGGCCCATGCCCAAGTGCTCAGGCCCAATAATGTCCTGCTGTCCTGCCACGCCCCATGCCCCAAGGCGTCCCAGCCCTGGTTCGGGGCCATGCAGGGAATTGAGGCAGGGAAGGCATGGGGAACCCTGGTCTCCTGGGAGGAAAGGAGACCCAGGAGCATTTATTATTTTATTTTAGTTTTTTAGAGATAGGACTTCTAGATCCAACTAATTAGCAAACTCATACACAATTTTTTTTTTTTTTTTGAGATGGAGTCTTGCTCCATCACCCAGGCTGGAGTGCAGTGGTGCAGTCTCGGCTCACTGCAACCTCCGCCTCCTGGGTTTAAGTGATTCTCCTGCCTCAGCCTCCTGAGTAGCTGGGATTACAGGTGCTTGCCACCACACCAGGCTAACTTTTTGTACTTTTAGTAGAGACGAGGTTTCACCATGTTGGCTAGGCTGGTGTTGAACTCCTGACCTTCAGCAATTCTCCCGCCTCGCCCTCCCAAAGTGCTGGGATTACAGGCGTGAGCCACCGCTCCTGGGCTCTACACTATATATATATATATTTTTTTTTTTTTAAATGGAGTTTTGCTCTTGTTGCCCAGGCTGGAATGCAATGGCATGATCTCCGTTCATCGCAAACTCCACCTCCCGGGTTCAAGGGATTCTCTTGCCTCAGCCTCCTGAATAGCTGGGATTATAGGCATGTGCCACCATACCCGGCTATTTTTTTGTATTTTTAGTAGAGATGGGGTTTCTCCGTGTTGGTCAGACTGGTCTCGAACTCCCGACCTCAGGTGATCCTTCCACCTCAGCCTCCCAAAGTGTTGGGGATTACAGGTGTGAGCCACTGCACCTGGCCACAATGGTTTTTTAAAAAAATCATAATATATATTTAAAATAGAGAAAAATTAGAAATAGCCTAAGAATATCATGCAGTCATCAAAATGCTGAGGCTGTATGGAAAAAAAAGCTTAAAACATAATGGTTAGCAAAAAAAGCAAGATATTATATATACAGTGTTTTTTATATGTACACATAAAAAACGTACTCTATTTTTTGAGACAGGGTCTCACTCTGTCTCCCAGGCTGGAGTGCAGTGGTACAATCACAGCTCACTGCAGCCTCAACCTCCTGGGCTCAAGCGATCATCCCACCTCAGGCTCCGGAGTAGCTGGGACTTCAGGCATGCGTCACTGCACCTGGCAATTTTTTTTTTTTTAATAGCAATCGGGTCTTGGGATGTTGTCTACACTGGCCTTGATCTTCTGGCCTCAAGCAATCCTTCCGCCTCAGGCCTCCCAAAGCACTGGGATTACAGGCGTGAACCATCACACCTGGCTGTGTTTCTTGTAGTAGCAAAGTGGACACATGTTGGGACTACCAGACACCAGGTAATTGGGTCAGGCCTGGCTTTTGTGTGCGGCTTCTTGACCATGGCATTTAGAGCAGCACTCCTCATACTTGAACTTTACTCAGGGGATTTTGTCAAAATGCAGATTTAGAGTCATGGATCGGGATGGGGCCTGTGAGTCTACATTCCCTTTTAACAAGTTTTATTTTTTGGCTGGGTGCTGTGGCTCACGCCTGTAATCCCAGAACTTTGGGAGGCTGAGGTGGGCAGATACTTGAAGCCAGGAGTTTGAGACCAGCCTGGCCAACGTGGTGAAACTCCGTCTCTACGAGAAATACAAAAATTAGCTGGGTGCGGTGGTGCATGCCTGTAGTCCCAGCTACTTGGGAGGCTGAAGCACAAGAATAGCTTGAACCCAGGAAGTGGAGGCTGCAATGAGCCTGGGCCACTGCACTCTAGCCTGGGTGACAAAGCGAGACTCTTTCTCAAAAAAAAGTTTTATTTTTTAATTGACACCTAATAATTGTACATATTTATGGGGCCCGTGTGATATTTTGATACCTATATACAATGTGTCATGATCAAATCAGGGTAATCTGCATATCCATCACCTCAAACATTTATCATGTCTTTGTGTTGGGAACATTCCAAATCCTCTCTTGTAGCTATTTGAAAATATACAATACATTCTTGTTAATGGTCATCACCCTACACTGCTATAGAACACACTAGGATTGATTCCTGCTATTTCCTATGTAGCTGTAACTTTGTATCTGTTAGCCAACCTCTCCCTCCCCAACCCCTGTCCTCCCCACCCCTCTAGTGACCACAGTTCTACTGAGTCTGCATTTCTAAAGGGCTTCCAGGCTGGGCACGGTGGCTCACGCCTGTAATCCCAGCTCTTTGGAAGCCCAAGGTGGGCGGATCACCTGAGGTCAGGAGTTCCAGACTAGCCTGGGCAACACGGTGATACCCTGTCTCTAAAATGCAAAAAAAATTATCTGGGGGTGGTGGTGCATGTCTGTAATCCCAGCTACTCAAGAGGCTAGGCAGGATGATCACTTGAACCTGGCAGGCGGAGGTTGCAGTGAGCTGACATTGTGCCGTTGCACTCCAGCTTGGGCGACAAGAGCAAAACTCTGTCTCAAAACATAGAATAAAATAAAATAAAGGGCTTCCAGGTGATGGTGACACTACTGGTTTGAAAGCCATGCTTAGAGGAATGAGCCTTTCAAAGGGGAGTTCGTGGGAATGAATTTATCCCAAACCTCACCTGAATAATGGTCTTCTCAGTGCTTTCCACTGAGGGTCCCATTTTTCGGACCCCTTTGCGTGGTCCCTGCCTTTTCTGGACACTTGGGTCCCCGTTGACCCCTCCGAGCACTTGCAGCACTCACTGTCTGCTCTCCTCATTTGGCCCCTCAGCATCCCATGTCTATGCTGCTTTGAGTCCCTTCGTTATCAATACTTCCCCCATGAGGCGGCCGGCTACCTGTGCTTCACTTGCTTCTGTTCTTGTAAGTTTCAGCCACGACACTGTGGGGACAGCCAGGATCCCACGTACACTGATTCCTTGACTCCATCTGCCCTTGTGCAGCCAACAGCTCCTTTCCTGGGCCCTGTAACCTTGCTCAGTTGGCCCAGAGAGCCCCTGCTGGGCCAGTCTCTTTGTCCCTATTTCCTGGGACTCTGTTTTTAGAACAATAAGGTGAATTCTGTTCATCTCCTAAGAAAGCGTTGAGTTCCGGAATGGGGGAAACATACTTCTCTCTTGGCAGAGGAGGAACCACCCAGTTAGGCGGGCCAAGGCCCCATTGATCAGAGTCCAGTGAAAAAGTGGCTTCTCAGGAGCCCTGGATGCTGGCCCACTTCGAGACAACTTCTTCTTTCAACTTCCTTTCATGTGTTTTAACTTCACAAACATGCCAGTTTCCAGCTGCCCTTCAGAGACAGCGGCGGTGATGGTGGTGGGAAGGACACCGCGGTAGGGGTCAGATGGAGTGGGGTGGGGAGGGTGGTGGTGGGATGTTTCACCCTATTAGGGACGTTTCTGTTGGGGACCAAGGTTATATCGCAGATGACTCATGCGATAACACAGTTACATGCATTAAAATATAGATGCCCACAAAGGGCACAATTACTTACAGAGACCTTGCCCTTTCTTTTGCTCTTTATATCTCTCTATTCTCTCTCTCTTTCTCCACCCCCCCGCCCCCCCCCCCCCCCCCCCCCGACCCCCCCCCCACACAAATACTTAACCAATTAAGTCCGTCGAGTGCTATTTGCAGATGATGGTGTGGAATTGTGCTGGAGTTGTGTCCGGCCTCATTAAATGTCAGGATTAACAATACAGCAGTTGGCAATCAAGGCTGCTCTGTGGCTGTTAGTCATTAATCACCATCTGACAGTCCTGAATTGGAAACGAGGAGCCTGTTCACATGTGCTCTGTGTACCTAGTTACCCTCTTGGTAATCAGTCTCGGAAAAGTTTTCTTTGACTCCCTGCCTGCAAAGGCCTCTGTCCTGGCGAGGAGGCACAGGGTCACTGGGCTTTCTCCCCTCTCCTCCTCCTCTTCCTCCTCACTGGGAAAAGAAGTTGAGGTCCTGAAAAAACAAGGGGAGAGAGAAGCGTATTGTTTTTGGCCTGCTCTTTCCCTCTTAGGCCTGTTTTATGTAGCCTTGTTTTTATATGCTGGCCCGATGGCCAGGAAAATTCTTTTTCTCCCTGAAGAAATCCTAAAAGACAGCAGGGAGCTTGGTCCTGTTCCAAGAGCTGCTGGGGTAAGTTTGTAAAGTGCAGTCCTTCCCCAGCTGCTCAGGTGTAGACCTCTCTCTGCGAGAAGGGCCACTTGACTCATTTCAGGTATTGCTACCAGCAACTCGGGCCTGACTTCGGGCAGGTCTTCTGGATCCCTCTGCAGAATCGAGAGGAAGGACTAGTTTCTCTTTGGGGTCCATTCTCAGGACCTTGCTTTATTCATTCATGCATGCATTCAAGAAATATCTATTGAGAGCCCGTTACCTGCCAGGCACAGACTGGGCATGGAGGCTACAGCAGCAAACGCACAGGCAAAGCCTGTGCCCTCATGGTGGTTGCCTTTGCGGGGGAGATAAGCATCTGCCACAGAAACCCATATTGTGGCAGGGAAGCGCTCGAGCCCTGGACTCTCACTGTGCGTTGCCTGGCTGCCAGGCCTTTCCGGGGTGCCAATCCTGAAGCTGCCCTTCCTGGGAAAATGTTCTTATTTCAGAGCCTGCCTGACCTGGCTCCTTCTCCCCTTCAATGGTCTCCTGTCTCATTCCCTTCAGACGCTGCCTCTGTTTTTCTAGATACTGGCTATTCCCAAACATGTTGGGGTGACACTGATGTATTAACAGGGCTGTCTTCTCCCTCCATCCCTTTCCTGGGCATGGATTATGGTGTTTTTTCAGGATTTCATTCCTTAACTCCAAGGATTGACTTGAGGGCATCATTTCAGCTGCCATGGCGAGTTGGTAGAGATAGAGGTCACTGACCACCCTGTCCCCAGGGGGTCCTCTCTGCCTACCTCTAGGGTTTGTAGCCATGCCCAGAGTCCTTAGTGTGAGTCCTCTTCCGCCAGGACCTTCCTTCCTGTTCTGGACAGGGGAGGCTGACTGGAGAAGAAAGTCTTCTGAACAGCCAGACCCTGGGCCCTGGGTAGATGGCGTGCCCTCTTCCTCTCCTTCCTGATCACGGCTACTTCCATCTTGTCTGTCTCTTTCTTTCTTCCTTCCTTTTCTTTCTTTCTTTCTTTCTTTCTTTCTTTCTTTCTTTCTTTCTTTCTTTCTTTCTTTCTTTCTTTCTTTCTTTCTTTCTTTCTTTCTTTCTTTCTTTCTTTCTTTCTTTCTTTCTCTTTCTTTTCTCTCTTTCTCTCCCTTCCTCCCTTCCTTCTTTTCTTTCTTTTCTTTCGATGGGAAGACTCCCGCAAGACGCTCTTGTCGCCCAGGCAGGAGTGCAGAGGTGCATTCTTGGCTCACTGCAACCTCCGCCTCCTGGGCTCAAGCAATTCTGCCTCAGCCTCCGGAGTAGCTGGGATTATAGGCGCCCACCATCAGGCCCGGCTAATTTTTGTATTTTTAGTAGAGATGGGGTTTCACCATGTTGGTCAGGTTGGTCTTAACCTCCTGCCCTCAGGTGATCCACCCGCCTCAGCCTCCCAAAGTGCTGGGATTACAGGTGTGAGCCACCATGCCCAGGCTCTGATTACGGTTTCTATTGTTTCTTCTTTGAGTTTCACCCCCAGGTCTCTTCCCTCACCCACCTGATGACTTCAGTTCAAAGGCATTGACACATGTTTTAGCCCTTTAGTGGTTTTCAATGAATGGAACACTGCAAGCATTTGTTGATGCCCCATTGCATGACTGGCACTGTCCCAGGCACAGAGGACACACAGAGGAATAAAATGCCTTTCTTGCCTTTAAGAAACATGTGGTCCAGTGGAGGGAGAGGAGTGGCACTCCCAAAGAGAAGAACTGTCACAGAGATAAAGAGTTCAGGATATACAAAGCAAGGGGAAACCGCGACTGCTCAGGGTAAAAATGAGAGCTGTGACTGTGTGAGAAGGGGAGCAGATGCTGAGGAAGAAGGAGCAACTCACTGCTAGAGCTCAGCGTCCAGGAAACAGTGAGTGGTTGCGTTTGGCTCCTGTCATTGGTTCTGGTAGGGGCAGTGGAAAGATACATCGGGGACATCTGGGGAGGACTCAGATGCTAGGGGAAAAGTTTGGCCCTATTAGACAATGCGGAGCCAGTGAAGGCCTATGTACCTCCAAAAGTAAGAAACACGCTTTTGTATATTTCATTAAACACTGATCTTTCTGGGAGAGAGAAGCCTTGAGTTGCTCTCCAGCTTCACACTCCCTGCAAGAACGTTGTACTCATAAACTGATTTGTGTGATGATTATTTGAATTTTTGTCTCCATGAGCAACTGTCCATGCCACAGCTGTAGGAGCTGGAGAAGTTCAGGCTCTTTCCTGGGGCTGCCTTGCAACTCGCTGAGAGATCCCATCCTGCTCAGGCTCAGTCTCCGTTCCCCGGCTCCCTTGCCTTGGTGCTTAGATGCCATGCCTTGACCACCCTTTTTTTTTTTTTTTTTTGAGATGGAGTGTCACTCTATCACCCAGGCTGGAGTTCAGTGGCATGATCTAGGCTCACTGCAACCTCCGCCTCCAGGGTTCAAGCGATTCTTTCACCTCAGACTCCTGAGTTGCTGGAACTATAGGTGTGTGCCACCACGCCCGGCTAATTTTTGTATTTTTAGTAGAGATGGGGTTTTACCATGCTGTCTAGGCTGGTCTTGAACTCCTGACCTCAAGTGATCAGCCCACCTCAGTCTCCCAAAGTGTTGGGATTGTAGGTGTGAGCCATCGCACCTGGCAACCTGGACCACCCTTGGCTTCCTTTCCCACTCCCAGCTCTTTCCTCTTCTGGTTCCTCCTGGGCTTTGCTGAGTTACTGAATTTTGTCCTTCCATGAAGGCACAGCTAAAAGGGAAATCACCTTCATGACAGGGGAATCTGCCTGGGCTTCGTGTGCGGCTTTCCCCAGCTTGACACACTCTTCTCTCTGTACCTGGCTAAACCTACTCACCCATCAGGCCTCAGCTTCAATGCTGCATTCCTAAAGAGACTCTTCCTGACCTTAGTCAGGAGGGGTCCCTTGTTGTACCCTCTCCGTGTGCACTACACAACACTTTGTACTTTTTCTTTGTCACTACTACAACTTATAATTGTATATTGATTTGTTTAGTTTTGTCTCCTTATTAGTCTGTAAGCTCCATGAAGGCAGGAGCTGCATGTCTTTTCTCTCACTATTATAGCCCCAAAATCTAGCCCAGTGCCTGGCATGTAGTAAATGTTCAGTAAATGGTACTTAACAAATGAATGGATGGTCTCGGGTCCATCTGTGGGCTGGATAATCTCAGAGCATCTATCTAGTAGCTTGGGGTGGGGAAACTATAGAATTTCTCCCTTTATCTACATCTCCCTCCCTCTCTTCTTCCTTCCTTCTTTCCTTCCTTCCTTTTTAAAAAATTGAGACAGGGTCTTGCTCTGTCACCCAGGCTGGAGTATAGTGGTGCAATCACAGCTCGCTGCAGCCTTGATGTCCTGGGCTCAAGTGATCCTCTTGCATAAGCCTCTGGAGTAGGTGAGACTACAGGTGCATCACACCACACTCAGATAACAAAAATTTTTTTTTTTTAGAGATGGAGTCTTGCTATATTGTCCAGGCTGGCCTCAAACGCCTGGCCTCAAGTAATCCTCCCTCTTTGGCCTCCCAAAGTACTGGGATTACATGTGTGAACCACTGCACCTGGCCATCTTTCTTTTTTCTTTCTTTCCCTTTCCATAAGGGAGAGGGAAAGAAGAAAATGGGGAGTGAGGAGCATAGGCTCTTGCAAAGCCTCCCTCATGGCCTGGCCATGAGGGTGACAACCCTGTAACAGGGACCCAGCTTCTCCTCTGACAGAGGTACCCTGGGCTTGAAAAAGAAATCTATGAATGTTCCAAAAAGAAACAGCAAGTTCTGAACCCCACTTGCCCTCTACCCACCTGTTCCCAAAGGATTCTGAGCTTGAAACCCCAAAGAAGCTGTGGGCACCATTCTTTTCCCTAAGTATGAATGAGTTGCTGTCTGCTGGGAAGACAGGGAAACAGAAGGGGGTGGGGGAACAGAGTCTAGAGCAGGGGTGGTTTAAGGCACCAGCACAGAAGGAAAGTTAGCATTAAGAGTGCATGGGAGAGTTGGGTGTGGTGGCTCACACCTGTAATCCCAGCACTTTGGGAGGCTGAGGTGGGTGGATCACTTGAGTTCGAGACCAGCCTGGCCAACATGGTGAAATCCTGTCTCTACTAAAAATACAAAAATTAGCCAGGTGTGGTGGTGCATGCCTGTAATCCCATAATCCCAGCTACTTGGGAGGCTGAGGCAGGAGAGTTGCTTGAACCTGGGAGGCAGAGGCTGCAGTGAGCTGAGATTGGGCCACTGCACTCCAGCCTGGGTGACAGAACCAGACTCTATCTCAAAAAAAAAGGTGCATGGGAGAACACCCTCATCTCCTTACCCCTCTTTCAAAGTGCTCTCCCTACTGAGTGGACTTGAGTGAGGGGTGTAAATGAGAGTGGAAGGAGACACAGAAGTGGGCGTAGCTCTTAAGGCATGTGGGGACGAGGGAGGCTGTTAACCCTAATAGTGGCTCTCAACCCAGGCTGGTACCACCGCCAAGGGTGTCTGGATTATTTTGATGGTCCTCATGGTTGAGAGGCATTACAAGCAATTGGTGTCTTGAGACTAAGGATGCTAAACCTTCCACCCTGCACAGAAGGGTCCTGCTCAATAAAGAAGTGTCTTGCCCAAATATCAAGAGTGTCTCCTTTGAGAAATACTGTGGGGTAAGTGAAAAGCAGGGACTTTGATGCTGTATCCCTTTGGGGCCTTAGACACTGCATGGTTTCTGTCCCTAGAGCTCCTGAGTTGCATGGAGAGAAAGCAGAGAGGCCCATCCCTGACCATCAGGGCATGGGACTTAAGCTGAAGAAGAGCCTGGGTCACCATCCCCTTCTGTTCCTTCTCCACCCTCCCTCAGCGCCCCGCCGCTCTGCACAGATTTCTGGCAGGCCTGGTTCACTCAGCCAGGCCTCACTCAGCCGTGATGCCTAACTTTTTCCATATGCAAAGGCTGCTCCCGCTTCAGAAACATGAGAGAGGGCCGCGGGAGATGCACAGCCAGAGGGTCTGTGGTGGAGGTGAGGGGCGGCCTGGGGAATGGGAAAGGTTTTTTTGGGGGGTGTCACCATGTGGGGAAGTGCTGGGGGAAGTCCACGGCAACACGTTCTAGCCTGTTTGGAGGCCGGCTGTTGGCACCAGGAGAAATCCATCCCGCAGAGCCAACCCTCATTAATCATCCGGGCGGCTGAACTGCCAGCTCCTTTCAAGATCTTTCAAGAAGGGTTTTCACCCAAAATAGAGTTGAAAATGTGCTGGGCCCTACTCAGAATCTCATCAGTCTGGGCATTATGGGAAGTGTCAGGCGGACTGTGACAGACAAGGCCCACTCTGTTCAAGGGGTCCTGACTCCCACAGCCTGTCATATCAAGCGCCTGATCAAATTTGACAGCTTCATTTGTACCTACAGAATAGATAAAAGGGGCTGTTCATTGAAACAAATGGAGGGGAAGGGGTGGGGGAGGGAAGGGAGGTGAGAGTGAGAGGGAACGTGTGTGTGTGTGTGTGTGTGTGTGTGTGTGTGTTGGGGGAAGAATGGCACTGGGGAAGGGGCAGGAAGGGGAAGATTATGGTGAGGGGTAAGGGGTGCCAAGAAGGATTCTGTCTAAGATCATTTTCTTCTCCAATACTTTCAAAGAAGGGAGAGGGGTTGAGGGTGGCAGGTGAGTATCAAGAGGGGACAGGAGTGAAGGCCCTATCTGTCAGTGTGACCATCACGAGCCTCCTGAGACCTCCTCTCTGTGCTGTGTGCCCTGAAGCAGTCACAGAGCCAGGAGGGTGGGCCCTGGGGACAGGGGAGCCCACAGTGAGTGGTGGGACTAGGGGAGTCGGGCCTGTCAAGCATGACACAGGTTTCAATTGCAGGCCCCATGCTACCTGTGCAGAGAACCTTACCTTTCTCCGTGGCAGGCTTGAATTGTGCCCCTTCTCTGCAGTGAGGCTGTTGCCCCTTCTTTGGCCAGGTTGCTAGGTAGCTGCACCTCTGTGTGTGGCCCTCAAGACCTGAATTCCTTGTTATACTTAGGGCGCCTTTGTGCTCTCCGCACACAGAAGCTGGTTTGTGTGAGTGGGAGAGGTGTCCCCCAACACAGCTTGCACTGTCCCGCCTTGGGCCTGGCTCTGGCTGCCCCACTGGCCTCGAAGACCTCTCCTTTCTCCTCTGGGACTGAGTGAATGATGATCCCTTCCAGCTCCGAGGATGCTCTAAACATCTTGTACTTTTTGTGGGTCCCCTTCACTTGTGATCGTACTTTACTTTGCATAACTAGTATGTGCTTGTACGGATTTCCCTATTGATTGTAAACAGTTTGATGTTTGGGGCATGTCCTGTGCATCTTCCATCCTCCAATAGCATTTAGCACACATAATAGGTTCTTCAGAACTGCTTTTGATTGACAATTAGCATTCCACAAGTATATGCTCACTGTAAAGTCTCATCTGTGACCATCAGGAGGTGAGCCTGCGATCAGGGGATTGAAGGGCTCCTTTCCGATCTATGGTCTTTAGAAGAGAGGGCCAGAGGTTAGCAGGGCTCCCCCTATCCTACCCCCAGCCACGTGGCACCTTTGGAAGATTTAGAAGAAGGCCCCCTTCCAAGCTGATGCAGTGCCAGGTCCAGTGTCTGTGGAGCTCCCAGTTGTTCCCTTGGCCAGATGCTGTCCTGTGGGGCATCACCTGCACAATAGTACATGGAGGGTGGCCCTGGCCACAGGTAGACAGGTTTTTATAGCCAAATAGCCTTGGTAGGAATCTTGCCTCTACTGCTTACTGGTTTTGTGGCCTTAGGCAAGATACATCCAACAATAGACTTGCTGCAGAGAATTGTTGCCAGGATTCAAGGAAAGCTTCTATGCAAAGTGCTCAGCACAGTGCCTGGCACACAGCAAGCGCTCAATAAATGTTAGAGAAAGAAAAAGGCTCATATCTGGTCTGCGATGCTCAGACTTCTTCATCTGAACTTACAGCAGCACTCTATTGACAGCTCTTGTTTGTCAGTGACCATGGATCATTATCACTTTGTATCAGTCCTCTGCTTTTTGTAAGTTTCACAGATGCAAGCATTGTTAGAGTCCAATACATCGAAGATGTCTATCCTTCTCGTTAGGAGGGCTTGCCAATATGCTGCCTCCATGCTCAAATAGGTGGTCCTTTGCAAGCCACCAGGTGGAGGTCTCAGTACTACAAAGTATGCAGAAGGTCACAAATTTCTATGAACTTCAGGGTCTCATAGGCCTGAGCCTTCTGTCCTAACCTTAGTGGAGCCAGCCTAGTCTGGCTACAGCATTCCATCCCCAGATGCACCTGTGTTTCCTGCAATTTCAGATGTAAGCGTTTAAGCTTTCTCCAGGTAGATGGGGCTCAGTGGGTTTGGAAGGGCTTCTGTTTGGTAAGGTCTGGGAAGCAGAGCGGAGGAGAGAAAAATGACCACAGACAGGGTAGTATCGAAGCTGCCAAGACAACAGCTGGGGTGGACTCACCTCCAGGCCTCCTTCTCCTCTGGGCACCAGGGAGAAGCAATGTCCCACCCTTGCAGTTAGGCGGGGCCATGGGACCAGTGCTGGCCAGAAGATTATGAGCAGAGGTGACATATGTCATTTTTGGCCTGCAACATGTGATTGTTCACGTGAGATGTTCTGGCTCTTCCTCTGTGTGTGTTCCTCTGCCAGTCGGTGGGCCTGATTAATTATGTGGGCCTGATAAATTATGTGGCACAGTTGATGCTTTCTGATGCATTGGTTTGGTTAGACTGAACTCCAGTCCCCAGTTACTAAGTCAAACAAGAATCTAGGTGCTTCTGTGAAGGAATTTTGCAAATGTGATTGAAGTCCCTAATCAGTTGACTTTAAGTTGATCAAAAGAGAAATGACCTAGGGTGGACCTAACCTAATGAAGCAAGCCCTTTAAAAGGGGGCTTAGGCCCTCCTTGCTCTCAGAGACTCCACATGGCTCAAGCCAGCAAGGTGTCTTGTGATGCTGGCTTGTGATCTTCCCTTCCTGTCTGCCTGCCCTACAGACTTCCAACTCACTTAGCTAGCCATGATTGTGTAAGTGAACACCTTGAAATAAATGACTCCATATATTACTGCTTCTGCTTCTCTGGTTGAACACTGACTGATAGAGATCCCCGTCAATCCTCAATGGATACACAGTATAAGTGGAAAAAAAAGAAAGAGGCCTTTGTTGTGTTAAGCCACTGAGATTTGTGTGTTAATTCGTTACCACCGTATAACCTAGCCTATACTCTTGATTACTGCTATGGCATTAATAGAGTCCTTAGCACATTATCTCTCTCTCTCTTTTTTTTTTTTTTGGAGACAGGGTCTTGCACTGTTGCCCAGGCTGGAATGCAGTGGCACAATCATGGCAAACTACAGCCTTGACCTCCCCGGGCTCAGGTGATTCTCCCACCTCAGCTTCCTGAGTAGCTGGGACCATAGGCAAGCACCACCAAGCCTCTCTAATTTTTGTATTTTTTGTAGAAATGGGGTTTTGGCATATTGCCCAGGCTGGGCTCAAACTCCTGGCCTCAAGTGATCCATCCACTTCAGTCTCCCAAAGTGTTGGGATTACAGGTGTGAGCCAATGTGCCTGGCCAGTGTGGGCTAAGATATAATGTGATATCTTAGTTTATACACCAATCTCCCATTTGACTGCAAACTCCTTGTGGCAAGGCCAGTATCTCCTCCATCTTTTGAATTCCCAGAGCAGACCGAAATACTTAGTAGGTAGTGGGTGGTCTGTAAATGTTTACTGAATGAGTCAAACCCAATGCACTGACCAGCATCTCAGCTCTTGTTTGGGGCAGGACCAATTTCATTTGAATTGTTCACAGTCAACTGGTCCTAACACACACAGGCACAGCCAGAACTTTCCAGGGAGCAGGCACCCTTATTCCATTTATCCGTAGCATCTAGGCCTACCAACATACAAAGTCTGAAGCTGCTTGGCTAAGTGTAAAGAGTTTTAGAGTCAGAACCATATTAGAATCCTGGCTTCATGCTCTTTAACTGTGAGATCTTGGGCAATTTTTTTTTTTTTTTTTTTTTTTTTTTTTGAGACAGAGTCTCACTCTGTCACCCGGGCTGGAGTGCAGTGGCGGCTCACTGCAACCTCTGCCTCCTTGGTTCAAGTGATTCTCCTGCCTCAGCCTCCTGAGTAGCTGGGATTACAGGCATGCGCCACCATGCCCAGCTAATTTTTGTATTTTTTTTGTAATTTTATATTGTAATTTTGTATTTTTAGTAGAGACAGGGTTTCACCACATTGGCCAAGCTGGTCTCGAACTCCTGACCTCAGGTGATCTGCCTGCCTTGGTCTCCCAAAGTACTGGGATTACAGGCATGAGCCACCGTGCCCAGTCTTGGGCAATTTACTTAACCTCTGTAAATTTTAGTTTTCATATAAAGAGAAACCAAAGGTTTGTTTTAAGAATTAAATGTCCAGTATATATTTGTATATTTAACTGTGTCATGGTACACACAAAATGATGCTTCCTGAGACGCCCTAGGGTGGGCCTGACCTATCCTTTCTGTATTTTTGGTGGTGCCCATGTTTGAAGCAGGAAGAGCACAGCCACAATGATTCCTGTGTAAACTGACTACAAACCTACATTATAGCTCACACCATGCATGCACATACACACACCCAGGAGAGCAAACAGGATAAGGGACATGCAAGGGAATTCTCCAAATTGCTGTTTTCATTCTATACTTTGGCTCTGATTGGAAATCCAGAAGAGTCATTTTATTTTGTGTTCCAAAGAGCTGTGGAGATACCCACTGCCCATTCAGAGCAGAGGTTCCCCAAACTGTGGTATAATTTTTGTCTGCTTTCCCAACCTCCCTCCCTCCCTCCCTCCCTCCCTCTCTTCCTTCCTTCCTTCCTTCCTTCCTTCCTTCCTTCCTTCCTTCCTTCCTTCCTCTCTCTCTCCTTCCTTCCTTCATTCCTTCTTTCCTTTCTCTCTCTTTCCTTCCTTCCTTCCTTCCTTCCTTCCTTCCTTCCTTCCTTTCTCTCTCCTTCCTTCCTTCCTTCCTTTCTCTCTCTCCTTCCTTCCTTCATTCCTCTCTCCCTCTCCTTCCTTCCTTCCTTCCTCGCTCTCTCTCCTTCCTTCCTTCTTCCCTTCCTTCCTCTCTCTCTCCTTCCTTCCTTCATTCCTTCCTTCCTTTCTCTCTCTTTTCTTTCTTTCTTTCTTTCTTTTCTTTCTTTCTTCTTTCTTTCTTTCTGTCCCTTCCTCCTTCCCTTCCTCCCTCCCTCCCTTCCTTCTTCCTTCCTTCTCTCTCTCTCTCTCTTTTCTTTCTTTCTTTCTTTCTTTTCTCTCTCTCTCTCTCTTTCTTTCTCTCTCTCTCTCTTTCTGCCCCATTTTTCAAAAGCAATGAAAATGGCTTTTGGCTATGAAATGGCCAAAAGCCTACAATGGCTGTAGGCTATGAAAAATCTGATTCTTTTTGTAGACCTTGATTTAACCTCACAGCAGTCTCAAAATTATTTTAAATAATTCTTAACCCACTTAAGCACGCCGACATAGTCTCTGAAATCCCTACATCACCCTATACTCAGCATTGCATCAAATTAAATTAAAATTTAATAATTCACTTTGTTGGAGTCAGTTCTTTGGGTGAAAAAATCCACATTGCAATATTCTTCCTGTGTTCCAGCTGGGCACGGTGTCTAATGCCTGTAATCCCGTCTCTTTGGGAGGCTGATGCGGGCAGATCGTTTGAGCCCAGGAGTTCAAGATCAGCCCGAGCAAGAGGGCGAAACATTGTCTCTACAAAAATTACAACAACAAAAAATTAGCTGGGCATGGTGGTACGCACCTGTAGTTCTAGCTACTCGGGAGGCTGAGGCGGGAGGCTGAGGCAGGAAGATTGCTTGAGCCCCAGGGGTGGAGGTTGCAGTGAGCTGAGATTGAGCCACTGCACTCCAGCTTGGGCAACAGAGTAAGACCATGTCTCTCTCTCTCTCTCTCTGTATATATACACTCCCTACCTACTCATTGCTGAGGTGAAGTCATGAGCCTTCTTTTCCTGGGTCTTCTCTGTTTGCTGTTCTGATAGGAAATTTAGAGTTGCATCTGATGAGGGCCAAAGACAGAGCATCCTAAGCAACTCTCACCATCATAATGCTTCACTCTTCCAATATTTTAGAAGATCATAGAATCTTCCAGTTAGAAAGGCCTTAAAGATTATAGGGCCCAACGACTTGATTTCAGAAATGGGATAATAGGTTCAGAGAGACTAAGTGACTTCTTCAAAGCCACATGGCAATTAGGTTTTGAAACCAGAACATAATCTAGGTTCTCTGACTCATTTCAATGCCTTTTCTAGTACATGCATAGTGACTAGATGTTCTGGACTTTCCAGGAGAGCCCTAAAGCTCATCAAAGTACACGTATACCATTTGTCTCCATTTTGAAGTTCATAAAACATGGTCACTTTCAGCTGGGCACGGTGGCTCACGCCTATAATCCCAGCACTTTGGGAGGCCGAGGTGGGCAGATCATGAGGTCAGGAGTTTGAGACCAGCCTGGCCAACATGGTGAAACCTTGTCTCTACTAAAAATACAAAAAATAGCCAGGAGTGGTAGTGTGCACCTGTAATCCCAGCTACTCAGGAGGCTGAGGCAGGAGAATTGCTTGAACCTGGGAGGCAGAGACTGCAGTAAGCAGAGATTGCGCCACTGCACTACAGCCTGGGCAACAGAGCAAGACTCCGTCTTGGAAAAAATTATAATATATATATGGTCTCTTCCTTTTCTCTCAGCCAACAGGTTCAAATTATTTTCTCTTAAGAAAAAGGCAACCCAGTTCATATGTAATCTAAATCTACTAGCAGCTTTTTCTGTTTTAGGAAGTGTTAATAATGCTGGTGATATGCTACCATCCCAGGAAAACCTGGAAAGGTATTTTTCATTTAGGAAGACGTACCAACCATTTCCATGCTGGGAATGCTGTGGGGGAGGTATAAGCTGATTAGGGAGAGAGTGGGTAGAAGAAAATTCAGATGTGTTTATATAGCCTTAATTAAGCCTGTTGCTTGATCTGCTCCAGAAATGGAAATTACTGACTCAGGGGCTCAGCCTTCTCATCACTATAGAATGAGAACTTCACCCATCTTCAAAAGAGCATGGGCTTAGGAGGAATTGGGAGTCCCAGGTTCCCTATATCAGCCCCAGTGAGCTCTCCCTCTTCCAGCTCCTGTGGCTGGCACGACCATCTGATCTGCACAATTAGCGCCTTATTATATCCTATCCTCTTCTCCACTGTCTGCACAGAATGATTTAGCACTTTCTCAGATCAGCAGAAACGCAGTTATGCATAATGCAATCTTGCTCCCTGTCTCACGGGCGCATCTTGTCTCCCCCAGCTCAATGGGGCAGGAAGTTTGTCTGAATTTTCTTCTGCATCTCATGGTATCCAGCATTGTGCTGGGCACCTAACAAGAATTCTGTAAATTCTGTTTGCTTCGATGATGGCCACCTGGAAGTGAAATCCTCAAATAGTTGGGACTATTTTCAAGCTGCCATTTCTCAATTTTGGTCATTAGCTACATCTTTTGTCAAAACATGAAATGTACAAGTGGAAAGAAGGCGGTATCACTCTCTGCAATAGAGGTCACCCCACCTTCTTCTCTGTAAAGGTGGAAACCAGCTGTTGGTTTATCAATTTACCGCAATGACACCCCCTGCCCTACCCTGGACTCCAGGAGTGGCTCTGCTTATGTTTTTCTCCTTACTTCGCGTCAGCATTTCCCTCTTCTGCCTCTCCCTCTGCTGGGGGCCTTTCCTGAACTTGGACTCAGGGGCTGACAGC
Source organism: Hylobates moloch (assembly GCF_009828535.3). Lineage (NCBI taxonomy): Eukaryota > Metazoa > Chordata > Mammalia > Primates > Hylobatidae > Hylobates > Hylobates moloch. The sequence continues at coordinate 42,474,663 of NW_026652297.1, read as the reverse complement.
GGGTTTCGGGGGACTGTCGGAGAAAATGTGGGCATGCTGAGTGTCACAATAGGGCGGGATTTGTCCAGGGGCCATGGTGCGTCTCCACTGACCTTGGAACCGAGTGACCAGGGACAACCGAGGAGAGGCAGTTTCCTTCCCTCTCCCGGCTGCAGGTTTTTAATGTCTTCTTTGTTGGTCCGGGCCACTGGAGACTGAACTGAAGGGAGAGACTTTAGGCTGTTCCCTCCCTCCTGGACAAAATGGTGCATGCTTTTCCTGTTTAAACAGGGCGCAGTTGTGAAGTGCCCTGACTTCGCACACACCAAGGCCCGGCAACGGCTGCAATAAATCAATAGGAAAATAGAAGCTGCCAGTTAGACTAAACAAGTGCATTTGCAAAGACGGCTAGCCCTCATTAATCACTCTGACAGTCCTAAAAACACATTTCCCCTTTAATGACTGTATTTGGATAATCAGTGCTTTTTCCTCCTCAGTCAGAGTTTGAGTAACAGACAGCTGGTGTTATTACAGCCATTGGGGAGGGAGTGCTGGGATTAGGGTCCACGAAGAGCCATCCACTGGAGGTCTCCGAAAAAAAAAAAAAATGAAAACCGGGTTGGCTGCAAAGCTGTTGTTATGCAATAATGAGGGGGAGCTTTGTACTGCCATTGACGGCTCCCGGGCAGCCATGTGCAAAGTTCCCCCCAAACCTCGACACCCACCTGCATTATGTGAATACAAAGGCTTCATGTTGGGTTTTATGAGCTTTGGCAGATTTAACTGGGGTTGGGGAGGCAGGAGGCTCTCTGGCAGGGAGGTAAGAAGATGGGTTGATGTGATTTGGCTTTGTTTCCTTTAGGTGACTTTGGCTTTCAGGAGAAAGTTTGAAACCCGGCACATTCCTCTTTATAAATGATGTAACACATTAATGCACAGCACATTATGAAAATGGTAATTCAAACCCATAATGCTCCAAATTAAACCATACATTATCGGATGCACTCAACCATCTATTTTGCAAAAAGACAGGATGAATGAAATCAAATCAAACAGAAAACTGGAGTGCAGCTTCCCCTACAGAATGATTAATAAAGTGTAGAGCCACAGGATTATTGTAAGATGAATTCCACCGTAACCCAGACATACATCAGGAGGGAGTTAGTTCATATACCCAGAGATACAATCACAGTATGCTAGGTAGGGCAGAGCAATTATGGCTGCAGAAAGATGGGGAAGGGCCCCACACCTCCCGCTTGGGCTATGAATTTCTTAGGAGATGGGTTTGCGGGTGTACAGTTGGGAAGTTAAAAACTTAACACCACATGATTTTGTTTGAGTCCAGCCTATATCCGAGGGTGAGTCTTTCCCCTCTTTCTCCTCCTCCCTTCCTCCCATGGCTGCCACAAGGCCACAAAAATAACCAGGCAAGAGGTGTGAAAATAGGACCTGGAGCCAGGAACATCCAGTGTCTCAAGTTCCAGCCCTGTGGCTTCCACCCTTCCTGGTGCTTTGGGAACACCGGCCCCATTTCTGGCACCTGGGAGAGATTAGGAGAAAGAGGCAGAGGAGGGCTGGGAAGAGAAGGAGGTGGAGAAATGGAAGGTGGAGGTGACCCTCAAAGAAAGGGTTGCTGGAGGCATTAATTATGCAAATAAGCACTGGATAGGGGAGCACCACCTCCATTAAGATGGCAACTTTGTTTAATGGGAATTAAGCTATTGAAAGTAACAAACTTTCATCAGCTTATTAAAACTGCCACATTTCTTAGGTGAGGAGAGCCATCTTTTCGGAGTAGAACTGGACACTCCAGACTACATGACCTGCCCTTTGCGGCCACAATGGTAGTTGGGGGCAGCCTATTCCAACCAGGCCCAACAGTGAACTTCCCAGTCACCAAAGGCCACCAATACATTTTATGGGGAAAACTCTGTAGTCTAAAGAGTTCTCTAACTGCATTCTTACACCTAAGGTATAAGCCAAACACCTTTTAGAACAGTTTCTTTTGGTATAGGGAATTTGCTGGTTGTGCGTCCCTTCCTTCTTTCTTCCCAACAAGAGGAGCCCTTTGGTTTTTAGATAGGCTTGAAGTGTAAGAAAGAAAAGTTTAAGTCGCCCTACAGAGGGAGCAATTTCCATCATTTTTAGCAGGCATTAAAAAACATGGTGAGGGGCTGGGTCTCTGAAGGAAAGATGGCAAAGAAATAATAAACAACGAACAAAACAACAGAAAAAGAAACAATAAAGCCACGAGTCGCTACATTTAGTTCTTTTAAAAATTCGGGCCAGATTGAACCCCCAGAAATTGGATAATGCTGGTTTCCTAGGAAGACCCTGATCTGGTCTCAGGGCACTTTCTCTAATTCGGGTTTCCCAGTGCCCAGTGGTAGGAGCAGCCCAGGATCCCTTTCCTTTTGCTAGATCCAAAAATTTGGACACACACACACACACACACACACACACACACACACACACACGCCCTGTCTGTCGTCGAGTTTGTGGACAACCAAAAACAGCGCAGAGAAATCAGCCTCACCCTATGCACTGCACTTGACCTCGGGCCACAGACGTTTCAAAAGCATGCACCTTTCGGAGCACGATCTCCCAAGTCGCATTCCTTACAGAAAACGCAAACAGCACGACCCCAACGACAGATCCCACGAGGAGCGCGGCCAGGAAGCGGCGCAGGAGGCGGTTTTGCAGCGCGTCCCAGTGGCCCCGTGCGCCCAGGCCCTTGCGCAGGGAGCGAGCGCCCCTGGCCCGATGGAGCAGGGTCCTGGCGTCGGGCAGCCGAAGTCTGAGCCGCCGGGCCTTGGCGGGCGCACCCCGTTCTCGCTGCTGGGGGTAGGGCAGCGAGTCTGCATTGGGCTGGACGTGGCTCGGCCTCCCAGAGCTGTCCCTTCTCTCCTCCCGCCTTGGACACTCGCGCAGGGCCTGTCTTCGGCACAGGGGGCAGGCTCCCTGGACAACACGTCAGTAAACAGCACCCGCCCTCTCTTGCTCGAGGATGCAGAGGCCAGTGCCAGTCGTGCGAGCTCAAGAAAATGGACGAGCCAGGCCCAGGGGCCCGGCTCCTCTGGACTGAGAGTGGCTTCAAGGTCCCGAGTCATCGTCGCATCTTCTCAGCAAAACCCAAACCCTGTTTCGAAGTTTCCGGGGCACAGATGACCCAGGTCGACAACCCAGTGATGGCTGAGGGGAGCCCCCAAGCCTTGAGAAGCAACCCTCTCAGCAGGTGCCTTTACCCTCTGGTCAGGAGAGAGGAAACGCCCCACAAAAACAGCAGGTAGGAATCCTTCACGTTCAGAAGATGGGAAGAACCAAGGTGCCGTCGGGGCTAGTGCGGGCTGCGGCTTCTCTCCAAGGCCTGTCGCTCGTCTTCCTGCCACCAGGTGGCGCCAAAGGCATGTGGTCTCTGCCCGCCAGGCCGCCGGGCTCCAGGACTGCGCTGCTGGAGTCTCTGCCGGAGCCCTTGGTGCTGGGGTCCTAGGGTCCCTTCTTAGCCCCCTTAGCACGTCGCATCTGGGCCCAAAGGAAAATCCACTTTTACACACACCCTCCACCCTGGCCCCAGGAAATGTCAAGGTCTTTGAAGTGAGGCTGGGAGCTACATAACCAACTGGGGAAAAAAAATTAAAAGGTGGTTTTATGTTATTTGTAATGTGTTGGCAGAAGTTTTGTTTTTTCTCTCCCATTTCTTGAGGAAAGGCATTAAACTCGTCCTTGAACGGAAATCACAGAAGGAAACCATAAGGCATTTTAAACAAGGATAAAAGAAGGGCATCTGCTTAGGTGTCTGGAAGAGGGTGGGCGAGGCAAGAGAGAAGCACACCACGGTGTGAATATAGCCAAGTATTCCATTTATTAACAAAATAAGTCTTACCAAGGGAGAGCTCTGTTCGTCCCAAATAGGCCCCGCAGCCCCCGCGCTGCCGCATCAGACCAGAAGGAGGGAGGAGTGGGGAGAAGACCCCAGTCGCTGCGGGGTCTACTCTGGGGGCTCTGCCGGGCCAGGCCTAGGAGAAGGCGGGGGCTGCTGTGATCCGAGAGCTCCCTGACGCCCCAAACTTCCCCGAACGCAGCTAACGAGCTCCTGATGTCCGCTGACATCGCCACCGGTCTGCTTTGGAGGGATCTAGCGAGAGTCACCTACCCCACCCCTACTGCCAGGGGAGGGGTCGTTGCCCCCACGAGGGAGAGAAAAACAAGGACTATAAAGCACTTCGCAAAATGTAAGGGGCCGGCTTCGCGCCAGCGGGGCCTTCTGGGACTTTGAATTCAACCAGGTGAGCGCTCCAGGTGCCCCGACAGGCGCACTGTGGCCACTGGGTGTTAGGGGCGGGAGTCTGGAAGGTGACGGTAGACGGCAAGGCTCTGTCAGGCCACTTGGGTCTCTCTGGGGGCGAGCCTACTGGTAGGGTCAGGGCTCTCCGTGCTGAGAGCAAGGTAGGGGAGCAAGGCCCTACTTTTGGGGGGCAGGGTCCAGACCAAGGACCCTATGCGCGGAGGGTGGCGGGGGAGGAGTCCCGGAGCAGTGTACCAGGTCAATAGAGCTCCAGGGCCCCTGCCACCCAGGTGGCCCCCTCCACCCCCAAAATGAGTTACAAAAAAAAAAAATCTCCTCTCTGTTACTTGTACAACAAAGGAAAAAACAAAACAAAACAAAAAACAAAAATAGAACCTCAAATGGAAGGAAACAAGAGGGAATGAAGGGGTAAGAGGGAAAAAGAGAAGGGGGAAACGCAGTTTTAAGTTAAGACTCATGCAAGAAACTCCCTAGGAAGGGAAAACAAAACGTCTAGAAGAACCCAAAGACCCCAACTCTCCCTCCTCTCCCTAAAACCAAACCAATCAAAACCAAAAAAAGAGGAAAAGGAATAAAAAATGTAAAACTTATATCTAAGAAAAAGAAAATAACAGAAAGGAAGAGGGGCGAGGATCATGTCGTTATTTGTGGGATTAATATTATTATTTGGGGGAACACAGACTTTTTGCATACCATTGACTCATGTGGGCCGTTAATGCACTTATATTCCCAGCTTGTAAGCTAACATTACAGTAAATAAATACACAGTCCGGTGGGGAAGGGCTGGGCGGGGAATCCCGGCAGGGTCAAGCAGTAGTGGAGGTTGCAGCGGCGACGGCAGGTGGGGAGGGAGGAGGAGGGAGAGGGAGGAGGGTGAGGGGGCTGGGGTGGAGGAAGAGCTGTAGTTACTGGTATCCCAGCGCCGAGGCTGAAGCTAGTCTCTGTCCATACAGCGCGTATGGCGAGTAGTAGGGTCCGGCTGTGGGGAGGGACGGCACGGCCAGGCCCCCAGCTGTGGATAAGTGGCTCTTGCTATAGGGGTGGTACCGGCTTAGCCCCAAAGTGTGTGGACTCCGCAAGGACAGCGACCCGGGGCTGCCGGGGGCGGCGGGCGGGGGGAGGTGCAGATGGCAGGAGGCGGCGGCGGCGGCGGCGGCGGCGGCGCTGCCCAGGCCCGAGGCCCCGGGGTAGGCGGCCAGAAGTTTCTCGGCTCCTGGCAGGGCCGTGTGGGTCCGTAGGTGGCTGAGCAGCTCCTCGGAGGTGGCGAAGCGCTTGTCGCACGGCCCACTGGCCGCCACCCAGTTGCAGCTGTGCGGCAGCGGTTCGTTCTGCAGCATGAAGCCGTAGGTGTAGAGCGGGTGGCCGGGGAGTGCGGCCTGGGCGGCGCTGGACGAGAGCGCGGCGGGCTGCAGCGGGTGCCCGGGGTACACCAGCGGGTAGCCCCCCGCCTTCAGGCTGGGCCCGGCAGGGTCGTGCGCGCTGCAGGTGGAGCAGCTGGAGCCGCCGAGGTGCGAGGCGCTGTGGTAACCTCCCAGGCAATAGGGGTCGCGGCATAATCCCTGCAGGAAGGAGGGCGGGGAGGCCCCGGTGAGCGGGCTGGAGCTTGGGGGCTTGCCCGGCGGCAGGCCCAGGCCCCCAGACAGTTGGCCTCCCACGAGGCCGGACTTGCTAGGATCCAGGCCAGGCACGAACTGAGACGGGTAGCCGGCGTAGGCGCCCACGATGGAGCCGTGGTAGCCAATGCTGGAGGGCGGCAGCGGGAACACCGAGTGGCCCGGCTTGTAGGGAGACACCGGCGCCACATGGCCGGTCCCCACCAGCGCCGAGGGCGGCTCGGACTTGCGCCCGGAGGCCCCGGACTCGGCGCCACCGTGCGCCCCGGACTCCCCACCGCCGCCGCGGCTCACGGCTGCCGGCTCCGGGCTGGGCTTGGGCTCCTGGTCTTTCTTGTCCAGCTCCCCGCCGCCAACCCCGCCGCTGTTCTTGCAGTCAGAGTGGTGCGGGGAGCCGCCGCGGGAGCCGCCGGGCGACGACGAGGACGAGGACGCGGAGACCGGCGCTCCATGCGGGGGAAAGGGCGGGCAGGCGGCGCTGGGGACCCTGAAGCCCGCCTTCTCTCCCGGGGACGAGGAGGACGAGGAGGAGGTGGAAGACACCGAGGAGGAGCCGCTGTCTTTGCGGGAGTCGCCGCCGCCGGAGCCCTTGGAGTAGGGCTTGAAGCTGGACTTGTCCTCGGCCGGGGAGTCCCCCAGCTGCTTCAGGGCCGCGGCCGCGGAGGCAGCGCCCGGGGCTGAGCGGCCAGGGTCCTTCTCCGCTCCCAGCCCGTTGGCCGCCGCCGCCACCGAGTTGAGCTTGGAGGAGGGCGGCGGGTCCGGCTTGCCGATCTGCGAGCAGGTCTGGGCCAGCAGCGCCAAGGGGCTCTTCTTGGCGTCCAGCTGTGGGAGAGACAAGCAGGGGGAGGGAGAAAGAGTGAGACTCTGAGGCCTGCGGGGAGAGCGGGGGCGCCCGGGGAGCTGGCCGGCGGCGCCACGGGGCGGGGCGGGCCTGGGGAGAGGGTCTGCGAGCGAGGGCCGGGCCGGGCGCGGCAGCTGGCAGAACTGCGCCCACACTGCCTCTGGGTCCCGGGGTGCGCCGCAGGCCCTGCGGAAGGGGTTCACCCAGGACCCCTGAGGGAGAAGGTGACGTCTCTGGAGTCGGGGCTGTGACTCGCCACTTCCCTCTAATGTCCCCCTCCTCCAGGCCCAGGAAAAAACTTATTCCTTTAGTTTGGGGGAACTTCGCTTGGGACGGGTTTCTGGCGATGGCGCCGCGGGGCAGGAGCGGGGAACGCGGATTCTAAAGGAGGGGCTGCAGTTGGCGCTCTCTCCGTAGCCCCTCCCTCCCGGGGAGGGCACCCAGGGAAGAGGCAGGAAGAAAGACCCGGGATCGGGAGCGCCCGGGCGCCGTGCGCCCTCACCGGATGGTACAGAGGCGGAGTGGGACCCGGGCAGCCAGGGCTTCAAAGAAAACAGCCCGGCGTGGGGGCGGGGCGGGGGGGGGGGAAGACCCAATAGAGATCACCTCCTGGCTGGAAACTGGGCACCAGAGGAAAAGTAAAGGACCCAGAGGGGACTCCAGGAGCAAATCCAATCCGAGAGAAAACACGGAGCTCCGAAGGGCGAGCGTGGAAGGAGACCCTTCCACGGGGAAGCCTGGGGAGGCCCTGGTGGGCTCTGATCCCTCGGTTTTCTTCCCCTCCTCACTCAGCCCGCCGGCGTGACCAGACTTGGGCGTCGCACCGAGCCCCGGGGCGCAGGGAGCTGGGTCAGGGTCCCGGTCGCGGTGGGAGGAATGGGGCCGGTGTCGGGGGGGCAGCGGCCGGGGACTGACCTCAATGGGGCTGACGGGAGTGGAGGACAGCGGCTGCAGGTACTCCGGGTGCAGGAGGTGACCGGTGTGAGCGCTCAGCATCTTCAGGACCCTGATCGGGAGCCGGTTCGCCTGGCGCAGGGGGTCCGCCGGTGGCAAGAGGGACACCGCTGCCGGCACCGCCGGCCTCTTCCCGCCGCCGCCGCTGCCGCTGCCGCTGCCGCTGCCGCTGCCGCTGCTTTCGGGTGTCCTTGGGTTAGATCCAGCGGGCGAATCGCTCATTTGGAGGAGGCAGCGCCGCTGGGGGGGCGGGGAGGGCGGGGGAGCACCGGGGAGGCGAGCTCCCGGGGCGGGTGGGCTCGCTCCGCAGCGTCGATCGCGGTGCAGCGGGCGCTGCGCCTCCTCGCCGCCTCCCCTCCTCCACCGACGCCGCCGCAGCCGCCACAGCCGCTGGCCCCGGCTAGCAACACAAAAACCTTCGCCTTCCGCGAGCCGCACGTCAAATAGCCGCGATCGGCAGCCACACTTCAAAGGGATCGCCGCGCCCGCCCAATCGCAGCTCTCGCCGGGACCCCGGGGCGGGGAGAGCGGCGGGCGGAGGCCTGCTCCATCGGTGGGCGGGGAGAGCCTTAAAGGGGCCGCGCTGCGCGCTGCCGCTGCCTCGGTCTCGGCCGCTCCCGGAGTTCCTCCCCTCCCCCCGACTGGGCCTTCCTCGCCCTGGGGTCCCGCCTGGGACGGGACTTCTCCGGGACCCTGAGCTCTGCGCCCCGTCCTCCTTTCCTGTCGTTCTGTCTCCTCTCTCCCTTCTCACCACTGGGTGGGTGAGGGGTGATGCTGGCGGGGGCTGTAACCCCGTCGGCCGTGTGTGTCCGAGTTGGGGTGGGGTGGGGTGGGGTGGGGGGTGGGAGGGATCGCACGGCGCTGCCTCTGGGAAGCTGAAGTCCAAGCCTCTCCCAGAGGCCGCCTGGGGGCAGGCCTCGCCTCGGGAGCCCGGGTCCTTCTCCAGAGCTGCTCGGGCTCTCCTCGGCCCCACTCTCCTTCCCCTACTTGGCCTCCCCTTGGTGTGTTCACTTGGAAGCGCCTGAGCCTCGGAGGCACCCACTGTTCTCGGGACGCGGCGTAGGCACTTCCAACTACTTTGAGCCCGTCCTGTCTGAAGCCTGCAAGTTTGTCTCCCTTCTGAAGGAGTGACATGGACGGCGACCAAGCGCGGGACCCCAGGCTGTGCGCGCTGTGCCTGCGCCATGCGTTAGAGTCTCGGTGTCTGGTGTGTTACAGGCTTCTCACCGTGTCCTGTTGAGGGGCGTAAAGTTCCTCACTGTACAGCGCCCAGCTCCTACGAGGAGAGACCGACATCACGGGCGAGGCGTGTGTCCCTGGATGGGGGGATCTCTCTCTAAGCGCTGCTGGGCGACACAACCCCCCCGCCCCCCCATCCTTCTCATTCCGGGGAAAAAGCACTAGCTTTCCCCAGGGAAATTTCGGGATAAAAACTTTTAATTAAAAATAACAAAACCCTTCCCGACTCCCTGCGCCTTTCTGATAAAGTGTGCATTGCTAGCTTCTCCCTGGGCAGAGATTTCACGTAGTCATACTCCTGACATCCAAGTTCCGGATCGGCCGCTTTTCCGGAGGCGAAGTTGGTCCTTTGGGCGCCAACCTCTGGGGAGCCCACTTCTCCGTGCGCTCGGCGGCCAGTGGAGGCGCGCTGGTGTCACTGCTTGGCTCCCAGCACCACTTTTCCAGTATCAATCCATCACTCCGGTTGTCAGGGCTGTCACTCAGGGCGTATTGCTCTAGGATGGCAGGTTCCCGACTCTGCCGCGCTGACCGACGCCTTGAGATGACCTGAGAACCCAAGATGGGGATAGGTGATTTCAAAGGAGCTCTTCAAACAGAAGGAAATAGCTATCACGAATCTGTATCTTGCCCAGTAGAGAAGACAGCAGACCCCACTTCCAGGCAATATCAGTCATACCCGAAACTAAGCGCACTCCCTGGATCCATACTGTTTTTTGAGCAGCACTTATAGAATGCTTAGAAATTACACAAGCTGTAATTACATGTTCCCTAATTTTAATCTTGGTAAAATCATGTTACACCAAATGGCAAGGGGTAACCTGACTGGGAGATGGATCCCACATTGCAGCAAGAGGGGTGCGGGAATGAAAAGGGAGGGAGTGATCTCATTTATTTGATCGTGGCAGGCTTCTCATGCCGACTTCTGTGCGCAGCCATTGCCATCACTGCCAACACCACCTGTAAAAGTCCACTGCAGAGCTGTGTCCACCCACAAGCCATTTGGCCTTCGGGAGACTGCTGTGTAGAGCGGGAAGCGCAGAAGGAAGCCAGGGCACAGAGAGGCTGGCCTTTGCAGGAACGCAGAGGAGGAGGAGCTGGGCAGAGGGGAGACCTAGTAGGCTGTGAAAGATGAAAGACTCCCTGATTATTGTAACCAGCCCAGCTGTGAGAGGGAGCCAAGGGATCCTTCTAGGGCCTGAGCAGATGTGTGTTAGAAATGATTAATGGGAAATAAGTCGGGAGGAAAAGGGGAGGGGAGAGGGAAGAGGTATTTTGGAATTTGGAAAACAGAGACGGAGCAGGAGGCGGCTGAAAGGAGAGAGGGGAGAAGAGAGAGGACAATAGAATATTCACTCTCTGTTTGGAGAGGAAAAGAGAAGGAAAAAGGTAGTGAATGAAGGAAAGGAAGGGAGAGAAGAGGAGGTAAGGATAGGCTGGCCGGCTGTGATGGGGAATTTGCCTAGGTAATGCTATACTGTCCTATTAAAAACACCTCACTCCCTGAGCTCCCAGTGGTAATTACTGACAGGGGCACACAGCATTGGCCTGCTCCCACCTCCTGGGAAGTGGGTAGGACACATCTCCGAAAGCATGCAAGGTGGGAGGGACACACTTTGAGCTGCTGGTCAGGGCAGCAGGGTTTTTTTGGCTGGATCCATCCAAACGTCTCAGGAGGGAAAATGAAAAACCATGCGTAGCCAGGCCAGAGGCCTAATTAAAACACTACTAGATGATTAGTGCAATCGGGATTCGCCATCCACTTAGCTAAAATGCTAACCTATACAGAGCACTAAATGGAGCCCTCAGGGCCTGAAGGCAAGTGTAGTTTTCAGAGGAATGGCATGTCACCTGGGAGGGAATGTGGCTCCGTATTCAGATGGGCTGTGTTTATTGAGGAGGGTGTGGTTGGAAGGCCCGAGTAAGAGTAAGACGTCCCTGGGCAGGACATATGGCACAGGTTCTCCCTCTGCAAAAAAGTGGCAGATGCGTGGCTCAGGGGCCTTCCGCTGTCCAGGCCCTTCTCAGATGGCCCTGAGAATGAGCGGCCACCATTAAAATGGGACAGGGGAGAGGGCTGCCTGAGTGCTCCCATGACACTGTGGTGAAGAATGACAGTTCGGTATGTCAGGTGCTTAATAAACATCAGGTATTGCTATCATTCTCAGTTCAAGCTGAAGAGAGTCAGGCCCAGAACCAGGCTGCTGTGGGGACCCTGGGCAAGTGAACCTCCCTAAGCTTCGGTTTCCTCCAAGGTAAAATGGAAGCATGGCCACCTCAGAGTTGGGAGACCAGAAGCAGACAACGCATGCCACCTGTTTCATGCTTGGCACAAAGAAAGTTGAAGGTAAATGATGGCTGTAACCAATTGCATCATTTGTGTCTCAGGAGCAATTGCTCAGGGGAGCAGCCACAGCACCAGATTTCGCCCTGGGAACCCAAGCAGAAGAGCCCAAGTTGTCTCTGAATTCTACAGAAATGAAAGCAACCCCTCCCCAGCCTCCAGCTCAATGTGTCTTTTTTTTTTTTTTTTTTTTTGAGACGGAGTCTTGCTCTGTTGTCCAGGCTGGAGTGCAGTGGCGTGATCTCGGCTCACTGCAACCTCTGTCTCACGGGTTCAAGCGATTCTCCTGCCTCAGCCTCCCAAGTAGCTGGGATTACAGGTGTGTGCTACCATGCCTAGCTGATTTTTGTATTTTTAGTAGAGATGGGGTTTCTCCATGTTGGCCAGGCTGGTCTTGAACTCCTGACCTCAAGTGATCTGCCAGCCAGAGCATCCCAAAGTGCTGGGATTACAGGCATGAGCCACTGCGCCCAGCCCGCAATGTGTCTAAAAAAATAAAATAAAATAAAAAAAGCCCATCCCTCCCTAGAAGCCATCAAGAAAATCCTTTAGGAAACTGTGAATACGTATAGATTTTTTTTTCACTACTTCAATTTACATAAAATTCACCACCCAGGAAAAAATGCTCGAGTCAGGTTAAGACCTAGAGGGGATAGATTTGTTGTGTGGGGTTAATGTGTAGTTTTCAGTCCTTGCCGAGGCAGAATTGCCTGAATGATCGCCTCTGTCTCCTCTCTCTGCATAACACTCAAACCCTAATGGCAACAACATGAAATAATATCTCACTGGGTAACTATTTACATTTTTTTTTTTTTTTTTACAAGCTGTAAGAACTCTGAAAAGTCTGCCTCATAGAGAACTTGGTTTTCCTCCCTGGCGCTTAATATCTTTCAGCGGCTGGCAATTACTGCTTTGGCCGGGAGCCCTGATTTAGCACACTGCACTCAGGGCACTTGAAGGCGCTTCCTCTGTCTGCCCCATCCTCCGGCTTCAGACACAGCCTGGGGCACGAGAGGGGCACCAGGGAACAGTGGGAGCAAGCAGGCTAAGACCAGGACAGCCAGCCCTGCAGGAAGCCCGCCCCACCGATGACTCAAGAGGCTCCCTCTTCTACATTCTCACAGTTGGTATTATGTTCTATTATTACACCTATCACATGGCATCTGCCACTGTTTGCTTCCTTGTCTGATCTCCCACTGGACTGTGAATGCTTCTTGTTTTCCTCATCCTCTTTGTGTACTTATTGCCTAACAGAGCGGTTCACCATCACCACAGTAGCCAACGTTGAGTGCCAAACGCTGTTCTAAGCACTTTGCGTGCATTCTCTCATTTAATCCTTGCAGAAACCTTAGGAGATGTGTCCTATGGTTACTTCCATTTCGCAGGCACAGAAAGGTTAAGTAACTTGCCCAAGGCCCAAGCTGGTAGGAGGTGAGCCTGGAGTGTCAAATCCAGGCAGTCTCAGAGCAGTTAGTACCTGATGAATGTTTCTGATGAACGAAGAATTTTACAAAAGTAGGGATATTTATTTATATCACACCTCACTGTATCCCCAAAAGGTTTAAGGATGATTGTATTTTTCAAAATGTTGATTGTATAAACATGTTACAGTATCTTTTCCCAAATGCATTTTTTTTTTTTTGAGACAGAGTCTTGCTCATGTTGCCCAGGCTGGAGTGCAGTGGTGTGATCTTGGCTCACTGCAACCTCCGCTTCCCAGGTTCAAGTGATTCTCCTCCTGTCTCAGCCTCCCAAGTAGCTGAGATTACAGGTGCCCACCATCATGCCCAGCTAATTTTTGTATTTTTAGTAGAGACAGGGTTTCACCACGTTGGCCAGGCTGGTCTCGAACTCTTGATCTCAGGTGATCCTCCTGCCTTGGCCTCCCAAAGTGCTGGGATTACAGGTGTGAGCCACTGCGCCTGGCCCTAAATGCATTTTTGGGTCCAGCATCTCACAGCAATTTTCTTTCCTTTGGGCAGGTGTTATTATCCTTGTTTGACAGATGAGGAAATGGGCTCGGAGAACTTAAGAGAGAGTCCAAAGTCACACACAGCAAAAGGCCGGCAGAATGGGCGCAGAATGAGGCCTTCTCCATCCCTTCCCTGGTTCTTGGTCTATTGCCTTCTGCCACTGTTGTGTGGACAGAGAGCTAACTCCTTTTGGTAAAAGAAGGAAGAATGAACTCCTTTTCCTCACCTGAGAATTTCCTCTAGAGATGTGGTGGGGAGGAAGGGACAAAAGGAAGTGCAGACCGAAGCTTATCTCCAAGCCTGTGCGTTTGATCCGTTTGATCCGGGTCCTTGAGCAGCTGCTTTGAAGAGGGTGGTTTGGTTTATCTCCTATCAGCTCCTGGGGAGCTAGGCCGGGGAGATGGAGTAGGTGTGCTTTTGAAGTTCTGCTTCCTTAGCCTGACTTGCCCTGATACATCAACCCTAGCCCTGGGCATTCACCCCTGACTGCTTTGTTCCTTTGGGCCTTCAAGTTTCTTAGAGATTCCTCTTCTAAATCGCTAATGTTGCTGGGAGGCGTCAAACCCTTGTTATCAGCCAATTGTGGTTAGCAGAGTGAGTGTTCCTCTCAGGATAATAATAACATCTATTGAACACTTAGCCTGCTAGACACTGTATTGAGCACCTTGCCTGTAATAACTCATTTACTTCTCACAACAAACCATGGTGAACACTATTATTATGCCTGTTTTATAGGTAAGGTACTGTTTTGTAGGTGAGGCCCAGAGAGGTTAAGCAACTTGCCTGAGTTACACTGCTAGAAAGTGGTAGATCCAGGATTCAAGTCCAGATAGTTGGTTCCTGAGCCACTCTACAGACTACAGGACTGAAAGAGAGGGAGGCTTAAAGTCGGAGAGAGCAGGAGGAGAAACTGAAGACAAATTAATCATTTTCCAGAGGGCTGGTCTTCTCCATCAGATTTTCCTTTCATCTTGAGAAATGAGAAATAGGGGAGGGAGAAAACTGAGGCAGAGAAGGAAGTGAAGGGAGCTTCCATTTATTCCATTAATTGATTAGATTGAATTGATTAACTGAATTAATCATGCATTCAATTACTGTTTATGGACCACTTGGTAGGTGCAGGCTCAAGGCGATTTCATGGCGGGTAAAGACCAGAGGAAGCCAGCAAGCCCCGCGCCCGTCTCTCAATGATGCACATGCAGCAGCTGCACATTCCTATCCTCTCTGCATCTGCGTGCTCCTTTTGCAGATTAAGAAATAAAAAAGTCAGGCGGCCTTAACTGAAATCCTGCTTAGTATCCCCATCTTTCAGTTGTTCCCTGATTTTTTGTTTGTTTGTTTGTTTGTTTGAGAGAGGGTCTCGCTCTGTTGCCCAGGCTAGACCTCGGTGGTGCAATCACAGCCTCAAACTCCTGGGCACAACTGCTCCTCCCACCTCAGACTCCAGAGTAGCTGGGACTACATGTGCATGCCACCACACCAAGCTCATTTTTAATTTTTTTTTTTTTTTTGTAGAGATTGGGGTCTTGCTGTGTTGCCAGGGCTGGTCTTGGCCTCATGGAAGCCTCCTGCCTTGACCACCAAAAGTGCTGGGATTACAGGCATGAGACACTGCGCTGCCCCACCCACTTTTTTTTTTTCTTTGAGATGGAGTCTTATACTGTTGCCCAGACTAGAGTGTGGTGGCATGATCTCAGCTCACTGCAACCTCGACCTCCCAGGTTCAAGCTATTCTCCTGCCTCAGCCTTGCAAGTAGCTGGATTACAGGTGCATGCCACCACGCCTGGCTAATTTTTATATTTTTAGTAGAGACGGGGTCATGTTGGCCAGGCTGGTCTCGAACTCCTGACCTCAAGTGATCTGCCCTCACTGGCCTCTCAAAGTGCTGGAATTACAGGCCTGAGCCACTGCACCTGACCCCCACTTCTTTTTTAAGTGCATTTACTTCAAGTTAAATTCAGATTTCCAGTAACTTTTACCGAGCAGCTTCTGGGTGCAGGCATTATTCTAGGTGTGTTCATGCACCTTCTCTCACTTGGGTAGAAGGGGAATCCAGGATCAGAGTGAAAGGCCCCTGAAATAAGAAGCAGGGCCCATGCTTACCCAATGGCATTGTGCCCCCCAGGATCCTGCCCTTCCCTGCATTGAGTGACTGCTAGCCAGAACCACAGGAAACCTCAGGCCCTCCAGAAGACCTTGCTGGGTGTCAGGCTGTGAGTTATCACCTGCTTCTGACCCTTGCCGTGGCTTTAGTCATGAAGGTGATGATATTTCCGTGACCCCCTTTCTAGGGAGTAAGCCTCTAGGCTTGTCCAAAATGTGCCCGTTTCTAGGCCAGTCTTCCAAGTGGGATGGGCAGCTCCAAACTCATTTAAACAAACACAATTCGAGAAAAAGGAGGAGCTGTTCAGGAAGCGGCTTGATGATCGCAAGTTGTATTTGATAAAACCAAATTCCAAGATGTCAGGAAAATTTCAGGGAGTGTTTATTTCAGTGGCCCTCTGCCAGCCTCTGCTTGGAGAAGGGGGCCTGAGGAGCGTGGCCCCAACGAAACCCATGGCCAAAAGTATAATGGTTCATTCAGAGTGGGGATTTACATAACAAGAATGATTTAGAATTATTTTTAAGTTTGTTGAAAAATGCATCTTATTTATTTATAATGAAGTGCATTCCCATGGCACCAATTTCCAAAGCTATGAGTGGAAAAAACCTTCTTCCAGCTGTTGATCATTCTCAGTACATCAGTGCTTTGAGTTTATTGCCCATCCTTCCAGAGGTATTTTTTCACATATTGGCAAATACATACATATATATTTTCTCCGCCTACCCTTAAACTTTTTTTTTATTTCCATAGGTTTTTGGGGAGCAGGTGGTATTTGGTTACATGAGTAAGTTCTGTAGTGGTGATTTTTTTTTTTTTTTTTGAGACGATGTTTCGCTCTTGTTGCCCAGGCTGGAGTGCAATGGCGCGATCTCGGTTTACCACTTCTGCCTCCCTGATTCAAGCAATTCTCCTGCCTCAGCCTCCCGAGTAGCTGGGATCACAGGCGTGCGCCACCACACTTGGCTAATTTTGTATTTTTAGTAGAGACAGTTTCTCCATGTTGGTCAGGCTGGTCTGGAACTCTCGACCTCAGGTGATCTGCCCGCTTTGGCCTCCCAAAGTGCTGGGATTACAGGTGTGAGCCACTATGCCTGGCTGCATTTTTAATTTCCATAGGTTTTTGGGGAACAGGTGGTATTTGGTTACATGAGTAAGTTCTTTAGTGGGGATTTGTGAGATTTTGGTGCACCCATCACCTAAGCAGTGCACACTGAACCCAATTTGTAGTCTTTTATCCCTCACCCCTCCACTCTTTCCCCTGAGTCCCCAAAGTCCTTTGTATCATTCTTACGCCTTTGCATCTTCATAGCTTAGCTCCTGCTTATGAGTGAGAACATATAATGTTTACTTTTCCGTTCCTGAGTTACTTCACTTAGAATAATTGTCTTCAATTCCATCCAGGTTTCTGTGAATGCCATTAATTCATTCCTTTTTCATCGCTGAGTAGTATTCCATCTATCTATCTATCTATACATATATAGCATATATTTGGCATATATATATATATGCCACAATTTCTTTATCCACTCATTGATTGATGGACATTTGGGCTGGTTCCATATTTCTGCAATTGTGAATTGCCACCACCCCCTTTTTTAAAAAATAGAATCTCTTGTAGTCGCCTAGGCTGGAGTGCAGTGGCACAATCACAGCTCACTGCACTCCCAACCTCCTGGGCTCAAGTGATCCTTCTACCTCAGTCTCCCGAGTAGCTAGGATCACAGGTGCATGCCACCATACCCAGCTAATTTTAAAAAAATTTTTGTAGAGATGGGGGGCCTTGCTATGTTGCCCAGGCTGGTCTTGAACTCTTGGGCTCAAGTGATCCTCCTACCTCGGCTTCCTATGGTGTTAGGATTACAGGCGTGAGACACTGCACCTGGCTTCATTCCCCCTTTTATAAACAAATGGGAATATACTATATGAACTGTTCTGTACTTGCTTTTTATTGATTTTTATTTTTATTTCTTAAAGATAATATATTTTAGAGATTGCTTAATGGGCTTCTATTTTTTTTTATTTATTCCAGTTTCACAGCATTGTTACATGGATATGCCACAGTTTATTTAACTACTCCCCTACTGCTAGACATTTAGATAGTTTTTGTTGTTGTTGCTGTTGTTGTTGTTTTTTGAGACGAAGTCTTGCTTCGTCACCAGGCTGGAGTATAGAGGCTCAGTCTCGACTCACTGCAACCTCCTGCCTCCTTGGTTCAAGCGATTCTCCTGCCTCAACCTCCTGAGTAGCTGGGCCTACAGGTGTATGCTACCATGCCCAGCTAATTTTTGTATTTTTAGTAGAGACAGAGTTTCACCATGTTGGCCAGGTTGGTCTCCATCTCTTGACCTCATGATCCACCTGCCTCAGCCTCCCAAAGTGCTGGGATTACAGGCGTGAGCCACTGCGCCTGGCCGACATTTAGATAGTTTTAACCTTTTGCTCCTGCAGTGAATAACTATATAAGTCATTGTATACATATAATGTCCTATATATATATATATATATGTCATTTATTCTCAATGTGTGCTAGCATGAGTATAGGGGAAATTCCTAGGAGTAGAATTGTTAGGTCAAAAGTTATATGCATTCAGAACAACTCTGTTTTAAGAAAATTGGTAAAGTAGCCTTGGAGTGTGTTAGAAATTCAGCTTGGGGCCAGCTGCGGTGGCTCACACCTGTAATCCCAGCACTTTGGGAGGCCAAGGCGGACGGATCACTTGAGGTCAGGGCTTTGAGACCAGCCTGGCCAACATGGTGAAACCCTATCTCTACAACATACAAAATTATTAATAATTACAAAAATAATTGTTATTATTTTTGTATTAATACAAAAATTAGTTGGACATGGTGGTGCGTGCCTGTAGTTCCAGCTACTTGGGAGGCTGAGGTAGGAGAATCACTTGAACCCAGGTGGCAGAGGTTGCAGTGAGCTGAGATCTCACCACCACGCTCCAGCTTAGGTGACGGAGCAAGACTCGGTTTAAAAAAAAAAAAGAAAGAAATTCAGCTTTGGGGTGTGAGCAAGAATACACAGGAAATGCCTCTGGGACCTTCTGGTCACATTCACTTGGAGAACTATAAAGGCTGACAGAGGAAGTGGTTGCATTTCCATCTTTGGATTTAAGTAAATACCATGCTTCTCACGTTCCCCTTCTCCTCTTCCCATCCTCTCCATCCTTTAGTAAGAGAAGAAGAAGGAGGATAGGAATACATCAAAGCTATCCTAAAAGAATCCAGGATATTGACAAATAGATATTTTAACAAAGCAGAATTTCCAGTAACTGAAACCTAATTAAAACTCTGGTTTATCCAGACCTTTTTGGATCATGTTCATAAAAAGGCAAAGGTTGTGTCAAAGACAATAAATATATGAAATGATTTTGGTAGTGTCAGCAGAGGTTGGTCTTCAGGCTTAACCATGAATTGCCCGAATGAGAACTGTAAAGCACTGGAAGATATCAAAGCATGAAATAAATAATTATTGTTAGTAGAGGACTCACCAGGGCAGGAAAGTTGTCTTTATTTTGTCCTTGTTTTTATTTATTTTTTGTGTAGGTATTACCTGCAAAATTTAAAGGTACAAAGGGCGCATCTATATAATTTCTCAACAAGGGCTGAGATGTTGAGAATTTTCTGCTTTATCAACCATTTACGAAGAAAAAAACAGTCAAGCAGAGCCTCTCATTCACTAGGCATTTTGGTTTACACAGCTTCTCATTGCAAAGACTCACAGCTCAAGGCCCCTATTTTTTTTTTTTTTTTTTTGAGACAAGGTCTTGCTCTGTTGCCTGGGCTGGAGTGCAGTGACACGATCTTGACTCACTGCAGCCTTGATCTCCCAGGCTCAGTCGATCCCCCTACCTCAGCCTCCCCAGTAGCTGAAGCCCAACTTTCGTATCTTCACCATCAGTCTTGGGCTTGGACCTCGGAGTCAAACCGCACTCTTTGTGAGTGACCTTGACTCTGTGACACGGGGAAGAAGGATCAGGACTGGTCAGTGTCTTGTAGCACTTGTAGAGTCAGGATGAGTGGAAATTCCAGGATGTCTAAAGTAAACTTCTAGCAGGAATTCTAGTTCTGTGTCACCTGCTGCGTCTGTCACCCCGTGTGCTAAAGAACAGTCACTGGGCGTCCTGAGGCGCTCCTTCCGTGTCTCTCGAGGCCTGACATTGATGAGGTCAGCACCACTGCTTTCTTCCAGGGTGTGTTTGTTTTTCTCCTTAATTTCCTTAAAGAAATAAACCAATGTACAAATAACTAAACAACAACAACAACAAAATCAAACCAACCAGAACCAGAAAAGCGACAGCAGTTAAAAACCATGAGTCGAATGTATCCTTTTCCTTATGTTTATTCTCACTTCCCATCAGGCCTGAACGGGCTCTCCCAGGTCTCTGTCCTCTCTCTAAGCTGGGTGAATTTTTCATCACTGCAGTCAAAATGCATAATGATGACTTTATTCATGACAGGAGACATGTTTTAAAACAGTTGTTTTAAAACAACTGACAAGAGCTGCAAGATGGGAAATGACAAGAAAGTGAGTTTTTTTTTTAAATTAGGGAGGATGGGATAGGAGGCTGGCAAAGGAGAAGTGTTTTCTTTATTAAATGTTGGAATTTATCCTTTCTTCCTTGAACAAATAAAGCAAACTACCCAGGGCCAGGCGTGGTGGTGACTCATGCCTGTAATCCCAGCAATTTGGGAGGCTGAGGCGGAAGGATCGCTTGAGCCCAAGGGTTTGAGACCAGCCTGGGTAAGAAAGCAAGGAGAACCCCAGCTCTACAGAAAAAAAAAAAAAAAAAAAAAAAAAAGCAGCAGCAGCTGGCCATGGGAGTGCACACCTATAGTCCCAGCTAATTGGGAAGCCGAAGTGGGAAGATCTCTTGAGCCTAAGAGTTTGGGGCTGCAGTGAGCTGTGATCTCACCATTGCACTTCAGCCTGGGTGACACAGTGAAACCCTGTCTTAAAAAATAAAAAGCAAAAAAAAATTCAGGGCTGGGTGTGGTGGCTCACATCTGTAATCCCAGCATTTTGGGAGGCCAAGGCAGGTGGATCACTTGAGGTCAGGAGTTTGAGACCAGCTTATCCAAAATGGTGAAACCCCATCTCTACTAAAAATACAAAAATTAGCTGGGTATGCCTGGTGGTGTGTGCCTATAATCCTAACTACTCGGGGAGGCTGAGGCAGGGGAATCGCTTGACCTGGGAGGCAGAGGTTGTAGTGAGCTGAGATCACGCCACTGCACTCCAGCCTGGGTGACAGAGTGAGACTCCGTCTTAAGAAGAAAGCTGGGGTAAGGACATTGCATAATAACAGTACTCAGAGACTTGGGCAATAGGGCTTGGGGTGCCCTTGAACTGCTTCTTATTGGGCCCTCTCACAAGAGACACTGCTGTATGAAAATGCCAAGGTCACATGGGGGCCAGGAAAAGGTGAACTCCACTCCCCAGCCCCATGATGCCTGTGTGATGTCTCAGGTCAACTTAGCAGGTATCTATGAGGCCCCTAGACATGAGGCTTCCCAGACGTAGTGAAGAATGCAAGACAGACGTCCTCAGAATGTCAAGAGAACAGTAAAGGCTGTTGTACAGACAGTTCACTGAGGATTCAGTGGCCTTAGGGAAGACAAATACAGTTGTCTCAGCCTGTGCTTGGGATCAATTCCTTTCCTATGGCTACCAACTGGCGATTGTAATCTTCTCCTTAGGGCTGCTCCCTCTTAAAAATCTGGAGGAAGAATTAAAGAAGATGAGAACTTAGCAGAATTTACTTGTGTCCTACAGGAGAGAGAGGAGAAACAGAGCAAAAATCAAGAACACATGAGGGCAAGGAGGGAAAAGAAAGCATTTACTTAGCCGAGAAAGAAGCTGCTGTTTCCTCTGTGATGGGGAATTTTTGAAAAGTCTCAGGAGGTGGTGATGAGACCCAGGGTTTGGAAGGGAGTTAGAGTACTCCTGGCACATCTTTTTAATTGTATTTTTTAAATGTTTTAAAACTCGGATAGCCTTTTTCTTTCTTTCCTTAAAATATTCAACTTTTATTTTAGATTCAGAGGGTACATGTGCAGGTTTGTTACATAGGTATATTGCACAATGCTGAGGTTTGGGGGTATGGTTGATCCTGTCACCCAGGTAGTGAGCATTGTACCCAGTAGTTTTTCAGCCCTTGCCCTGCCCCCGCAGTAGTCCCCAGTGTCAATTCTTGCCATCTTTATTTCCATGTGTACCCCATGTTTAGCTCCCACTTATAAGTGATGACATGCAATATTTGGTTTTCTATTCCTGCACTGATTCTCAGGATAATGGCCCCCAGGTCTATCCATGTTGCTGCAAAGAATATGATTTCATTATTTTTTATGGCTGTATAGTATTCCGTGGTGTATAGATACCATATTTTCTTTATCCAGTCCACTGTTGATGGGCACTTAGGTTGATTCCATGTCTTTGCTATGGTGAGTAGCTTTTGCATATCTTTTGAGAAAAACTTCTTTTCATGGTTTGGGGGCCCAAGTGTGATGAAGAGGATGGACTGGAAGCAGCCAGCTCTGCTGAAGGGTCTTTGATGATTCCTCTTGTTGTTTCTGGTAAAATTATGTTGATATGGAATCTACTTAATTAATTCAACCAGTTTGTCTCTTCTCAAGTTGTCAGGGATGCAGCCCTGGGGGCAAAGATAGCCAGCAGAGGTCTCCAGGGCCCTGCACCCAGCAGCCCGCCATGCTCAGGCCTGGGCAGGGCAGAGAATTAAAAGCATTTAGTTAACTTCTCCTTGGGAACACAAATTCAGACCTTCTTAGAACACACCCAGTCCCTTACCAATCTGCAAGCAAAGCACGATATTGGTTTCTTTAACCCCAATAGGTTTTGCCAAATAAGAGAGCGTTAATATCCCCCTCCCACCCACCGCATGGATTGAATTACTTAAAGCATCTTTTTGGAGATGTCAGCAGTTTAATAAAGGCAATAAGTCAGGGCTGCCCTTGTGTTTTATTTTTCTGCCAGTATTTAGTTAATTAAAGGATGCAAATTAAAACACCTCAATTTATATATATCAATACCAATGCCTTAAAACATTTGGCATAACTACTCTGGCA
Source organism: Hylobates moloch (assembly GCF_009828535.3). NCBI lineage: Eukaryota > Metazoa > Chordata > Mammalia > Primates > Hylobatidae > Hylobates > Hylobates moloch. Next base: position 42,452,214 of record NW_026652297.1, on the reverse strand, counting down.
CGTCCCTTACATAAACTCTTCAGAGTAGTGCTAATAAAAATGAAAAAGGTGGTAAATCAAATTTAATTTATTCATTTTCTGTATGGTATGAAAGCATATGCCAAAATCAAGTTATTCATGAGTGCATCATAACAACAGGCATTTTTAGTGCCTGCAAATGACAAAAAAGATTTTCAGAGGGATGTGTGTTTTAATTTTGAAACGTCTCTAGGTACATCTATTTTCTGGGCTCTGGGCTCTAAAATTTATATTTTTGCACCCATATCTCCAGGAAAAAAATAGGTTTAGATGTTGAAAAACATATTGAGCCTAAAAACATGGCAATATCCACTCATAAAAGCAGCTGCAACCATCTATATGTAGATAGACATATACACGATACGTCCTATGGTATATGAATCTGCAGGTGAGATAAAAGGTTGGTGATTTATATCCGATTTCTTAAATATTCCATTAAGAGGGTTATCTCACAGGAGGCTCAGATACAGACGGCATCGGAAGGGATTTGGTGTGCGGCTGCTTTCTTGGAAGCCTTAGAGATGAACTACATGTACGTGAATGAAGAGCCGGACTCCCATTTTCATCTTTCCCCTCCTCTGCTGATGTATATTTCTTTGTCTGATGGATATGAGCCTTGAGTACATTTTATTTGGAACTGGAAGGACTGTAGGCTGCATTCAGGCTACTGAAGGATGGCATGCTGTCCCTCCTCGCCCTGGCAAACCTCCCAAATGCAATTGTCCTTTTAAAAACCTCTTCCTCACCCAGCCTTTAACTCAATAGGTCACAGGCCATGTGGGAGAGTGGAGAGAAGTTTGGGAGAAACCATCTCCCCCCGACCATTCCTGATCCCATCCTGACAAACTCAAGCAAATTCACAAATACAACCCTCTAGCTGGCCCATGGCCTCCCTATTTGGGAGGAAAAAACTCAGTACAATACTGTGACATATTTCATTCATTATCTGTTAAGGTGAGCGTGGCAAGCCTGGCCGAAGTGGCAGAATATTGGGGCTTATCACTTGGGGGAATGATTCAGGAGTGGCATCTTTCTGTGACCTGTGACAGCCACTTAAGGTTGTGGGGAGACTACTACAAAATCCCAAATAAAGTATATTCTAGAGGCTTCTTTCTTTCTTTCTTTCTTTCTTTCTTTCTTTCTTTCTTTCTTTCTTCTTTCTTTCTTTCTTTCTTTCTCTTTCTCCTTCCTTCCTTCCTTCCTTCCTTCCTTCCTTCCTTCCTTCCTTCCTTCCTTCCTTCCTTCCTTCCTTTTCTTTTCTCCCCTCCCCTCCCCTCCCCTCCCCTCTCCTCTCCTCTCCTCTCTTTTCCTTTCCTTGTTTTAGAGACAGTGTCTTGCTCTGTTGACCAGGCTGGAATGCAGTTCTGTGATCTTAGCTCCCTGCAGACTCAAACTCCTGGGCTCAAGCAATCCTCCCGCCTCATCCTCCAGAGTAGCTGGGATGACAGGTGCGTGTCACCATGCTGGCAAATTTTAAACATTTTTTTTTGTAGAGAAGGGGTCTTGCTATGTTGCCAGGGTGGGTTCGCATTCCTGGCCTTAATCATACTCCTGCCTTAGCCTCCCAATATATTGGGATTACAGGAGTGAGGCACTGTACCTGGCCAAGACTTTTTTTTTTGATGGTAAAAACAGTGATATACCTTTTACATGGGTTCCATTTGGAGGTAACAGGATTCCTTCCTTTGCCTCAAACTCATTGCAATAGCAAGCTAGAAACTTACACTTTCAAGTAGCTGCTGCTTCTTTGGAGGTGCCAAACAGAGCCAGAGAAGGTTCTAGAACAGTTAATTGTAACCACTTCCCTCCTCCGTCAAACCTCCCCTCCACGTCATAGTGTCTCGCTGGTTCATGGGAGAAAGAGTCTGGTGTGGCCAACAACTGGCTTGAGGGGCATGTGGCGCTTTCTGCATTTTTATCAGGGCACTTGTCCTCAGAGGCTCTCACAGAAGGCTGGAGGGAGCCAGGGGGCAGGGTGTCTGGGTGGGCACTGGCTGGGCTGTCCCTCAGGCTGTCCACGTGGAGCCTACACACCCCACATGTGATTGTGGGCATATTCTGTCTATCTTTTTTCTTGCTACCTGTCATCTTTAAAAGCCAGTTTTTGCCTTTATATTTATTTATACTCCTTCTACCGCTGTGAAAGATATGAGGTTGCTTACAATTTCAAATGCAGATGCAGTAAAACCTGAAGCCATTAGCAGAAAGGTAGAAAGATCAGAGCCAAGTAAAAAGGAGGAGGGGGAGGAATAAGGAGATTAATTATACCAGAGGGGAAAAAAAGCTTAGATTAAGGAAAGAGAATGCAATTGAGAACAAAACCCAGCTCCTAACTCCCTGGTAGTTTGGTGGGCGGCTGCCAGCAACTGTAATCACTATAGATTATTGCACCTCAAAGGCAGGTTTAAATGCCTTCGAGTACTCCCTGGCAGAGTGAGCTTGGTCAAGCCACTTCAGCTCTCTGAATTTCTGTTTCCTCATCTGTAAAATGAGGATTAAGTGAACTCATCATCAGGTTCTTGTGAGAATTCAGTTCAACAGCAATGACAGACAGTAGCTCTCACTCTCATAGCAGGTGCTGTGTGCCAACGACTGTTCTGTGTGTTTCACACAGACATTGCTAATCAGTTCTAAGACGCATTTTCCCTACATTTTAAACATCTCTGACACTGATAAAAAAGGTACCATGTCACTGATTATTTAACAGCAGTTGTTTTCTTTCTTTGTTGGACCTAAAATAACAGCGCATTGCAGATGAGATGAAATATGTTATTAACTCATGAAAGCCTCATAATGTAACTTTATGAGGTAGGTACTATTTTTGTCCCATTTTATAGATGAGGAGACTGAGGCATGGAACATTTAAATGCCTTGTCCAACACTAGCTGTCAAGCAGTGGAGCTGGGATTGAAATTCTCATAGGCTGTTTGACTCCACCAGTTTACTATTCGGCCTTTCACACAAAACCAACTTTCCTTCCTTCTTCTTTTCCTGCCTGCCTGCCTGCCTTCCTTCCTCCTTCCTTCCTTCCTTCCTTCCTTCCTTCCTTCCTTCCTTCCTTCCTTCCTTCCTTCCTTCCTTCCAACCTTCCTTCCTTCCTTCCTTCCTTCCTTCTTTCCTTCCTTCCTTCCAAACTTCCTTCCTTCCTTCCTTCCTTCCAAACTTCCTTCCTTCCTCCTTCCAAACTTCCTTCCTTCCTTCCTTGGTTCGTTCCTTCCTTCCTTAGTTCCTTCTCTTCTCTTTTCTCTTCTCTTCTGTTTTCTTTTCTTTTCTTTTGAGACAAGATCTTACTCTGTCACCCAGGCTGGAGTGCAGTGGTGCACTCACAGCTCACCGCACCCTTGACCTCTCAGGCCCAATCGATCCTCTCACCTGACTCTCCTGAGTCAATGGGACTACAGGAGCATGCCAATATGCCCAGCTAATTTTTTTATTTTTTGTAGATATGGGGTTTCACCCTGTTGCCCAGGCTTGTCTCAAACTCCTGGGCTCAAGCAATTCCCCCTCCTCCGCCTCACAAAGTGCTGAGATTACAGGCGTGAACCACCATACAGTCTGGGCCAACAAAACTTTCAACAACAAACATTTCAGCTAAACTTGCACTATTGAGCCCTGGGGATGTAAGATGAAAAGATATGTACTTGCCCTAAAGGATTGGACTCTCTAGTGAGGGGACCAACATGTAAACAAGCCATAATATCTCAGGGCATTGATATTTCTGTGGAAATATTAGATTCAAGGCATAGAGGCAGAGAAGGGAGAGCTAATTGATTTCTCTCAAGCGTCGGCCCTAGGGCTTAGCTCTGCGGTGGGAAGTATCCCTCCAACAGGTCATAAGCTACTTTAGTGAACACGTTCTTCACAGCAGAGAACCAAAGGCCCAGGCACCTCACCTATAGCCCTTTCTTCTGTGGATGAGAGGAGAGCTGGGAGCAGCAAATCTTGAGGGAATATCAGGCTCTCAGGCAACATTTGTAAGTGAGCTTTGAGACAGAGACCAGCAGGAGAGCTCTGCCTTGTAAGATTAGGGCTAGAGGCTTTCTGACTCTGGGCACTGAGGCCAGCAGGGTGGGGAAATCAGGGAAGGACCTAAAAAGGGGAAAAAGACGAAGGAAAATGGGAACAAACCACCTGTTTAGAGTGAGAAAATGCAGCTTCCAGAGGAATGGGGCAATAGTCATTGGGACGCGGTGAGGGGTGATGGAAGAAGAAGCAGGAGAATCCTCCAGTTTGAGACCCAGTTTTGCCTCTTAGGAGCACATCATCCTTTGAGTCTCAATTTTATCATCTGTCTAATGGGCATAATAACATTGCGCTTATCTACCTCCCACAGTTGTTAAAAGATTAATTAAGATAATATATGTGAAAGTGCCTCCAGGTGTGGTGGCTCATGCCTGTAATCCCAGCACTTTGGGAGGCCGAGGCAGGCGGATCACGAGGTCAAGAGATCGAGACCATCCTGGCCAACATGGTGAAACCCCATTTCTTCTAAAAATACAAAAATTAGCTGGGCGTGGTGACGTGCACCTGTAGTCCCAGCTACTCATGAGGCTGAGGCAAAAGAATTGCTTGAACCCGGGAGGCGGAAGTTGCAGTGAACTGAGATCGAGCCACTGCACTCCAGCCTGGCGACAGAGCAAGACTCCATCAAAAAAAAAAAAAAAAAAAAAAAGCAAAGAAAGTCCTTTCCAAATGAAATGATGGGATGGCATGCATGGTCTTTCTAGCCAGGGCCTGGCTCTGTGTGCTTGGGTAAGTTACCACAGGGAAAAAAAGAGGAACGCAGGGAACAGGGCTTGCCTACAGTCTCTGGCAGTCACTAAAGGGGCCTGACTTAGAACTCAAAGCTCCTGGAGGGAGGGAGTCTCACTGACCTCCCCTCCATCCCCACTCCCCACTTAGTGAGAAAGTTTGGCGGCTGATGTAGAAGGTCCCTCCTCCTAGAGGTCAGGGACTGTGTCCTACGGGACTTGAACAAAACAAAACCAAAGCAAATCCATTTTGACAGAGCATCCTTGATAAAGAAGGTTTTCTAACATTTCAAACACAATAAAACCTCTGTTTTAATATTAATCACATTTGGTCTAGCATCTTCCAGACCAAGCAAGAATGGGATAGAAACTGCACTGAGCCTGAGTCCCTGGCCTTAGGTGTGGGTGTCTGTGGCCCCTGTTCATTGTAGTGCTGTCTATAGGAGAGAGGGGTTTGCTGTAGAGGCCCCCCACTCCAAGTCCCAGGGGGTCCTGGTCTGAAGGGCTCACAGCCTACAGCCTTGGGGATGAAGGGTGGCTGTCAGGGAGGAGGGGGCTGCTGTGAACGGGCCACTACTCCAGGGACATTAGGAGCTGACTCCACCTTTTCTGGCCTCTCCTGTGAGGGAGAAGGAAGGAGGAAGTGGGAGGAGAAAGAGGGAAGAAGGAAGGGGCCTGAGAACTGGGAAGGATAATACAAAAAGAAAGGCTTGAAAAGAGGGAGCGGCCAGGCCCAGTGACTCACACCTGTAATCCCAGCACTTTGGGAGGCCAAGGTTAGAGGATCCCTTGAGCCCGGGAGTTTGAGACCAGCCTAGGCAACATAATGAGACCCAGTCTCTAATTTTTTTTTAAAATTAGAAAATTATATATATGTATTATATATGTATATATAATACATATACAAATTTTCATATATGTATTATATAATGTAAATATAATATATAAAAATATATATTTTCATATATATTATATATATAATACACACACACATATATATGGAGAGAGAGAGAAAGGGAGGAAGTGAGGAGAAGGAGGAGAAAGTGAGGTGGAGGAGGCTGGCTCAGCACAGGAGGTCAGAACAAAGTAGCCATTTTGCACATCAAGGGCCTGGAATCTCCCCCACCTCCTCCAGGCCCTTTCTGCAGCCCCATCTCAGGATCCCCCATTCCTCCTTATTCCTCAACCTTCTGAGGGATGCGAGGCCTTCCGAGCAGGGGCTGCCTTCCTTGGCAGCAGACAAAAGGCCATTTCTGAGTTACAGAAAATGTGTTCCTTTGCTACAGAGCCGGGTGAGGGCTGCCCGGGCCGGTCCTGGGCCAGGCGGGAGTCTTAGCAGAGGGGGCCTGTCAGTCACCAGGAGCCCTCGTGAAAGGGGCCCCTTGTCAACTTCCCCTGCCTTTGAAGTGACTGGGATGGCGTGCTCAATTAAAAGCCCATCAGTCTGTAAGTAAATCAACGCCTATCAGGCTTGTCACATCAAACAAACGATTATTACCCCAGCCCGCCCACCCCATTAATCTGGCTGTTCCTTCTTGACGGCTCAGGGTCAGGGCAGCGTAAATCCTGTACTGGATTGCAGCCACCTGGATTGGGATGAAAGCGGTGGCGCAACCTGCAAGGCCACACTCAGGCACTTCCCAGAGTCCCCAGGAAGGAGGGAGGATGGAGGAAAACGCTCCCAGAGACAGAGACAGGAGAGGCGCCTGCAGACAGGGCCGTGTGAAGCACCTGGAACAGAAAGAAATGAACGAGACAGAGAGAAAAGTGGTGGAAAGAGAAAGAGCTGGGAAAATGGACCAAGATAGAAATAACTGGAAGCGGAGAACCAAAGTTGTTGAGGCAGGTGACATAAGAACTCACTCAGAATGCTGTGAATGAATGAAGGCCCCCAGAAGACCAGGAGGTCTCGGGATGAAATCTCCCCAATACTAGGTTCTGAGTCTCAAAGTCAGAGAGTGATGAGGCCAGGCCAATGTCAGCACCCCCCCGACCTCACTTAGCCTTGGGGGTGGTGGTGGGAGGCAGAGTTCAGGGCTTTGCTAAGCAATGCCTTGTATCAGACATGATGGCCAGAACTTGATCTTCTGCAATCAAAGGATATGAACAGACACATCAGGCCAGATGATCAGGTTCTGATTTTCTGCTGCATGAGCCCCTGAGAAGCACTTTGCTCCAGATCATTTCTCCTGGGCTGTGTGTATTGGTTTGGAGATTTTTTCTGCTCCTGAGATTAGGCTTCTGGCTTTCCCTGCTGAGGACCAGAGAAAAAGGCAGGAGTAGAGAGAAGAGGAAGCAAGATAGCTTGAAGGAGAGGCTAGGGTGGGAAGGGAAGGGTGGAGAGGAGGGGGAGGAAGGAAGTCAAGCATCTCTCCTGGAAGAACAACGCATGCTTTTTAAGGAAAGAGAACAGTCTTTCCCCAAGAGGCAGTTCCAGATGACTCGTGATGTTCTATCCTTAAAAAGGCCATCACATGCCTTCCCCATCGCCAAAGAGACAGGAGTGGAGCAGGGAGACTGAGGACGGGAACTTCTTCCACCCACCTGACCCCGGAGCTCCACTTGCTCAGCCTGGCAGACACGGCTGAACTCTTACTAGTCGAGGAAAGAACATTCTCGCTAGGCTTAGGAGGCCAAGCTTAGGAGGATTGCTTGAGGCCAGGAATTTGAGACCAGTCTGGTCAACATAGTGAGACCCTGTCTCTACAAAATTAAAAAAGAAATTAGCCAAGTGTGGTGGTGCACCTGTGGTCCCAGTCATTTAAGAGGCTGAGGCAGGAGGATGGCTTGAGCCTAGGAGTTGGAGGCTGCAGTGAGCTGCACCCCACCCTGGACAACAGAGCAAGACTCTATCTCAGAAAAAAAAAAAAAAAAAAGAAAATTCTCAAAGATACTGAAGACATTTACCCTCATCCCTATCCTCCCCTGTGCATGGTAAGAACCACTCACTGCAAACCTGGGAGACTTGCACCTGCCGCATACATGGGCTTTCTCAAATGATTCTCCCTCCAGCCTGCTGTCCACTCCAGCATTGTACATGCCTTCTTCTCTTATCAGGACCCAGCAGTGTAGTGTCTTTTCCTTATCCCTCTGAGTTGGTAGACATGTCGACTCATTCCAGTGTCAGCAAGGCCTTTCACAGAGATAAGTCTTGGTCTACAGATATTTTACAAAGTGCCAGAATTATCTGTCATTCCTGCTTTCATTCATTCAACCAAAACTTGGTATTGAGTGAGCACTTACAACTTATAGGCTGTTTTCTAAATCTCAGGGTTACAGCAGTAAATATGACGGGCAAGGCCAAGGGATATGTGGGAGGTTTTGCAACCTTGGATGCTTGACGTCATCTTTATTTATTTGTCATGTATGGATTCAGCTATTTCACAGATATTACACAGATATTTCCTCAGCATCTTCCATGTCTAAGTAACATGCCCCACAAGAAAGCAAAGAAGAATCAGAAACAAATGCTATCTTCCTGGGGGAGAAATAAGACACAGATCATGAAAAACTCAAGGGCATTTATAAAGTCATAGGTGATCCATCCTGGCTACCACGGTGAAACCCCGTCTCTACTAAAAATACAAAAAATTAGCTGGGCCTGGTGGTGGGCACCTGTAGTCCCAGCTACTCGGGAGGCTGAAGCAGGAGAATGGCGTGAACCCGGGAGGCGGAGTTGCAGTGGGCCGAGATCGCGCCACTGCACTCCAGCCTGGGCGATACAGTGAGACTCCGTCTCAAAAAAAAAAAGTCATAGGTGCCATAAACCAGAAAAGGATGGGAGATAATTCAGAGAGAGAAGATAATTTATCCAGGTTATTTCTTAGTTAGTTTGTTTATTTATTTATTTTGAGAGGGAGTCTTATTCTGTCACCCAGGCTGGAGTGCCGTGGCGTGATCTCGGCCCACTGCAACCTCTGCCTCCCTGGTTTACGCGATTCTCCTGCGTCAGCCTCCCCAGTAGCTGGGATTACAGGCGCACGCCACCACTCCAGGCTAATTTTTATATCTTTAATAGAGACGGGGTTTCGCCATGTTGGCCAGGCTGGTCTTGAACTCCTGACCTCAGGTGATCCACCCACCTCGGCCTCCCAAAGTGCTGGGATTACAAGCGGGAGTCACCGTGCCTGGCCAAACCAGGTTATTTCTTAGTGAAGATCTGGAATTAAAAAACCCGTTAATTGTTTAATCATAACAACTTTTTAATATACTCTGTGATAAAGAACGAGGGCTCAATGTTTATTATGATTGTTATTGTCAGTGATGACAATGTAATTCATTGTCATTGTAATTACAGACATGTCACAAGCCCCCCCTCTCTATGGACACCCTGCAACTCCATTTCAGTCCTCTTTGGAAGTCAGGGGTATGGTGGAAAATTCCCAGAAATGGGAGCTGTGCTCCTTAAAAGAGGCAGAGTGGTGCAGAGGTAGAGTGAGTAGGCTCTGAAACCAGACAGCCATTCAAAAGCAGGCTTCAAATGCTGGCTCGACTGCTTGCCTGCTGTGAGGCCACCAGCAAATCACTTGAACTCCCTGTGTGTGTTTCCCCATCTGTTAAATTGGGGTGATAACAGTACTGGCCTCATAGGGTTATATGACAATTAAATGCATGTAAAGCATTCACAACTGTGCCCAACAGACAGTATGCATTCAATAATGCCTGTCATGCTTATGGCCCTACGTCATACAAAGTGGTCTCTTGAAGGTACAATCAGCATGATGCTAGGAGGGCACTTATTAAATTAATGCAATTGTCTTCGTGTATTTAAACATCAGTGAGAGTCATTTATATTCATTTTACTTTTAAAATTCTTCCGGAGTTCAGTACATGTGTGGTAAATATTTGAAGAATTTGTTTTTTACTAATATAATGTGTTTGTTAGCACTTAATATTTGATGCATACAAAAGAGTGTATGCATTGTATATGTAAATGTTAGCCTCTCCTCTTCGGTCTTCTGGTCTCTGCTCCAGAAATGACCACCTTCTGGAATTTTATTTTATTTTTTTTTGAGAAGGAGTTTCGCTCTTGTTGCCCAGGCTGGAGTGCAGTGGTGTAATCTCGGCTCACTGCAACCTCTGCCTCTCAGGTTCAAGTGATTCTCCTGCCTCAGCTTCCTGAGTAGCTGGGATTACAGGCGCCCGCCACCATTCCCGGCTAATTTTTGTATTCTTAGTAGAGACGGGGTTTCACCATGTTGGCCAGGATGGTCTCGAACTCCTGACCTCATGATCCACCCATCTTGGCCTCCCAAAGTGTTGGGATTACACGCATAAGCCACCGCGTCTGCCCTAATTTTTGTATTTTTAGTAGAGAGAGGTTTCACCATGTTGGCCAGGCTGGTCTCGAGCTCCTGACTTCAGGTGATCCACCTGTCTCAGCCTCCTGAAATACTGGGATTATAGCCGTGAGCCACTGCATCCAGCCACTTTCTGGAATTTTATGTTTATTTTCCTTTTGCTTTTTTTTTTTTTTAAAAGCTTCATTAAAAAAATAAAGTACAGCATACGTAATAATAAAATGCACAGATTTTAAGTGTACAGCTCAATTAATTTTTACACACTATACACTTATGTAACCACACCTGGACTAAGTCATGGAATATTATTTATACTCTAGAAATGTCCCTTCCCAGTCAATCCTCCCTCCAGCCCCATCCCAAGGTAACCACTGTTCTGATATATGTCAGTGTAGATTAGTTTTGGAATTGTTAGGTATGTACTCTTGTCTTTTGGGCAGCGTTCTATTTGCAAGATTCCTCCATGTTACTGTATGCATCAGTAGCTCATTCTTTTTTGTGGTTGAGGAGTATTCCACTGTAGAATAAACCATGCAATTTGTTCACTCATTTTATTATTCATGGGCATTTGCGCTGTGTCTATTTTCTGGCTATTATTAAGAAACCTGCCATGAACTCTCCTGTCCACATCTTTTGGGGCACATATTTACTCATTAATGTTGGGTATAACAGGAGTGTAATTGCTATGTCACCACTTAGGTACATGTTATAATAGATACTTCAAACAGTTTTCCAATATTTGGTATTGTTAGTTAAAAAACATGTTCAGCCATATTGGTAGTTGTCATGGGCTATAGTGGGCTATACATTTCCCTTTGTCTCTATTTTAGTTGTATTCAGTACTTCTCTTTTTTTTTTTTTTTTTGAGACAGGATCTCTTGCTGTTGCCTAGGCTGGAGTCCAGTGGCATGAACACTGCTCACTGCAGGCTTGATCTCCCAGGTCTAAGTGATTCTCCCACCTCAGCCTCCTGAGTAGCTGGGACTACAGGCGTGCACCACTGTACCCAGCTAATTTTTGTATTTTTTGTAGAGATGGGGTTTTGCTTTTTGCTGTTGGCTGGGCTGGTCTTGAACTCCTGGGCTCAAGTGATCGTCTCACCTTGGCCTCCCAAAGTGCTGGGATTACAGAAGTGAGCCACCATTCCTAGCTATAGTTGCATCCAATAACTTGTGATATGTTATTTTCATTGCCATTCAGTTCAAAATATTTTCTGATTTCCATATATATATATTGCAAATATTTTCTCCCATTCTGTGACTTGCCTTTTCTTGTTATTAGTGGTATTTTTTTTGTTAACTAGAAGTTTGATATTTTAATGAGTTTTTTTCACTTTTACTCAAGCATATTTAGAAAAGTATATTCCTTAATTTCTGAATATCTGGGGATTTCCTAGTTATCTTTCTGTTTTGGACTTCTTGCTCAATTTCATTGTCATCAGAGACTATCCTTAGAATTACTTCAGTACTTTAAAATTTACTTAGGTATGTTAACATTTCTGAATTTTTCTGAATTTTTCTCCCTTAGTTCTGTCAGTTTTTGCTTTATTTATTTTGAGGCTATGTTATTATGTGTATACAAAGTCAGACTTGCCATTTTTTTAATTGAATTGATCCCTTTATTGTTAGGAAATATTCAGTAAAACTGCTTGCCTTAAAGTTTACTTTGTCTGATATTTGTCTAGCTATACCAGCTTTCTTTTGATTGTTTGCTTGATGTATCTTTTTCATCCTTTCAGCTTCAACTTTTTCCATTTTTGTGCTGCTGCATAACCAACCACCACAAAACTTAGTGGCATAAACCAACAAACAATTTGTTATGCTTATAGGTATTGTGGGTGAGGAATTTGGACAGAGCTTAGCAGGGACACTTCATATCTGTTCTATATTGTCTGGAGTCTTAGCTGGAAAGATGTGAATGATTGGGGGCTAGAATCTGGAGACTTCTTCAATCACATGTCTGTTACCTGGACTGGGCTAACTTGAGACTTGACTCAGCTAGGACTGTTGATTGTAGTGCCTACTTGGACTTCCTTATAACATGGCAGACTTGAGTAGTCAGATTTCTCACACAGTGGCTCAGAGCTCCAAAAGTGACTGTTTCATCAAACAAGGCATAAATTGCATAGACTTTTACACTCTTGCCTCAAAAGTCCCGCAGTGTTACTTCTTCTGTACTCTATTGGTTGAAGGAACCACATGCCCACACAGATTGGGGAAGGGAGACAGACCCCATCTCTTAATGAGCGGGGTGCCAAAGGATTTGTGGCTATGTTTTAAAACTGCCACATAACTTTTCTTTTTGTATCCTTATATCTGAGGTTTATTTTTATCCAGTCTCACAATCTTTGTCTTTTAATTGGCATCTTTGGACCACTTATATTTAATTACTGACACTATGATTTAAACTCATCATCTTACAATTTACCTTCTATTTGTTCCATGTGTTTTTTTTTTTGTTAATTTTTCCCCTTTCTCTCCTTCTTTGGATTATTCATGCATTTAAAAAATTATTCCACTTCCCTACTCTAAAGCTTGTTTACTGTACATTCTTTTATTGTTCTTTGGTGATTACCCTAGAATTTGCATGCCATCTTTGCTCAAGGGGCCATGCTAATCTTCTCTGTATTCTTCCCATTTTAGTGTATATGCTGCCAAAGTGAACACAATGATTAGCCTAGAGATTGCAACATGTTTGATTATTTTATTATAACCTATCTTAAATTACCAGAGTTGGCCTCCATATCCATGGGTTCCATATCTGTGGATTCAACCAAACTTTGATCAAAAATATTTGGGAAAAAAATGGATGATTACATCTATACTGAACATGTACAGACTTTTCTCTTGTTATTATTCCCTAAGTAATTCAGTAAAACAACTATTTACATAGCACTTACAGTGTATTAGGTATTATAAGTAATCTAGAGATGATTTAAAGTATATGGAAGGATGTATGTAGGTTATAGGCAAATACTATGCCATTTTATGTAAGGGACTTGAACATCTGTGGATTTTGATGTCTGTGGGAAGTCCTGGATCAAATCCCTAATAGACACAGAGGAACAACTGTACAGGTCATATCCTAGACAATGCAAGAACCTCACAACACTTTAACTCCATTTACCCTTCTCCTACCTTTTGTGCTATTGTTAACATATATTTAATTCTCTCTATATTTTGAACTCTGTAAGACATTAGTGTTATTGTTTTATGTAGTAAATATTAATTTAGAAATTTTGCTTTTTTGGTGCTGTTCATTTTTTCTTTTTTTAAATTTTATTTTTTTTTTTTAATACAGTCTTGCTCTGTCACCCAGGCTGGAGTGCAGTGACATGATCTCGGCTCACTGCAACTTCCACTTCCTAGATTCAAGTGATTCTTGTGCCTCAGCCTCCCCAGTAGCTGGGACTATAGGCATGCGTTGCCACTTCCTGCTGATTTTTGTATTTTTGGTAGAGATGGGGTCTCAGTATGTTGGCCAGGCTGGTCTAGAGCTTCTGACCTCAGGTGATCTGCCTGCCTCGGCCTCCCAAGGTGCTGGGATTACAGGTGTGAGCCCCCGCGCCTAGCCTGTTTATTCCATCTTGCATTACTGTTTTCATCTGGGATTATCTTCTGCCTGAAAAAATTCTTCCAGTATTTCTTTGAATGTAGCTATGCCAACAATAAGTTCTCTCAGTTTTTGTTTGCCCTAAAATGTCTTTACTATGCCTTCACTTTTGAAGGATATTTTCATTGAGTATAACATTTTAAGTTGGTAATTACTTTCTTTCAGCACTTTAACAATTTTTTTAATCCATTTTTTCTCTTGCTTAGCTGTCAATTTTATTGTTGCTCTTTTGAAAACAATGTGGGTTTTTCCCTCTGGTTGCTTTTAAGATTTTTCCGTTTTTTGTTTTCAGCAGTTTGTCTGTGATATAGCTAGGTGTGTGTATGTGTGTGTGTGTTTGTGTCTGTCTAGCATGAGGAGAAATTCTTTACACTGTAGCTTGATGTTTTTCATCATTTTTGGAAAACTCTCAGCCACTATTTGTTTAAAAATTGGTTCTATCCCATTATTCTCTCCATCTGGGTCCCACTTACAAATATGTTAGATGTTTTTACCATGCCCCTATATCAATTACTTTTTTTTTTTTCTTGAGATCGAGTCTCACTCTGTTGCCTAGGCTAGAATGCAGTGGCACAATCTCGGCTCACTGCAACCTTTGCTTCCTGGTTCAAGCAATTCTCCTGTCTTAGCCTCCTGAGTAGCTGGGATTACAGGCACCCACCACCATGCCCAGCTAATTTTTATATTTTTAGTAGAGACAGGGTTTTGCCATGTTAGCCAGGGTGGTCTCAAACTCTTGACCTCAATGGATTTGCCCACCTTGGCCTCCCAAAGTGCTGGGATTATAGGTGTGAGCCACCGTGGCCGGCCAATTATGTTTTTTCCCCCATTTTTCATTCTTTTGTCTCTGTTCTTTACTATCTTGTCTTGGCTATGCTTAATTTGCTATTGAACCCATCTATTCAATTTTTAATTTCAGTAATTTTATTTTATTAATTTTAAGATTTTCATTTGACTTTTTTTTTTCTTTTTGAGACAGAGTCTCGTCCTGTCACCCAAGCTGGATGTCAATGGCACGATCTCGGCTCACTGCGACCTCCGCCTCCAAGGTTTAAGTGATTCTCTTGCCTCCGCCTCCCAAGTAGCTGGGATTACAGGCACACGCCACCACACCTGGCTAATTTTTTGTATCTTTAGTAGAGACGAGGTTTCACCATGTTGGCCAGGCTGGTCTCGAACTCCTGACCTCATGATCCACCTGCCTTGGCCTGACTTTTTTTTTTTTAATCAGACTCCAGTTCTTTGATAAAATTCTCTGTCCTTTCTTTTATTTCCTTGAACATATTAATAATAGTTATTTAAAAGTCTCTGTGTAATAACTCCAATATCTGTATCAGTTTTTTTTCTATTGCTTTTCCTCTCTTGGTTTTTAGTCATTTGATCCTATTTCTTGGCATGCCTAGTAATTTTCAATTGAAATATAGACATCATGTGTGAAAAATTGTATTCTCTAGCTATCTTCCTTCAAAGGTTATTAAATTTTCTTATGGCAGGGAAATAGGGTATTCTCAGTTGCATGCTGATGCAATTGAGGATAGGCCTAGGAGCTTTGTTAGGGTTCATCTACCTCTAACTGTGCCTAGGGGATATTCCAAGATTCTGAAGGGTAGTCTTCCTTACTTCTGGAGCTTAACTCTCTTCTAGGGGCACAGTTCTTTAGCGATCTCAACTAAAATCCTCAAGTATTTTCCAAGTTCCTTCCCCAATGATGGGCCTTGAACTCTAACCTCTGACTCCCTAGCCTAATGAGATTTCTGCAAGCCTCTCTGATACTCTGCCTTCAGCCTTTATTGCTCCACATCATAAAATGGCAAGTAACATAAAGGAAAAATCAGAGCCAAATGTATGGCTTACTTCACTTCCTTTATCTATGTACTCTTGGCCCCACCAGTTCTGCCAAACTCTGTTGCTCTCTGATGCTTTTGCACAATTGTTTTATGTATTTAATCTAAGCATTACAGTTGTTATCAGTGGAATGGTTGTTTAATATTCCCACACTTAAAAAATAGTTTATCACATGTACATGTTTGTATAAGCAATTTCTTGCTCTTGATATTTATAAAAAATGATTGCTACAAACTGCAGAAAAAAATTTAAAAATAAAAGAAATGGTATCATATTGTTTATTAGTTTTGTATTGCTGTATCACAAATTATCACCAAATCTGGTGGCCTCAGACAATAAATATTGATCTTACAACTTTTCATGGATCATGAACTTGGCAGTGGCTTAGCTGTGGATCATGAACTTGGAAGTGGTTCTGGCTTGGGATTTTTCATGGGGTTGAGGTCAAGATGTTGGTAGGGGCTACAGTCATCTGAAGTCTTGACTAGGGATGGGGGATCTTCTTCTAAGGTGGCACATTCATGTGGCTGGCAAGTTGTTGCTAGATATTGGCAGGAAGACCAAGTTCTTCTCCATGTGGGCCTCTCTGCAGGCTGCTTAAAGGTCTTGAGGACTAGTGATTGGCTTCTCTTTCTCTCTTTCTCTCGTTCTTTCCTTCTCTCCTTCTCTCTCTTTTTTTCTCTTTCTCTCTCTCTCTCTTTCTTTGTTTCTTCGAGGGTGTCTCACTCTGTCACCCAGGCTGGAGTACAGTGGTGGCATCTCAGCTCACTGCAACTTCTGCCTCTTGGGTTCAAGCAATTCTCCTGCCTCAGCCTCCTGAGTAGCTGGGATTGCAGGCACCTGCCACTACACCTGGCTAATTTTTGTATTTTAGTAGAGATGGGGTTTCGCCACGTTGGCCAGGCTGGTCTCAAACTCCTGAGTTCAAGTGATCTGCCCGCCTCAGCCTCCCAAAGTGCTGGGATTATAGGTGTGCATGAACTACTGCATCTGGTCTTGACTGGCTTTTCTAGAACAAATGATACAAGACAGTAAGGCAAAAGTGGCAATATCTTTTTTTGATTTAGTCATGGAAGTAACATACCATCGCTTTTTCCATGTTCAATAGGGCCGCGCGGTGGTTCATGCTAAAGAGCACTTTGGGAGGCCAAGACAGGCGGTTCATTTGAGGCCAGGAGTTCAAGACCAGCCTGGCCAACGTGGTGAAACCCTGTCTCTACTAAAAATACAAAAATTAGCCAGGCGTGGTGGCGCGTGTCTGTAGTTCCAGCTATTTGGTAGGCTGAGGCAGGAGAATCGCTTGAACCTGGGAGGTGGAAGTTGTAGACAGAGGAGATTGTGTCATGACACTCCAGCCTGGGCAACAGAGTGAAACCTTGTCTCAGGGGGAAAAAAAGTCACTATGTGAGGTATGGTGGCTCACACCTGTAATTCTGATGCTTTGGGAGGCTGAGGTGGGAGGATTGTGTGAGTCCAATAGTTTGAGACCAGACTGACCAACATAGTGAGAGTTTGTCTCTATAAAAAATTAAAAAGAAAGAAAAAAAAAAGAAATGAGTCACTAAATCTGGCCCACATTTAAGAAAAGGGAAATTAGTCTCCATCTTCGGAAGGGTAGGGTGTCAAAAAATTTGCAAACACCTCTAAAAATTACCACGTATTGTATGTAGATTTCTGGGATTTGTTTTTTTAACCAACATTATGTTTCTAAGCTTCCTCCATGTTGTTGCAAGTAGTTATAATTCATCTATTTTTACAACTGTATAATATTCCACAGTATGAACGGATCACAACTTCTCCCATTGTCTTGTTGATGGTCATATGGTTTGTAGAATCATTTTAAAGAAAATAACTCATCTTAAGCTTCTTGAAATCATTTCAAATAATTAATTCTGTGGTTAATTTGAGTCTAAAAAGCAAGCCAGTACAATGAGTTCAGACTGCACTGGTAATGGACATTTCAATGGTGTAGGTACTAGAACGTGCTATGAATAGTCTTTCCCTATTATGCCTTATTCTGTATCCCTCAAGAAGACCATTAACATTTCAGAGCTATTTGTTTGCAGTTGTTTTGGCCACGGAGGTAAGTAGCTGGTCTCGCAATGGGGACACAAAAATCAGGAACTGGACTGGGCCAGCTCATTCTCCATAGAGTGAAATGGAGGCAGCATGATAAGACCAGGTTGAATTAGTCTTTCTCTTGCAAGCCATGGATAAGATTGGACTCAAAACAGAGCAAGCTGGTGCCTGTGTGTATTTATAGTTTCCTGGGAAACAATTCCAGCTCTAGAGCCCATGTCTATCACCTGAAGTCCTTGAGACAATCACTCAAAGTGGCTGAGTGCCACTTGCTGTTTTGCTGGTTCATGAGCATCGGCAGAGGAAGCAGTGTGGAGAAGTGGAAAGAACACAAACTACATTCAGACTGACCTGGGTTTGAATCCTGGCTTTGACACTTACTAGATTTTTACAATGCGCAATTTATTTAACTTCTTTCATCTCCAGTTTTCTCATCTGCCAAATGGACATGTGCTATGGTTTGAATGTTTGTTACCTCCAAAACTCACATTGAAATTTAATCCCCAATGAGGGACTATTAAGAAGTGGGGCCTTTAAGAGGTGATCGAGTCATGAAGGCTCTACCTTCATGAATGGAGGAGTCCGTTCATGGATTAATGAATTAATGGGTTACCATGAAAGTGAGGCTGGTGGCTTTATAAGAAGAGGAAGAGAGACCTGAGCTAGCATGCTCAGCCTCCTCAGGACCCTGCAGAGAATTCCCACCAGCAAGAAGGCCCTCACCAGATGTACCCCCTTGACCTTGTACTTCTCATCCTCCATGACTTTAAGAAATAAATTGCTTTTCTTTATAAATTATTCAGTTTTTGGTGTTCTGTTATAAACAATATAAAACGGACTAAGTCAGCATGCTGGTACCTTCCTTACTGGTTTCTTGTGAGGATTATATACCAGATTGTATTGAAGATGCCTAGGATGATGCCTGGCAGTATTAGATATTCAATAAAAGACAGCTTTGTGTCATTGTCATCATCATGATTGTCACCATGCTTTGGAGATAAGTATGACTCTAGGCCTCTCAGGGGGTCCGGAAATCTTTGCTATTCTGCTATTCCGTGTGGCAGGTTTGTGTCCTTGTGCAAGTCACTAAGTTATTCCTGTTTCCCAAGGCTTGGCCATTGCATTAGGGATTTTTTTCTTAAAGAGGGAAGGGGAAGGGTTCTACCTAATTAGGAATACAGCAGTCAGATTTAGGTCAAGGCCTGCTGTAAACCTATAGGCAAATGCTTACGGACTGACAATCAGTTTGAAAAGGAAGACAGGTTATATAGCAATCTGCACCAGGGAGACCCAAACACAGCAAAATATTCTCATCAGTGCTACAGGGCTTAAAGCTGTCATTGAATTTAGCTGACTTTTAAATGCATTAATAGATGATGTATCCATGGGATAAGAAGAAGACAGCGAGTTTAGGGAGCCTATTAGGTCCTAGGGAGATCAATTAATGGTGGGCCATCAGCTTCGTTTTGTGCTTTATTTCAAGCTAGAGGTTCTGATCAATCAGTTTCTTACATGACTCTTTATCATTTGTTGGTTATTTATTTATTTAACATTTATGAAACATCTCCATGTGCCTAGTACACTGTGTTAGGTGCTGTGGGGGATACAGGAAGATCTATCTATCTATCTATCTATCTATCTATCTATCTATCTATCTATCCATCCATCCATATATCTATCTATCTATCCATACTCTATTTACTATCTATCTATCCATCCATACATCCATCCACCCATCATCTATGTATCCATGCACTATCTTGCTATTTACACAAACACACCACTCCAAGAAGCATTGAGTTCAATGAGTTCCTTTATATGGTTTATATATGTGAAAGCAGCTATAAAACAACAAATAAAGTTGGTGAGGTCATAAGGCCATCAGAGATATGCCAGTTAAATTTTACAGGACTTCAGGAGAGAGAGAAAGTATTACCTGTAGGTAGATTGCATGAAGCCTCCTGGCTGGTCTTGCTGCTTCTATTCTCACTCCTCTCCATTTAATTCTGCATGTCATTGCTGTTCTAATCATTCCAAAACACCAATTTCAGCATATCCTGCTTTTTTTCAAGACTCTGAATTTTCTGTTTCCAACTGTGCTGATTTCAAAGTCCCTTTCAGATTGTTCTATTATTTCTACCTCTTTAGATATGATTTCTTCATTTTTGGAGATAGGGATGGGGGTGATGTAGGGTCTGTAAGTCACCTGCTCTGGTTTTGGACTTCCTCATATATTTTGTGATTTTGGCACGAGTGCACCTTCCCCTGGGAATGTTGTTTGTGGAAATTGTTTTCCTGTTCACGTCTTGTGTTGTGGAGGCCTGCCTACGGGGCAACCGTGCTTGCCTCAGCCTAGGGCCTATGGGTTTCTGCACTGAGGGTTAACTTGAATTAGGGTTTTCACCTTGAGAGGCAAAGGACTTCTACATGTGGCCTTTTAGCTGTACCCTGAGCCGATGAACAAGGACATTCTAGTTCCTGTTTATGGATAGCCTAAGGTCTACTAGTTTCTGGTTTCATTTAGTGAACCTAGCTCACGTTGTAAAGCCATAGGGCCTGTGATCTTGACTTGGCATGAAAACCTCAGGCCTTGTGGCTTCTGTTTTTATTGATGTCCTGGGAGTTATATGCCGATAACTCCTTAAATCTGCATCTCTAGTCCTAACTTGACCCCTGGTCAAATCCCAGAGCTGTAGGTGCCTAGGTCCAACTGCCGGTTTGTCACCTGCATTTGGCTATCTTATGGCCATCTCAGATTTAACATGGTCAAAACAGGACTACTGATTTGTTACTATGTATGTTAAACACACCACCATGACATATATATATGTATAAACACTTATAAGTGCCTGTTATACACAAATCAGCCTCATGGCTGCTATCTCGTGTATGCTTTATCTGTGTCTACATTACAGCTGTATGGATCTATGTACCACACAGTGTGTATGTGTATGTAAAGCATAGCTTCACTGATTACTCCAGATATGCTTTGCCTAAGATATTCCAACAATCTCAAGATTTACAAGAAAGTGCTTTTTAGATAACAGTAGCCCTGACACTAAGTGCCTCCCTCTTTATTACTGCATTCAGTTATCCCTTCCTTTCTTGTAAGCTGTGGTCCTGCTTCACTTCAGACAGAAGAGGAAGCAACTTTCACAGCTTTGCCCCAAATCCAGAGTTTTGAAAAGTGTCATCCACAAATAACATGCATCAACCTCACCCAGGGTACTTGTTAACAAGAGTGTTTCTCAGACTCTCCAAAACTAAACTTTCTGGGGATAGAGCCCAGACCTGTCTATTTTTAACAAGTTCTTCAGGCTATTCCTAAGTGCACTGTGGTTTGGGAACCACTGTTGGAATCCTTTTTCTCCTTTGGCAGAAATCCAAGTCCTCCTCCTTCATCTAAAACATTTATGGAAGAGACCATTCTGAGAAGCCCAGGAAAGAGGGAGATGACTCATAGCCACCCCTTCCCATGCCAACATTGCCTGGAGAGCCAGGGGGACCTGGCTGGGCCACGTTGAGTGCCTGTGTACATCTTGCTGAGCTGTTGCATTGGGCCATACTTGAACTTTCCAGAACAACAATTGCTACTTTAAAACATTTCTCGGTTATTTTTGTCTTGTTGGTCTAAACACATACAATTCAGAAGAGGATGATGAAGCTTAGGTATCATTATAGGTTGGCCAACTGTCCTGGTTTTCTTGGGACTGAGAGGTTTTCTGGGATGCAATAGGGCCAAGACCAGGAAAGTTCTGAGCCAACCAAGATGAGTTGATCACCCTAGCAAACATGTCTTGCAAACCAGTTTATGAATTGAAACTAAATACATTAGAAAATAATAGTTTTGAAATCTACATGGGTTATACAATAAGAAGGAAGACTAATTTGGGATTAAGTATATTTTGGGATAGTTCAGATTTGTGGCAAAGGATTGAACAGTTCATGTTGCTGAAGGATGAGAGGTTTCTCACATCCTTTAATAAAGGCTTTGTATCCACTGTGTTGCATGGGTGGCCACTCTTCAAGTTGTGTTGTGTTTGACAACAATGGTGGAAGGTGAAGGATGCTTATTTCACAGCTCTGAGAGGAGGCTGCCTTTTTCATTTTTCTCTTCTCTTCTGTTTTCTTTTCTTTCCTTTTTTGTTGTTTGAGATGGAGTCTCACTCTGTAGCCCAGGCCGGAGTGCAGTGGCATGGTCTTGGCTCACTGCAACCTCCACCTTCCGGGCTCAAGTGATTCTTGTGCCTCAGCCTCCATAGTAGTTGGGACTACAGGCACAAGCCACCACACCAGGCTAATTTTTTTTTAATTTTTATTTTAGTAGATACAGGGTTCCACCATGTTGCCCAGGGAGGTCTCAGACTCCTGAGCTCAGGCAATTCACCCGCTTCGGCCTCTGAAAATGTTGGGATTACAGGCGTGAGCCACCACACCCGGCTGAGGCTGCCTTTTCTGACCTATCAGTGGGTTGTTTGTATATTTGTTTGTAATATTCCCAAGTTGTATTGAGAGCACATAAAGCGTCCTCCCTGTTGGGAGTGGAAGAGGTGGTGGATGGCACTCACACTCTTTACTCAGCACTCTGTGGTGAGATTTGGTGGCTGGGGTTTTTTCTCTTGTCCCTTTCAGCATCTTTTCCAGAAGAGTTGACTTATCTGCTCGGCAGGCAGGGCAGTGCTTAGTGCCCAGTGCCCATAACACTTTTAAGGATCTGGGGAAATGTTTTAGTTTCCTTAAAATGATGACGAAAAAATCTTTTAGGTGGAGAGAATGTTTTTGTGCATAGCATTAATACATTCATCTTTATACCAAGTGCAATCATAAAATGCTTTTTAATACAACATTTATTTATTTAATTGTTTCGAGACGGAGGTCTTGTCATGTTACCCAGGCTGGACTTGAACTTCTGGGCTCAACCTCCTGAGTAGCTCGGACTACAGATGTGTACCACCACACCCGCCTGGCATGATATAAACATTTAAACAAAAATTTTAATAAGGATTAGTTTTTGTTCATAAGGAAAAGGGCCCATGAGGGCAAGTGCTTAGGTTTCATAAAAGTCATAATGGAAGCCCAGGGTGACAGCTGTCAGCCACTGTGGGCTGGGGCAAGGAGGAAAGCCTGTGGGAGCAGCTTCTTCCTTAGGGGTTGGCTGAGGGGAAGAGCATGGGAGGGCATTTTGAGACCTGGACCTGTGGGAGCAGAACGGATGAGCCTGGGAGACACAGGCCGTGTGACATGCCTGGAAGATGAAGTGTCTGCAGAGGAAGATGTCAGTCAGGTTCACTTGCAAGCAACTGGAACAGAGTGTGCATTCTGACATCACAGTGGCTGTCTTCCAGCGCTACTCCCTGGGGTCCCATGGCAAGGGGGTTGTCATTCTTTAGTATCCATTCTCCTCTTCTTCTTTTGGCACGAAGCCCCTCTGTTGGGTTGAATTGTGTCTTCTCCAAAGATAGGCTCAAGTCTTAACTCCTGGTACCTGTAGATATGGCCTTATTTGGAGATAGGAACTTTATAGACGTCTTAAAATTTAAGATGAGCTCATACTAGATTGGGGGTGGGGCCCTAAATCCAATGGCTGTTGTCTTGATAAAAGAAAAGATTTAGATACAGAGACACAAGGGCCATATGACAAGGGAGGCAGAGACTGTAATGATGCAGCTACAAGTCGAGGAGTGCCAAGGATTGCCAGACACCAGCAGAAGCTAGGAAAGAGGTATGTGGGACAGTTTCTCCTTCAGAGACTCCTGAAGGAATCAACCCTGCTGACACTTTGATTTCAGACTTCTGGCTTCTTGAACTGTGACAGCACAAATCTCTGTTGTTTTAAGCCACCCAGTTTGTGGAACTTTGTTATGGCAACCCCAGGAAACCAATCCACCTCCTAAATTATGCTCGGCAACCAGCCACCCAACAGAAAGACTACATTTCCCAGCTTCTCTTGCAGCTAGATAGCTGTGTTCTCTTACTAGGTTCTAATTACTGGGATGTGAACCCAAGTCCTGTGTGCAACTTTCTAATTGTGCCTTTAAACAGAAGGGAGAGGTGGTGCCTTGCCTTTGCTCCTTCCTCACTCTTTCCAATCTTTCTGGCTGGGATGTGTGTGTAATGGTGGAGCTACAGCAGCCATATTAGATTGCAAAATGGAAACCTCATGCCAGGCAGTCAGGGGTGTGTGCTAGGAGGAACCTGGGTTCCTCATCTTGCAGAGCTGCCCTATTGACTTGGATTTTTTATACTTGAATTCTTATGTGAGAGAGAAATAAACTACCATGTTAAACCACTATTATTTTGACACTTGTTATAGCAACTGAATGTTTTCCCTAAGTCATGTGATTCTCCTCTATATGCCAGAGCTCTGCTTCTTTGCGGCTTCTCCCAGGTATTGATATTTGAAAATGACATCTGGCTCCACTGTCAGGAGGAACAATGTTTTGTGTTTTTAAAAAGTATTAGTTTTGTGAAGATGGGAACAGATTGTGTTTAGCCTTTTCTACCCCACCCCCTGACAAAGCTCTTCCATGCAATGGGAAACATCCATGAATGGGCCAGGGCCAGAGGGAGGTTGCTGCCAGGATAAATCTTCCTTATGGGGCTTGAATATGCAACCTTGACCTCAGAATCAGCCAAGTTCACCAGGCTCTGCCTTTCACTCAGCAGATTCCTAGCCAGATTTGGGTGCTCTGGCATCTTCTAATTCTACTCCTGCCAGCACAGGGGGAGGGCAGGGGAATAAGGTGTCCTTTTGCTGTTTCCAGTCACCAGCTCTTCTTCCCTGGGAGGAGGAATGCCCTTTACAGTCTTCTTGTGTGCAGTGGGGCATTTCTTCTTGAAAATGGTTCGTTTAATTTTTCCATGGGATGTATCAGTGAAGCTTTGCAGAGTAAGACTTGTAAAGTGTGTGTGTGTGTGTGTGTGTGTGTGTGTGTGTGTGTGTGTATTTGGGTGGGGTGGTGGACAATGGGTGAAATGTGGAATGGGATGGAAAAGATCTACCATTTACTGAATGTCATCCTATTTTTGGCAAGTGCCTTACCAGACATTACACCCTTAAATTCTCCAGACAGGCCAGGCGTGGTGGCTCATGCCTGTAATCCCAGCACTTTGGGAGGCTGAGGTGGGCAGATCACTTGAGGTCAGGAGTTGAGACCAGCCTGGCCAATATGGTGAAACCCCGTCTTACTCTGCAAAGCTTCACTGATACATCCCATGGAAAAATTAAACGAACCATTTTCAAAAAGAAATGCCCCACTGCACACAAGAAGACTGTAAAGGGCATTCCTCCTCCAAGGGAAGAAGAGCTGGTGACTGGAAACAGCAAAAGGACACCTTATTCCCCTGCCCTCCCCCTGTGCTGGCAGGAGTAGAATTAGAAATTAATTAGAAATTAATTAGAAATTAAAAATTTGCTGGATGTGGTGGGGTGCACCTGTAATCCCAGCTACTTGAGAGGCTGAGGCAGGAGAATTGCTTGAACCTGAGAGCCACAGGTTGCAGTGGGCTGAGATCGCACCATTGCACTGGGTGACAAGAGCAAAACTCCATCTCAAGAAAGAAAAAATTCCCCAGACAATCATGAGAGGTAGAAACTATCCTCCATATCTTAAACATGTGAGAACTGTTACCCACATGCATAAACGGGGACACACATAGGTTGATAGCCTGTAAATGGCATTTGACTTCAAACCATATTTGATTTCAATGAATTTTTTCCATACAAATAAATTACCCCCTTTGTTTTGTCTGTAAAGCATAATGGAAAAGTAGAGATTCTATAAATATTTGGCTAATGTGATACGGAACTGGCCATTCAGGAAATATGAGCAAAAGAATTCTCTTTGACGACTTGCATTGTTTAGGTGTCTCATCTGCACAGAGAAGTCTACCTCTGCCCTCTCAGCCTTCCTCACCTTCTGGTATCATAAACAAAGACGACAACAACCATCATATTGCTCTTGTTGTGTTAAAGAACATTGATCTCCAAACCAACGAAGTTAGTGAAAGTTTTTGTTTTAACCCAATGGAAGTGTTTTTGTTTCCCTGTTTCCTAATAGTTCTTTCAATAGCGAAGCAAAATTTGAAATTAACATTCTAAATTGTCTTTATCCTTTTAAAATCTTATTTCTATTAAAATTAATTTCATTACACAAAAGCTTGAATTAAGCATGTCTCTTTACTTGTAGATTCTGTCTGCCAATTTGCATGTGGGCCAACCCATGTAAAAAGGAAAGTTTTTTTTTCTTTTAAGTAACATTCATTTCCTAGTTTAAAAATTAACAACCAACCAAGAATAGCATTCGAGTGCATTGCCTTCTTATCTTTTCCCTATAATTAAAAATGTGCAATATAATTGTGATGAAACTCTACATTTTTTATCTTCCCACTTCCCACCCCTCACACATACAAATGGGCCCGTGTATGGGTTTAACTGCACACACACACACACGCACACGCGCACACATACACGTACACGCGCACACATACACGCACACGTGCACACATACACGCACATGTGCACGCACACACACACACACATACACTGTCCTCTAACCATAAACTACTTCTTTCTCCTGTCTTTTGTGCATTGCAAATTGGCAGGGGGACAGTGAGGAAAAACATTCTCCTCAGGGCCGTCTTCACCTTGCACTGGTGTTCTGATGTCCCAGGGGAAGGTTGAGAAATAGCACCCGTGAGTTGCAGAGGGCAGGATGTTGCTGCCCGTAACTCATAACTTCTCCATTGCAGGAGGGACCCTGGCTCCACCCTGGCTCTATCTGTTCTTGGATTGTGACAGAGCAGCCCCCAAAGCCTGCAGTTCTTTCCTCTGGGTGTCATAAAGCATTTCAGTGGACAATTTGATCTTTTTCATTTTGCCTGCCTCACCCATGCAACCCCTCTCTGCTCACTTTCAGAATTTCAGAACAAAGCTCTTGGGTCACACAGTTAAGTGTTGGAAAGAATAACTAATTCGAGTGACTTAAAAAAACAATTTTATTGGCTGGGCTCAGTGGCTCACGCCTCTAATCCCAGCACTTTGGGAGGCCGAGGTGGGCGGATCACCTGAGATCAGGAGTTCGAGACCAGCTCGATCAACATGGACAAACCCCATCTCTATTAAAAATACAAAATTAGCTGGGCGTGGTGGCATATGCATGTAATCCCAGCTACTCAGGAGGCTGAGGCAGGAGAAGCGCTTGAACCTAGAAGGCAGAGGTTGTGGTGAGCCGAGATCGCGCCATTGTGCTCCAGCCTGGGCAACAAGAGCAAAACTCTGTCTCAAAAACAAACAAACAAACCCCAAAATTTTATTGAGGTATAATTTATTTATCATAAGATTCACCTATTTAAAGTGTATAGTGGGATGAGTTTAGTAAATTTATACAGTTGTGCAACCATCACTAAAATTGTTTTAGAACTTTTTCTGTCCCCTCAAAAGGTTCCCAGGGACCCATTCACAGTGAGTCTCCACTCCCACCCCCCAGTCCCGGGGAACCACTGATCTTTCTGTCTCTATTGATTTTTCATCTTTAGAAATATCAGATAAATGGAATCATATAATATTTACTTTTTTTTTTTGAGTCAGATTCTCACTCTGTCACCCAGGCTGGAGTGCAGTGGTGCCATCTTGGCTACTGCAACCTCTGCCTCCCGGGTTCAAGTGATTCTCCTGCCTCAGCCTCCCAAGTAGCTGGGATTACAGGTGTGTGCCACCATGCCTGGCTAATTTTTGTATTTTTAGCAGAGATATAGGGTTTTGCCATGTTGGCCAGGCTGGTCTTGAACTCCTGGCCTCAGGTGATCCACCTGCCTCGCCCTCCCAAAGTGCTGGGATTACAGGCATGAGCCACCTCACTTGGCCAATATTTCCTTTTATGCCTGGCTTCTTGCACTTAGCATACTTTTTTGAGCTTCATTCATATTGTTGCAGGTAACAGTAGTTGGCTCCTTTTTATTACTAAATACTATTCCATTATATGGATATACCACATTTTGTTTATCCATTCATCTGCTGATTAACATTTGGGTTACTTCCACCTTTCAGCAATAGTGAATAATGCTGCCATGAACATGGATGTACAAATATTTGTTTGAGTCTCTGTTTTCACTTTTTTGGGGGTATATACCTAGAAGTGGAATTAACGAATCCTACTGTAATTCTATGTTCATACATTACATCATTTTCCACAGCTACTGAGCCATTTTACATACCCACCAGCAACACACTAGAGTTCCCATTTCTCCATATTCTCATTAACATTTCTTATTTTCTGTCTTTTTGTTAGTAGCCATCTTAATGGGTATAAAGTGGTATATCATTGTGGTTTTGATTTGCATTCCCCTAATAATTAGTGATGTGGAGAATCTTTTCATATGCTTATTGATCACTTGTTATCTTTTTTGGAGAAATGTTTATTCAAGTCCTTTGCCCATTTTTCAACTGGGTTGTTTGTTTTTTTGTTGTTGAATTGTAGGAATTCTTTGCATATTCTGGCCCTTATCAGATATATGACTTGCAAATATTTTCTCCCATTCTGTGGGTTGTCTTTTCACTCTGTTGATAGTGTCCTTTGATGCACAGAAGTTTTTAATTTTGATGAAGTTTAACTGATCTATTTTTTCTTTTATTGCCTGTGCCTTTGGCATCATATCCAAGAAATCATTGCCAAATCCAACGTCATGAAAGTTTTCTCCTAAGAGTTTTATAGTTTTATCGCTTATGTTTAAGTCTTTGATCTATTTTGAGTTAATTTTTGTATACAGTATAAGGTAAAAGTTCAACTTGATTCTTTTGCATGTGGATATCCAGTTTTCCCAACACCGTTTGTTGAAAAGACTGTTGAATGGTCTTGTCATTGAATGGCTTTGGTACCCTTGTCAAAAATCATTTGACCACAAACCTGGACAACATAGTGAGACCCTGTTTCTAAAAAAAAAAATTAGCCCAGTGTAGTGGTGCATGTCTGTAGTCCCAGCTATGGGGGATGCTGAGGCAGGAGGATCAGTTGAGCCTGGAAAGTCAAGACTGTAGTGCGCTATAATGGTGCCACTGCACTCCAGCCCTGCAGCAGAGTGAGACCCTGACTCAAAAATTAAAAAACATCATTTGACCACATATGTGGGGATTTATTTTTGTGCTCTCTGTTATAGTCCACTGAGTGTCTGCCTTTATGTCAGTACCATACAATTTTGATCACTTTGGCTTTGTAGTACATGTTCAAAGGAGGAAGTAGGGGACCTCCAACTTAGTTCTTTTTCAAGGTTGTTTTGACTAGTCAGATATTCCATATGAATTTTATGGTAGATTTTCCTAGTTTTGCAAAAAATATTGTTGAGATTTTGATAGAGATTGCATTGAATCTGTAGATTGCTTTGAGTAGTATTGAGATCTGAACAACATTAAATCTTCCAGTCCGTAAACACAGACTATCTTTCCAATTATTTGTGTCTTCTTTAATTTTTTTTAACAACATTTTGTAGCTTTCAGTGTACCAGTCTTTCAGCCCTTTAAATTTATTCCTAAGCATTCTATACTTTTTGAGGTTATTGGAAGTGGAATTGTTTTCTTAATTTCTGTTTCAGATTGTTCATGGTTATTGTATAGAAGTGAAATTGATTTTTGTGTTCATAACTTTTTTTTTTTAAGAGATAGGGTCTCATTTTGTCACCCAGGCTGGAGTGTAGAGGTACAATTATAGCTCAGTGCACCCTTGAACTCCTGGGCTCAAGTGATCCTCCTGCCCGAGCCTCCAGAGTGGCTGGGATTATAGGTGGGAGCCACCACACCTGGCTGTTCATAACTTTTTTTTGAGATAAAGTCTCACTCTGTTGTCAGGCTGGAGTGCAGTGGCATGATCTTGGCTCACTGCAACCTCCTCCTCCTGGGTTCAAGTGATTCTTGTGCCTCAGCCTCCCAAGTAGCTGGGATTACAGGTGTGCACCACCACATCCAGCTAATTTTTGTGTTTTTAGTAGAGATGGGGTTTTATCATGTTGGCCAGGCTGGTCTCGAACTCCTGGCCTAAAGTGATCTGCCCACCTTGGTCTCCCAAAGTGCTGGGATTACAGGTGTGACCCACCGTGCCTGGCCAATAACTTTTAAGACATTGATCCACCATCATCTGACATCTAGGTTTTCTTTTGAGAAGTTTGACCCATTTTGATTTCTATTACTTTTAATGTACCTGCTCCCTCCACCTCCATCTTGACCCACGGAAGTTGTAGGGATCATCTCTTTATCTTTGATGTTCTGAGATTTCACAGTTATATTCCCTGATGTTGGTCTTTTTCCATTCACTAGAACAGTCACTTGGAGTACCCTCCATGTCCTTTAATTCTGGGGAATTGTATTTAATTTTTTCCATCAATAACTTCCTTTGCACAATTTTTCTCTTCTACCTTTATAAAATTCTTGTTATTTGGATTTTAGCTCTTTGTTATTTGGATTTTAGCCCTTTGTGCTTACACCAGATTTTTATATCTCTTCCACTTTTATTTTCTATTTTGTTGCCATTTGGTCATAATGTGTGGGAGATTTCCTTAGCTTTTAATTTTAATCCTTCCGAATAATGTTATCTTGGTTATTGGTTTAAATTTGCAAGAGCTCTTTCTTGTTTTCAAGTTGGGCTTTTTAATAGCATTTTACTTTTGTTTATGGATGAAAAGTCATCTTATCTCTCTGAGGATATTATTGCCTTGTCTATTTTCCTTCCAAATTCTTTTTCTCCTGTTTGTTTTTGATCGTATCTTCTATGAGAATATTTCCTCAAGGGTCTGATGGTCCTTGGCCCTGTGTCCATGCTTAAGTGGAGGCTCTTTGTGTGTAGGGGAGGGCCTTCCTGTGGTAGATCAGGTTACCACTGCATCCCACTAGTGTTAGTATGTGAGGGTCTTTCTCTTTCTACCCTGGAAGTGTCATACAATCTCCTGCTCCAGAATTCTGGTGAGGCGTGTGAGGGTGTTCTCAGCTGCTTGCAGCCCAGAAACAGAGCAGGAAAGGGCCGGCAGTTTCATGTTTCTCTATGTAAAGAATGAACTTTCACCAAATTTCCCTATTGTTACTGTTGTACTATCTTTACCTTGCGCCTGTCCTTTGGTGATCCCATTTCTCTGAATTCAGAACCTCTTGTTTACTTTTTTTTTTTTCAGAAAAAAACTTACAGTTTCCTAGGGAAAGGTGGATGCCTGGATGCCTGCATTGGTGAAGACTCCTGGGAAGCCCACATGCTCCAAATATCGGCTTCCAATCATTTCCCTTCTTTTCACCTCAACTCCCATGACCACGGGGTTGTTGGCTGAAAGTTGGTAGATGAGCTTACGAGCTTGCTAACACCACACCATTTTGAATACATTGGCTTTGTATTTAATATCTCATGAGGCAAGTCCATCCATGCTACTCTTAATTTTCTTGGCTGTTCTTAGATGTTTTGATGTAAGTTTTTAAGACAATCACAAATATTTTAAATCCGTAGAATGGTTCGGATCTACACATATTTTGTAACAATTTAACTTCATGTCCCAAATAACTCTGTTGGGATTCTAATTGAATTATTATTCATTCTTGCATCTCTAGTGCCCTGCCAAGGGCCTGGATCATGTTACGCTTTCAAAAAACATCTGTTAAATGGAAATAAACCTCTGATCTCAACGCCTATGCTTTTTCTATTACATGGTCCTGTCTGATTTGTGCTCAGATCACAGAGCCAGCTGGTAGCAGAACCAGAAGAACTCAGGCCTCGTAACTCACCAGTCAGTACTTTTTATACCATACTTGTACCTGTAAACCCATTCTTAGCTATTACACACAGCCCAGTATAAAGGCCAGGCCAGTGTGAACGAAAGGTGATAAAGCCACAGAAATGAAAGCATTTTAAAACCCTGAAGAAATCTCTCTGCCTGGATCAAACCCTCCCACTCCCATGCTAAGCTTCTGTGTGGGGTAGTAGGACAGGCAGGTGATGCCTCCAGCCCAGATGGATACATTTATGGTGGGGCAGAGGAAAGGCTATCAAGTTTATTTATGTTTTCCCATAGGATGGGGCCATATTTCTGTGGTATAAAGATGAGTGCAAAAGTAAGATGGTTTATCTGCCATGTCTGATCCATGTAGAGTTTAAGTAATAAAGTTTATTAGTGCTCCTGATTTAATATGACACATTTCCAGTGCAAATTACTCTGAGATCATCGTGTTCATAAAATATGACAGAAATCTTTTAAGTGTGAGCATAAGTTCTGAATTAATTTAATAACCCGGTCTGGAAAAAGGCATGTGGTTTAAAACATAACATTATGCACTGGACTCCTGCTTTCTCTTCCAGCCACTCCCATCCCCGTGCCTCTTTTGAAAAGCCCATCTTTGTGTCCAAGTCATCTGACCTCTTCTCAGAGTTCAGGATTTTACCTTCTCCAGGAGGTCAGTGTGGCTAAGGAGGGAGGATTTGTCCCTGTACCTGGGGGCAAAAGTTGGTTTTAATTCTTGATGACACCTGTCCCAAAGGAATGGACAGGAGCTGCCTTGAGAATAGTGCTTAGTCTCTGTGATTTACTGCCCTTTGGTGGGGCTGGGAGGCAGTGGGAGAGGAGGCATGGCATAGACATAACATTAGAGGGCTGTGGTTTTGGGGAACATGAACACCACCCCCTTTATCTTTCTAGATGGGGAAAAAATTATGGCATCAGGACACGTGCCCCAACTGTCAAATGCACGTGAAATCCCTGTAGGAATTGTGAAGTGTAAGTCATGGTTCTATTTATCTTGTGGCAATGTAAAACACAACACACACACACACAAACATACATATGCATACACACATGCACAAACACATGCACATACATGCACAAACACAAATGTGCGCACACACGCCCACTCACACACATGCAAGCTTTTATCAAGATAGAAAATGAAAATAAAGAAAAGCAATGGGCACTTTGGTCTAACTCAACCAGTGTGACATTTGGCCTTCTCATGACCAGGCCTATGACCACCGTGTCAAAGCAGCCTGCCCCCCACGTTCCTCCTCCTGCTTGGATGGTGCAGGCCTGGGCCTGCTACCTTGCCCACTTGCTCCCTGTGGGCAATTCTGTGCAGTCCTGTCCCTTTCATGGACCTTAGGGCCCCACTTAGTGCTGTCTGCTAGGTAGGCGGGGACACTAGACCAAGGGAACCTCCTGAGACATGCTGTGGTGCCGGCCTCTTGTCCCTGCTTCAGCATCCATGCAGAGCCTGGAGGGCACCCTGCATGCCCGGAGCTAAGTCCTCTTCCCCGACTGTGCTGCCTGGAACATGGAACAGGGCAACATGCTCCAGGTGGATGAGCTCCTCAGAGGAAGCCGCCACCAGGTCAGAACGGGTGCTTTCCCGCAGTACCAGATCTCACCCGAGGGGCACTGCAGAGGGTGGATGCCATTCCTATTTCAGGTTTCCCTGTCCTCTAGGAGCTGCCAACAGCAAGAGCTCAGAGCAGGTTTTAACAAGAGGCCTCACATCATTCCTCTCAGGGGGAAGTCAGAAGAGTTATACCTGCCATCTTCTCAACCCATAAGCAGGAGCTGTTGGAGGGGCCTTCACCACTCCACCTCCCACAGCAGCTCCACGGGCCGAGGGTTCTCAATCACTGTCTCCTCTGTGCGTTGGTTGGTCTGAATGCCCCTGCCTGGATTGCCTTTTTCCCTGTAACGAAACCTTCTGCTCCCTCCAAGTGGGACTGCTCAAGTCCCACTTCCTCCCTAAAACATTCACCCCAAAAGCAACCAACAACAATGTCTTTTCACATGTCTGTGGAGGGGAGGAGAGCTGCAGGGTGGTAATGACGGCTGACCACAGTCCCAGAAAGATTGTGCAGGCTGGATCTGGGTCTGCTCTCCCTTCGGAGGCCACCGCTGCCCCCACTACCTCTCCCAGTGTAAGACACGTGGTAGACAATCAGCCCTACATGAAGAATGACTGAACGTGCCGTGCATGTGTCCTGGAGAGGGGAGACGCAACACCATGGACCTGCCACACGAGGATTCCTCGCTGTCCAGGGGTGCTCTGGGAAGTGGTTGAAGTCATGGGCTCTGTTCCCAATCCTGGGCTTTCTCTCCTGGGGATGGAAGGGGAGGGCCGGTGTGTCTGCACCACAGGTCACAGCATGTCATGCAGAGCCTCATTTGACTTTCAGGCCAATGGCAACATTTTGTTACCTCCCTGAGAAGCTCCACTTGAAGATGACAATCTACATTTGCTTGTGTTCAAATAATGCATTCCAGATCAGGGCCAGCAGCAGCTCTGAGGCAGACACTGGTATTTACTGCATAGATAAAAACCCCCTTCCTAACAGAATGGAGATTTCTCAAGAACTAAAAATAAAACTACCGTTCCATCCAGCAATCCCACTACTGGGTATCTACCCCAAGGGAAATAAATCATTGTATAAAAAACATACCTGCACTCATGTTTACTGCAGCATATTCACAATAGCAAAGTTAAGGAATCAAGCTAAGTGTTCATCAATGAAGGACTGGATAAAGAAAATGGAATACTGGACAGCCATAAAAAAGAATACAATTGGCCAGGCACAGTGGCTTACACCTGTAATCCCAGCACTTTGGGAGGCCGAGGCAGGTGGATCACCTGAGGTCAGGAGTTCGAGACCAGCCTGGCCAACATGGTGAAACCTCGTCTCTTCTAAAAATACAAAAATTAGCAGGGTGTGGTGGTATGTGTCTGTAATCCCAGCTATTTGGGAGGCTGAGGCAGGAGAATTGCTTGAACCCGGGAGGCAGAGTTTGCAGTGAGCTGAGACTGTGCCCTTGCACTCCAGCCTGGGTGACAAGAGCGAAACTCTGTCTCAAAAAAAAAAAAAAAAAAAAAAAAGAAGAAATCATGTCCTTTGCAGCAACATGGATGGAACTGGAGGCCATTATCCTAAGTGGAATAACTCAGAATCAGAAAGTCAAATAGTGCATGTGGTCATTCACAAGTAAGAGCTAAACAATGCATACACATGGACACACAGAGGGGAGTAATAGACGTTGGAGACTCCAAAGGATGGGAGGCTGGGAGGGAGGTGAGGGCTGACATATTACTTATGGGGTACAGTGTTCACAATTTGGATGATGAATACACTAGAAGCCCAGACTTCATCACTACACAATAGATGCACATAAGAAATCTGCACTTTTACCCCCAAGTGTGTGAAAATTAAAAAATTAAAACAATAACAACAACAACAACAACAACAACAACAACACTTTTCCTGCATCCAGAAGACATGCTTTCAGGGAACTCCTTGGGAGAAGACCCACCAACTCACCAGGTAAGGTCACCCCATTTTAAAGTCAGGGAGCCAAACACAGGGAGAAACTCCCCCTTCCACCTGCCTTCCACTCACCCTTCATCACCACGGGGTGACGGCACTGTGATGCAGACAGCATGGTTATTGGGTCCCCAGTTTAAGGACCACCTCTTCTGAAGGTGAAAATAATTTCCCAGTTTGAGTTGGACACATGATTCCTGCAGACTTGGATATTGAGGCCCAAGGCATTGGTCATAGGGTGATAGGTTTGGATCAGTGTCCCCACCAAATCTCATGTTGAATTGTAATCCTCAGTGTTGGAGGTGGGGCCTGATGGGAGGTGATTGGATCATGGGGGTGGATCCTTCATGAATGATTTAGCACTATCCCCTTGGTGCTGTTTTTGTGATAGTGAGTTCTCATGAGATCTGGTTGTTTAAAAGGGTGTGGTGTCCCCTCCTCTCTCTCTTGCCCCTGCTCTGGCTGTGTGACATGACTGTTTCCCTTTTACCTTTCCCCATGATTGGAAGCTTCCTGAGGTCCCCCAGAAGCCGAGCAGATGCCAGCACCATGCTTCCTGTACAGCCTGTGGAACCATGAGCTCATTACATCTCTTTTCTTTATAAATTTCCCAGTCTCAGGTATTTCTTTATAGCAATGCAAGAATGGACTGCTGCACAGGGAGAGCCCGCTGGGACACCAACCCAGGCTGCAGGCATGTGGATTCGCCCTCCCGAGGAGGTGTTCCTGTTTCCAGGTCCTTGGCTTCCCTGCCTGTGAACTTTGTGTGGAAGTTGGGGATGGTCACTGGGTGATGGAGCTGTGATGCATGCTGCAGGACACCTTCTCTCGTCCTCCCTCTCACTCCAGCACTGTCCTCATGGCCTGTCCCTCTCTACAACGGCTCTTGCTGCCCTCTGTGCCAGCAAGATGGACAGTTTCTTCTTTGGTGTTCCCTCTTCTAGCTTCATTGTTTTATTCCTATCTTTATTGCACGTGTCTGCCTCTATCCCTAACCTGCGATTCCTCCCAGCGAGGCACAGTGTCATAGTTAGCTCTGTGTCCAGTGCAGTGCTCAGACCTAGCAGGTTCACTAAGTAGATGAATAAATTTATAAATACCCATTGCTGCCCATCCTTCAAGGCCAACCTCACTTTCTATGGCCTTTTGTCCAATTTTTTCCAGACCAACGATCTCTCAATTCTTACCCTTTATTCAACAAATATTTATTTGATTTTATTTTATCTTATTATTTATTTACTTATTTATTTGAGATGGAGTCCCACTCTGTCACCCAGGCTGGAGTGCAGTGGCACGATCTCGACTCACTGCAACCTCTACCTCCCGGGTTCAAGCAATTCTCCTGCCTCAGCCTCCCAAGTAGCTGGGACTATAGGCATGTGCCACCATGCCCGGCTAATTTTTGTATTTTTTTTTTAGTAGAGACGGGGTTTCACCATGTTGGCCAGGCTGATCTGAAACTCCTGATCTCAAGTGATCCACCCGCCTCTGCCTCCCAAAGTGCTGGAATTATAGGCATGAGCCACCGCGCCCAGCCACAGCAAACATTTATTGAGCGTCTATTATGGCACCTGGTGCCGTGAGTGGATATGACTCAATTCCTGTCTTGCTTCCAAGGAATTGGAAGTGTAATTGAGAACAGAGGTAGGCTAGTCAACAATTAAGTGAGATGGGTGCTGTTATGGAGAAACAGCCTTAGAAAGATAACAGTCGTTTTTTAATAACCTTTGAAAATTTGTTTCAGTGAAGGTTTTTATCATTTTGGTGTTAGAATTAAATTTTAATGAAACTGAATGTAAAACCTTAAATTTGCTTTTCTGTTGTATCGCAGATTATGTATATTTTTTCTAAATTAGAAAATAATGTGCTCATTGTAGAAATCAGAAAAACACAAAAGGAGAAATAAAATTATTAATCCACATTCGGAGAGAACTACTGTTAACTCTTTGGTGTTTATCCTTCTAGCTGTTCATTAATTTTGACCTATTTATCACCTACTTATGAATTTTTTTTTTAGTAAAAACAAAACAAAACTGGAATCATGAAAGTTCTTTTTCTCTCTTTGATTATGAACACTTTCTTTTATCATTAAATATGAAAAATATGATTATCAACGACTATGTAATGTGACTCTACTGTGATTAAAATGAAAACTATTCTTATTGCTTTGATTCAGACTGTTTCTAGATTTTCTTTATCATAATTAGTGGGAAAATCTTTGTATAGATTCTTGTGTCCTTTATGTATTTTTTTTTCCTTTTGGGTAGTCATCTTTATTCCTATTGACTTCTTTGTTTTTTTTTTTTTTTGAAATGGAGTCTCACTCTGTCACCCAGGTTGGAGTGCAGTGGTGTGATCTCGACTCACTGCAACCTCCACCTCCTGGGTTCAAGTGATTCTCCTGCCTCAGCCTCCTGAGTAGCTGGGACTACAGGCACACACTACTATGCCCAGCTAGTTTTTGTATTTTTAGTAAAGATGGGGTTTCACCATGTTGGTAAGGCTGGTCTCGAACTCTTGACCTCTTGATCCGCCTGCCTTGGCCTCCCAAAGTGCTGGGATTACAGGCGTGAGCCACCGTGCCTGGCCCCTATTGACTTCTTTACATATCAAAAACAGTTATCTTTTGTCTTATTTATTAAAAGTATATTTCCTGGTTTATCTTTTGCCTTTTAATTTGGCTAAGTATCAGATTCCTAAAGCTAGAAAGAGTCTTTGAGGACTTTTTTTTTGAGACAGAGTCTTGCTCTGTCACCCAGGCTGGAGTGCAGTGGTGCAATCTCAGCTCACTGCAACTTCCACCTCTTGGGTTCAAGCAGTTCTCTTGCCTCAGCCTCCCAAGTAGCTGGGATCAGAGGTGTATGCCACCACGCCCAACTATTTTGTATTTTTAGTGGAGACGGGGTTTCACCATGTTGGCCAGGCTGGTCTTGAACTCCTGACCTCAAGAGATCCAGCCGCTTCGGCCTCCCAAAGTGCTGGGATTACAGGCATGGCATGAGCCACCGCACCGAGGACTTATTTTTTTTTTTTTTGAGACAGAGTCTTGCGTTGTCGCCAGGCTGGAGTGCAGTGGCACAATCTTGGCTCACTGCAACTTCTGCCTCCCAGGTTCAAGCGATTCCCCTACCTCAGCCTCCTTAGTATCTGGGACTACAGGCGCCTGCCACCACGCCCGGATAATTTTTTGTATTTTAGTAGAGACGAGGTTTCACCACGTTGGCCAGGGTGATCTCGATCTCCTGACCTCGTGATCCACCTGCTTCAGCCTCCCAAAGTGCTGGGATTACAGGCATGAGCCACCGTGCCCGGCCGAGGACTTTTAATTGAACTCTTTCAGCTGGAAAACAAGGAATCTAACACCAAAATATTTAAATGACTCCCAAGTAGCTCACAGCATTGGCAGTAGTGTGGCTAGAACATTGGTTCCTGGATTCTCAGTGTTCAGAACCCTTGATCTTTCCCTCATCAATACACCAGTAGATCACTGTTCTTTGCTTCCTAGTGGTTTTGCTTCTGTTAGTTTTGCCTTCCTATAAAGAAGGCAGGGATTGTCCCTCATAGCTACTCTCCATCCCCTCCACCTGGCTCCCAACTCCCTGCTTCCTGTGCATTCCTGAACACACTGCTAGGAATTTAGCAGTTCCTTAATAAATGCTTGTTGGTTAATACACCGGTTTTAGAAGAGTTATCAATAACAGATATACAAAGGATCTCATTTGATGCTTAAATCCATGAAGAGGGCGAGGCTGATACCTACAACCCTGTTTTATAGATGAGGAAATTGAGGATCAGGGAATTCAAGAGTCTTATTCAAGATCACACAGCTAAACCCAGGCAAAGCAGAACTGCAATAATGCCGCCTTCCACCTGCCTTCTGCTCACCCTTCATCACAGTGGATTGGCGGCACTGGCTTCTTTGGTCTTGAAGCTCCTGTTCATTCTTCTGTACTGAGCTCTGCCTCCCAAAGGCTCCCTTGCTCCTTCTCCACACCCCGTGACTGGAGGAAATGGCAGCTCTTTTTGATGCTTGGATGGTTGAAGAGGGGGAAGCCAAAGGCCCCAGGTCACCCCCTTCCATGCAAGGAACTGGGTGACAGAGCTAGATCTTGATCGAGTTTCCTGAGGGAAAAATCAGAAGCCCACGAAAAGGAGCGCAACTTCACAGGACGTGGGGAAGTCAAGCAGCCTGGGTTTTGTGTTTTTCCCCCCATCTTAAAAATGGAGGTGAAATTCATATAAAATTAAGCCTTTTAAAGTGAACAATTCAGCCACATTCAGTCATTCACAATGTGGTGCAACTCTACTTCTGTCTAGCTGCAAAACCCTTTCCTCACCCCAAAACAAAACCCTGCACGCATTAAGCAGTTCTTCCCTGTGAGTCCACTTTCTGGCTCTATGGATTGACCTATTCTGGATATTTCAGGGAAATGGAATCATATGCCTCCTGTCCCTGGCTTCTTCCACTTGGCCTCATGTTTTCAAGGCCTCTCTGTGTGTGGCATCTACGCTTTATTCCTTCTATGCCTGAACACCATCATAAGTGTATGCCACAATGTGTTATCCATTCATCTGTTGGCAGACAGATGGGTTGTTTCTACCTGGCCTGGGTTTTGAGGACAAAGGCTTATGTGAGTCAGAATCCCTCCAGTTACCCTAAAACCAACTGTTTCTGGACCCTGCCCCAATCTCTGGGCGAAAATGCATTTCTCAGGCCGAATGCAGTGGCTCAGGCCTGTAATGTCAGCACTTTGGGAGGCCAAGGCAGAAGGACCGCTTGAGGCCAGGAATTTGAGACCAGCCTGGGCAACATAGTGAGACCCCTATCTCCATAAAAAAAAATCAAAATATTAGCCTGACATGGTGGTGTGCACCTTTAGTCCCAGCTATTTGGAAGGTGGGCAGATGACTTGAGCTCAGGAGCCTGAGTCCAGCCTGGGTAACATGGTGAAACCCTGACTTGGAAGGCTAAGGTGGGCAGCTGGCTTGAGCTCAGGTGTTTGAGATCAGCCTGGTTAACATGGTGAAACCTGTCTCTACGGAAAATACAAAAATTAGCCAGGTGTGGTGGTGCATGCCTATAGTCCCAGCTATGGGGGAGGCTGAGGCAGGGAGAATCCCTTGGGCCCAGGAGTTCGAGGCTGCAGTGAGCTCTCATCATGAGACTGCACTCCAGGGTGACAGAGCAAGACCCCATCTCTTAAAAAAAAAAAAAAAAAAAGAAAAGAAGAAAATGCTTTTCTCGAGATGAGAGGTGAGGACCCTCTTAGATCGTAAAGTGGGCTCCAGGTGGAGACTCTGAGATCTGGGTAGGTTGGGAATTTCCAGGCCCTTGGCCCTGGTGTCAGTGGCTGCAGGTACACAACGAGGACCATGGACTCTGTCTTGGGTCTTAGTCGAGGGCTGCGCTTCTGATCCTCCCACAGGTGGGAAAAAGCCACCCGTAATCACCTCTCTCTTCCACTTCGTTAACAGCTTCAATTAGCCAGGAGCCAGTGAGGCTCCATCAGCTGCCTGCATCAGCAGCAACATTAAGCTGCCACATTTATGAACTGCCCAATGAGTTCTGGGAGGAACTTTGCATATTTTATATTTAATAACTTGTTTCTCGTTTTTATTTATCATGTTAATAATGATTTGGGGGGTGCTCTGGGAGAGCGTACGAAAAGAGAGAAAGAAGACAGAGACGTCGACACAGAAAGATGGCAGTTCCTATGACAAAGGGATGAGCATTCTCCCTCCTGCTTTCACCTGCCCCTGCCTCAACCTCCCCAACAGCTGTGAGGCAGCCTAGCACCACTGAGGCAGCGGGGGCTTTCTGGCAGCGCAGACTCCTCTCTCCGGAGGCCGCATGACCAGGGAGCGGCGGTGGGGTTGGTGTGGGGTCGGGGGTGTCTTTGTGTGTTCAGCAACCTCTCCTGCCTGTTGCTAATGTTTCTACCCTCTGATGGGGCTTTTTTGGGGTCCAGCAGCACTTGAGGGGCTTTAGGAGGGCCAGTCCTCAAAGCAGGCCTCTCCTGACCCCCTTCCTTCCCATCCACAGGACTGCCTGGGAGCTTCTTCTATGATCCGTCTGTGGGTGGAGGAGGCATTGGATCGGGCAAGGAAACTGGGTTTTTGCCTCAGGAGATGTTTCACAGGCTGTTTGCGTTGTGGGTTTTGCATGGAGAGTCCCTTAGCATCTATCAAAATGAGTGTTTTAGTGGCTCGCCAATGAACAACTCTTCTTTTTTTTGGTGGTTTTTGTTGTTTTCTTTTTTAGAGACAGGGTTTGACTCTTGCCCAGGCTGGAGTCCGGTGGTGCAATCATAGCTCACTGAAGACTCGAACTCCTGGGCTCAAGGGATCCTCTTGCCTCAGCCTTGTGAGGAGCTGGGACCACAGGCGTGTGCCATCACACTTGGCTGATTTTTTATTTTATTTTTTTTTGTAGAGATGGGGTCTTGCTCTGTTACCCAGGCTGGTCTCAAACTCCTGACCTCAAATGATCCTCCTGCCTCGGCCTCCCAGTGTGGGATTACAGGTGTGAGCCACTGCGCTCAGCTTTGTGACTCCTCATTTTGGAGTTGAAGACACTAGGGTCGAGAGAGGTTAAGTGACCTTCCCAAGGTCGCCAGCTGTTGAGTAGTAGCAGCACTGGAGTCAGCCCAGGGCTTCTCCACTTCAGGGTGGAATAGTGGGGATGCTTAGGCTCTTAGATCACCTGGCCTGGCCTCAACTCCCAGCTCCACCTCTGACTCTCTGTGTGACCTTGGGTAAATTATTTTGCTTCTCTGAGTCTCAGTATGCTCTTCTGTAATACAGGAATAATGAGAATCTCCATCTCACAGGATGCTGGGATCCCGTTCATGAGCACACTTGGTAAACAATACATCGCCGTATGCATACTAATTATTGATCGCTTTTTACTAAGAAGCCTCCCCTGTCGTGCAGCATTACTGGATAGAGTCCAGAACAGGGGTTTACACATTTTCTCGCAAAAGGCAAGTGAGTATATATTTTAGGTGTGGTGTGCCTTCTGCTTTCTGTTTTAACGACTCAACTCTGCTGTTGTATTTTGAAAGCAGCCATGCACAACACATCATGGAATGGACACGGCTGTGTTTTAATGAAAATTTCTTTATATAAACAGGCTCTGGTTGGATTTATCCTGCAGACTGTAGTTTGTGGATCCATGTTCCAGGGCAGCAGGTTCCTGGGGCGAAAAGCGCTGATTTTGAGAAAGCAGGGCTGTCTTGTGGGATGGTTGCCTGATTGTGGATATGCCGAGACGCATTAACTGTACTGCAGTCTGGTTGAATCACACGACATTAAAAAAAAATTTCTTTTGAGACAGGGTCTCTCTGTTACCCAGGCTAGAGTGCAGTGGTGTGATCATAGCTCACAGCAGCCTTGAACTCCTG
Organism: Hylobates moloch; assembly: GCF_009828535.3. Taxonomy (NCBI): domain Eukaryota; kingdom Metazoa; phylum Chordata; class Mammalia; order Primates; family Hylobatidae; genus Hylobates; species Hylobates moloch. The sequence goes on along the minus strand of NW_026652297.1, from coordinate 42,409,906 downwards.
GGCTCAAGCCATCCTCCCATCTTAGTCTTCTGATCAGCTGGGACTACAGGTGCGCACCACCAGGCCTAGCTAACTCCTAAATATTTTCTTTTTTTTTTGTAGAAACTGAGCCTCGCTATGTTGCCCAGGCTGGTCTTGAACTACTGGGCTCAAGAGATCTTCTTGTCTTGGCCTCCCAAGTGCTGGGATTCCAGGCATGAGTCACTGTGCCCAGGCCCAGACATTTTTTTTTTTCGAGACAGAGTCTTGCTCTGTCACCTAGGCTGGAGTGCACTGGTGTGATCTTGGCTTATTGCAACCTCTGTCTCCTGGGTTCAAGTAAGTGATTCTCCTGCCTCTGCCTCCTGAGTAGCTGGGACTCTGGGCCTGCACCACCACACCCGGCTATTTTGTTTTTTTTTGTATTTTTAGTAGAGACAAGGTTTCACCATGTTGGCCAGGCTGGTCTTGAACTCCTGACCTGAAGTGATCTACCTGTCTCGGCCTCCCAAAGTGCTGAAATTACAGGCTTGAGCCACCATGCCAGGCCCATTTTTTTTTTTTTTTTCAATTTTACTTTAAGTTCTGGGACACATGTGCAGAATGTGCAGGTTTGTTACGTAGGTATACATGTCCCATGATGGTTTGCTGCACCTATCAACCCATCATCTAGGTTTTAAGCCCGTATGCATTAGGTATTTGTCCTAATGCTCTCCCTCCCCTTTCCCACCACCCCCATATTTTTTTTTTAACCTGCAAGTTATCACTGCCAAGAAGGTAGTGTTAAAAGCTCATGTGGCCGGGCGCAGTGGCTCACGCCTATAATCCCAGTGCTTTGGGAGGCCGAGGCAGGTGGATCACGAGGTCAGGAGATCAAGACCATCCTGGTTAACATGGTGAAAACCCATCTCTACTAAAAATACAAAAAAATTAGCCGGGCGTGGTGGCACGCGCCTGTAGTCCCAGCTACTTGGGAGGCTGAGGAAGGAGAATCGCTTGAACCCAGGAGGAGGAGGTTGCAGCAGTGAGCCAAGATCATGCCACTGCACTCCAGCCTGGGCGACAGAGGAGACTCTGTCAAAAAAAAAAAAAAAAAAAAGAAGCTCATGCATGCAGCCTCCTGTGGGCACCTCTAAAGGGAACTGTGCAGGCCTGGTCCCTGTGCTGTGTGAGCTTGGCTCAGCTTAGGCTTAGACAACCTATTCACTCCATGTGCTTTCATCTGCAACAATCAGGGAAATGGCCCTGTGCTAAAGATTTTGTGGTTAAAGATTATCCTACTTTCCTCCATTGCTGGCTCTTCCCTGGAAGTTTCTATGGCCATTGACCTGGAGGATAAGGCAGGACAAAGGAAGAGGAGGGAGCCCAGAAAATGGTGGGGATGGGAGGAGCTGGATGAGCCAGTAGTTTCTCGTGTTCACGTGCTATGTGCACACCAGGCTTTGATCTCGGTGTCTCCCAGACACAAGATCTAATCTTCTCCATCATCTTACAAGGTAAATTATGATTGCCCTCATACAGGTGGAGGAGCAGAGACCGAGAGAAGCCAGTTACCTGCCCAAGGGAGTGAGGGGTGGGGGCGAGATCCAGCCTGGGTCTATGTGATTTCCAGGCTCATTATCTTTCTACCACACCTTGTTGCCAGGCAGATTTATTAGGTCTGCAAAGCTCATCAGAAATGCATTCACCTGCTCGCTCCACTCCCTCTTTCTCTGGGGCAAACACGAGAGGTGGGGTGACAGGGTTGGAAAAGAGTAGACTGAAATCCAGCATCCAAATCCGAGTTCATTCGACCTTGGGCAAGTCACAGCCGCTGGCTGGGCCTCGGTTTCCATATCTGTATCCTGAGATAGACTTGAAGGTACCTTTCAACCCTGTGATTCTCAGAGCTTTTCTGCAAATAGCCTGTGGTGGCCGATATGTTCTTCTTTCTTCTCCCTGTCTGGCTGCTGGATGGGAGGGAGGGAGAGAGGGAGGCAGCTGGGAGGTAAGGTCAATCAATTCTGAGACAAGACCAAAGCCTAAGAATAGGGCGTGGCGTGCTGAAAGATGATGGCTGGCAAAAATCATTAGAAGCATCTTTCAACAATCTATATGCCGTTATCGATCTTGTTATAGATCACCTTCTTCCATTCCTCCCCCTACCTTCTTTTCCCTCCAAGATCTTCTGGATCAATACAGCAAGTGCATTGAGACTGTAGCAACACATTTAAAACCTTATAAAAGGTTATTTAGTTGCTAACAGTGCAGTGGTTTCTGCAAAGCCTGCCAAAAGGTTACAGCTTTTTGGAGATCATAAATTACAGACGACAGGAAAAAAGTAAGTGCGGTTTTCTTTATTGTCTTGATGATGGATGGACTCCTGAACAAGGCAGAAAATACATCATATCACCTTTAATGGGCGTGCATTTCTGCAGCCATAACTCACAATTTTAAAATAGAAAATGGTGAAATATGGCGTTGTATATTCCACTTGTGACATATTTATGAGTCCTTGCCTTCTTATAAATACAGTGATTGCTATTTCAAAGCACCATGTCAGGTATGAGCTGAGCACAAACAGCTGGCGCGGCTGAAAAATTATAGCCAGAGTGGACGTTTTCAAAAACTCTCTCTCGCAGCAGTAAATTTACAGTGTTTGCACTAACTGTTATTAAAACCAAATCCATATCTTGGCAACAGGAATCCATTGCTCAGTAACAGCTGGAGTGACAGTGTGCCCCGACAGCTGGGGTGAGCTGTAAACTTGGCTAAGGTGCACATCACCCAGAGAAGGTCACAGGCCTCAGACTGAGACCAGGGGGCTCCCGGGTCTGGAGCCCAGGCCAGGGGCCCTGTTGGACACGCCTCTGTTTCCTGTCTGACCCCTGGGGCCACGCACGCTGCTTGGAGCTCCTTCCCTCCCTGGGAAGGACCCTTCTTTGACAGTTTTCTGTCGGGGCCTTTGAGCCAGTCAGCCCTGCCCCCTCTCAGTTCCCTCCCCTCCAGCCTGTGAGTCATTCCAGCGTCCAGAGAAGGAGGCAACGCAGCCTCAAACAGGGACAGACCATGTGGGTACAGCCCAGAAAGGAAAGACAAAGAACAGAGTTCAGCAGGGCGGGTGTGGGTTGAAGAGGTAGGGAGAGGCCCACTGGGCTTCGGGTTAAAAAAGAAGGCAGGATTGGCTGGGCGCGGTAGCTCATGCCTGTAATCCCAGCACTTGGGGAGGATGAGGGGACAGATCACCTGAGGTCAGGAGTTTGAGATCAGCCTGACCAACATGGAGAAACGCTGTCTCTACTAAAAATACAAAATTGGGCGTGGTGGTACAGGCCTGTAATCCTAGCTACTCAGGAGGCTGAGGCAGGAGAGTCGCTTGAACCTAAGAGGCGGAGGTTGCGGTGAGCTGAGATTGTGCCATTGTACTCTAGCCTAGGCAACAAGAGCCAGACTCTGTCTCAAAAAAAAAAAAAAAAAAAAAAAAGGCCGGATAAAAAAGGCCAGATTATTATCTATGCAGTAATAATACTGTTCAATCCCACCAACATTTGTTGAGCCCCTCTTATGAGCTAGGGATAATTTTAAAGGTTGGAAATACAAAACTGAATTATAGGCATTGTTTTTACTCTCAAGGAGCTTGCAGTCTACAGACAGTCTGAGACTCAGCTAGTAATACTGTGTCCTGCCTATTTTTGTATTTTATGCGTTCTAAATAATTTCCTCATTTGCTATTTTATTTTATTTTATTTTTTTGAGACAGAGTCTCTGTCACCCAGGCTGGAGTGCAGTGGCGCAATCTTGGCTCACTGCAACCTCTACTTTCCAGGTTCAAGGGATTCTCCTGCCTCAGCCTCCCAAGTAGCTGGGATTACAGGTATGTGCCACCACGTGGGCTACTTTTTTGTATTTTTAGTAGAGACGGGGTTTGGCCAGGCTGGTCTCGAGCTCCTGACCTCAAGTGATCCGCCAGCCTCGGCCTCCCAAAGTGCTGGGATTACAGACGTGAGCCACTGTGCCTGGCCTCTTTGGTATTTTATTTGGCTATTTCAGCACCCAAATACATACACAGTAGCACGGATGAAACTTCAGATATGTTAAATGAAAGAAGTCAGATACAAAAGAATACATACTCTGGGACTCAACTTATCTGAAGTCTAAATAAAGATAGCAAAACAAATCTATGGGGGAAGAAGTCAGAAGAGTGTTCACCACTGGGTGGTGGGGGGTGTAAGTGAGGAGACTTGAAGGAGTCCTGCTGTGCTGTAAATGGCTCTATATCTTGGTTTGCATGGCGGGTACACATAAGAAAAAACCATCACTCTGTAAATGTAAGATTGATGCACTTTACACATTTTATATTTGTTATGCCTCAACTCCCTTCGCCCCCACCCCACCCCAAGTCAGACACAGAGGACAGGCATCGGTAGCCTTGCTTTGCAGGTGGGGAAACTGAGGCATGGCTTGCCCAAGGATATGCAGTTGGTTTCAGAGGGAGCTCTGATTTCACTCTGGAGCTGACACTTATTTCAGTGACATTCTCACTTGATGGGTGGCCCTCTGAGAGGAAGCCTGCCCACCATAAGTGGGCCTCTTGCTGTGATACAGTGGTTTTCAGACTCTTTCTGGCAGCACAAACATCCCCCTGTCTTACAAACACACTGTCCCACAGAATCCGGGTGAAGGAACAGGAAAGATCTGCTGTACATGACATGGATGAGTGCAGGGACCATTCCTCCTGACAACAGAGTGGTCGTCCGTCTCTACTGTGAACCCAAGGTCTCCGGAGAGTGATGCTTGAAGACCAATGGTGCAGTGATTTTAACTCTAGTTTTGCAGTCTAGTCAGAACATTCCTAGTAATATCAAGGTAGCTCACACCTGTAATTCTAGCGCCTTTGGGAAGCCAAGGCGGGAGGATCGCTTGAGCTCAGGAGTTTGAGACCAGCCTGGGCAACATATCAAGACCCCATCTCTAACAAAAATAGAAATAGCCAGGTTTGGTGGAGCACACCTGTGGTCCCAGCTACTCAGGAGGTTGAGGCAGGAGGATTGTTTGAGCCCAGGAGTTGGAGGCTGCAGTGAGCTACGATTGTGCCACTGCACTCTAGCCTGGGTGACAGAGTGAGAACGTGTATCAAAAAAATTAAAAAAATTTTACACAAAAATTTGGGACTAATGATACATACTCATTCACTCTTTCTTTCAAAATTGGTTGGGGTCCTTCTATTGGCTCAAAGGAGGTATTTGCTAGAACTGTGCAGGGGGCTGGAGATTAAAGTGACAACAATGAGGTCCCTGTTTTTGGAAATTTGCAGATTAGTGAGGGGTCCACTCTGTCTATACTGGCAAGGACAGATAGTTCCACTGTGGCATGGTAGAAGAGGACATCACGGAGGCAGTGATGTTGATGTTGGATCTCGAAGGACGAGTACAAGTTTACCAGGACCGGTAGTTCTAGGGAAGGGAACAGGATGAGCAGAGTTCAGCATGCCAGTAGCTTGGTTTGCAAGGGAGGAGTGGCTGGGGATAAGATGGAAAAGGCAGGGCAAAGCCATATTTTGGAAGACATTAAACGTTACCCCAAGGAGTTAGGCTTTATCCTGTCAGTGAAAATAAGGCATTGAAAGTTTTGTCCAGGGGCTGGACATAGTCATTTCTGTGTTGGGGGCTGGACATAGCAAGGTCTGTGTTGCAGCCAGCTGCCTTTGGCAGTGCGTTGAAGCGTGGTTTGCAGTGAGGGGAGACTGATGTCAGAGAGACAGCTAAGTCCATGATGATCTGAGTGGGAGGTGCGAAGGGTCATGTTGATTACTGTAGCGACTACAAGCTCTGAGAATGTGTGATTCACACTCAAATAGTGATCAAATAACAACAATTTTTCAAAAAGGTTGGGAACAATATAGAGGTCCAATTTAATGTTTCCACCATATTTTTCTTTCAGGGGTAGGGTACTAGTGTGTATGTGATTTTAATAAAAATATGTTTAAAATCATTAAATACATCTTTTATTTATTTGTATTCGTATATATTCATGGGGTGCAGGTGCAATTGTGCTACCTTGATGTATTGCACTGTGGTGAAGTCAGGGCCTTCAGTGCATCTGTCACTGGAGCAATGCACAGTGTACCCACCAAGCAACCTCCCATCATCCACCCTCTCCCACCCCTTGAAGTCCCCATTGTCCATCATTTCACACTCTGCTTCCATGTGTACACATTATTTAGCTCACTTATTAAGTAAGAACATGCAGTATTTGCCTTTATTTAAGTTGTTTCACTTAAGATAATGGTCTTCAGTTCCATCCAAGTTGCTGCAAATAGTATGGCTGAATAGTATTTTTTATGGCTGAATAGTATTCCATGGTGTGCACAGACCACATTTTCTTTATTCAATTTTCCATTGATGGACACTTAGGTTGACTCCGTTTCTTTGCTATTATGAATAGTGCTGTGATAGACATACAAGTGCAGGTATCCTTTTGATATAATGAAAATACATGCTTCTCATAAAAAAATAATATAGACAAGAATAAGTTAGGGATGCATGGAAAGTCTGCCTTGGCCTTGCTACTCGTCTCAAATCTGCTGTTTGGCTTCAGCTCTGGAGTTGGCCTGCAGAAGGCTGTATAGTTGATGGTGAATTCAATGTCATTTCTTGCATCCCTGAACTGGTATGTGATTGCATTGAATCTAATGATCATAACCATAGCAGTGATATGAACAAGGCATGGCACTGAGATTTATTAATAGCAAACCATTCATTCTGAAATAGAGGCACATCCTCTAGGTGTAACTTGGAGTGGGAATCTCTTTTGTGCTGTATAGTCCATCAAATTCCATCAATCGGTTGAAGTTAAAATGTGCATTTATAATCATTGCAAGACTAAAGAGCTGCAATAACTGTGAAAGTGAGTGTTGTTACTTTTACGTGCAGGAATTATCCTGAACTTTCAAATAGTTACATAAATACGGGAATAGTCAGCACTTAATTAGAGTCGTAGGGGAGTAATGCTAGCTCGACAACTTTTAGGGAAAACATATCCTTGTATCCTATTTGGGAGCCAAAAATATTATAAAATCCTAAAAAATAACAAAATAAAAAGTAGATTAGCTGATGTCATTAAATCTCATTTTTATAGAATTATTTGTTGTAGCAACATGCATGACATTAAATAAAACAACCTTTCAGAACTGTTTTTCATTTTTAAATATTTAATTCCATCAAGGCCAGAAATCTTTCAAGAAAAAGTCTCATTTGAAAATCTTTCACATCTTGTGAGGATGAATAAAAGACAGAATGTCAACTTTGCTGCCTTAAAATTTCAAAAAGAGGAAACATTCCAAAATCGCATACAGCATCCATGATACATGATCCTTGATCCAGTCATAAAAGAGAATACAAAAATGAAGAAAAAAGATGCTGTTAGAGAAAAATGAGACTTCCCTCCAAACATCTGGCTCCTCACCCACATGGGTGGAAGTGATCAACCTTCAGTCACTCAAATGGGCAGCCGAAGGGCCTCGGATTATCCCTTCAAGATGGCGGCCCAAGAAAACTGTTTCCGCACCCTTTGTCAGCCCTGAAAACTTTACTATAGCTTCAATTCAAAATTGTAATAATAAAATTTGTATTTAAAATTATGCACAGGCTTTGGCCTCCTCTTCAGCTGAACTTTAACACTTGGCCATTTGGCATTCAGCCATAATGTACTTGTAACTGTAATGTACCCCTAAATATAAACTGAAAATCTTTTCTTCCCCCAACCCCTGATCTCTTCTCCAGAGATAACCACTGGTGCTTAAGGGCCTTGTGTATACTCTTTCAGACTTTTGAAATGTTTCTATAAAATAATTGTATTTGTTCTTCCAACAGTGGGATCATCCCATATACTGTCCAGTAATTTGTTATTTACCATTACATTAAAGATAATTTAATTCAAACATCTTTCCGTGAGACTATGTGTAGCTCTATCTTATGTTTTGTAATGACTTGCATATATTCTGTTGTATGGATGTGGCATTATTTAATGACCCAATCCTTAATTAAAGAACATTTAGGCTATTATTTTTTTTTTTTGAGAGGGAGTCTCGCTTTGTTGCCCAGGCTGGAGTGCAATGGCACAATCTCGGCTCACTGCAACATCTGCTTCCCGGGTTCAAGCTATTCTCCTGTCTCAGCCTCTTGAGTAACTGGGATTACAGGCGTGGGCCACCACGCCTGGTTAATTTTTTTAATTTAATTAAAAAAAAATGTTTAGTAGAGACAGGGTTTCACCATGTTGGCCAGGCTGGTCTTGAACTCCTGACCTCAAGTTATCCACCTGCCTCGGCCTCCCAAAGTGCTGGGATTACAGACATGAGCCACTATGCCAGCTGACTTAGGCTGTCTGTTTCTAATTTTTATCCATTGTAAAGAATGATGCAATAAGCATTTTATACAGTTTTTTGTGAGCACTAATTATTTCCTTCATATATATGTATGCATACACACATGCACATACTTTTTGGTGTACCTTGCCATATTGTCTTTTGAAATATTGTATCAATGAATATTCCCACCCACAGTGTATATAAAGAAGCTTGTTTCCTTCACCAATACTGATTATCATCTGCCTTTTGAATCTTTGCCAGTGTTGTGTGAAAATGATCTCCTGATATTTTAATATGCATCTTTTATTATTAGTGAGGTTGGACATTTTTCTATATGTCATCGTGTTGATAAGTTTTAATCTCAGAGGAAGTGATGCCGTCCTAAGTGAAGGAGGAAACACACATTATGTGACGCTCTTGTTTTAGGCGGTTCCACATAGAACATGTGACGGGTGCTTGACGCTCACTGCAGCAGTCAGGTCACTTTCACTTCTTCCTTTTGGTTAATTCCCATAATCTCCCTGTGAAGGCTTTATTGTTATTCTGAACATTTCAAATGTGAGAAGATGGGGCTCAGAGACGTCAGCCGACTGGCCTATGATTTCATGGGTAAAACAAGTAGATCTGAGGTTTGAGGTTCAATTTTCTAAATCCCAGTCTTCATTTCACTTTACCACATTGTGTTTGCTACTGAAAAATCTAAATCCAGATTCCTGGACAAAAATTTCTCAAATAGAAAAAAATCACTATACTTACTGAGCACAACCCTGCAAGCCCATTATCTCATTGAATCCTCATTATGAATCTATGAGGGAAGAGAAAATTATCATCCACACATACGGGATTTTAACCTTGGAAGGCTATCCAGAGTCCATGCTTATAACCATTGTGCCCCACGGCATCTATGCCGACTAGCACAGTGCCCTCCCATGTATGCTAAGGAGTCCCCCAGACTGCAGGGCATTGCTTGAGAATGTGAAATTGATTCAAGGGTGACAAGACAAAATCAGGCTGAGAATGAAGGTTGAGGGATGGTAGGTATACTGTTTTCTTCACCAAGGACACTAGTGGCATTTTGGGCAGGACAGTTCTTTGTGCAGGTGATCTCCTACATCGCTGGAGGCTTAGCATCCTGGCTTCCTTCCCCCATGTAGCATCTCTCAGGTCCTCTGACAACACAAACCTCACTCCCTGAATTTCCAGATGCCCTATTAGTGGGAGTTACTTCCATGGTTGAGAATCACTGTGCGAAGGGACCCTTCTTTGATAATGGTATGTATTTATGTCTTGGCTGATGTGATTCTGTTGTGTCTGGTATAGTAGTGCTGTTCAGGCCAACCCTCTTGCAGAGGGACTAGGATTTGCAGAATCTTCTGCAAAGGTAATGTGGTATTTCTGGGGCTTCCTTTGAGGCTGATCCTCAGTAACCCTCTGAGCTCGTAGTGTAGCCTCTGTCTGCAGTCAATAAATGTCAATACTTGCTCTTGATGGATGTCTGGGTGTCTGCTGTTTTGTGCTGGGCTGTAGCCTATGGCAATCACTTTTCCAGGCCCAGATATTTTTCTTCCTTTTGATTGCAGAGGGAGCAGCAGGCAGGGGAATCGCCTGTTCACAGTCCCATTGCTATAGGGAAAGGCTTTGGAAGGGTTGGAACTCAAGCTCTGCGGATTGGCTTCTTTGAAAGCCAGCCGGGCCCAGTCCTCCTGGCCATAGGAACAACTCCACTGGTTCAGCTGAGCCCTTTATGCCAAACCCATGGCATGCCCAGGGCTGTGTGTGAGCTCATGCCATGTGCAGGAAGAGCTGGGGCCTCTAGGGTGCAGTCAGCAGAACTTCAGGAAACTTGGGGAGGAAAAGGCAATGAGTGGCTACCTGGGGTTTGGCTTCTGGCTCCAAGCTGCCTCCAGCCGGCCGGCCGTGCCCACCAAAGTGGCTCTGTGGCCGTACTTTTTAAGGTAGTGGCAGTAGTGCAGTATTTAAACCATTACTTATTTTCAATTTGCCCAGTGAAGAGTGTTTGTAAGGGGAGAGTTAGAATATGTGTGCAGAGGAAGAGAATCCTGAAAAAGGAAGTTCTTCACAGCAGCTACATTTTGAACATAAGGGAGAGTGGTCTTTCTGAGTTCTCCTTCCTCATTTGTGTAGATGGAAGAGATCTCCTTTATCCCTGTCATTGTTTGGGGCTAGGCTATGAACAAAAAAGCTCATGGTTGAACAGCAATTTTTTTTTTCTTTTGAGTCAGAGTCTCATTCTGTGGCCCAGGCTGGAATGCAGTGGTGCGCTTTCAGCTCACTGCAACCTCCGCCTTCTGGGTTCAAGTGATTCTCCCACCTCAGCCTCCTGAGTAGCTGGAATTACAGAAGCCCATCACCACACCTGGCTAGTTTTTGTATTTTTTTTTTTTTTTTTTTGAGATGGAGTCTCGCTCTGTCACCCAGGCTGGAGTGCAGTGACGCAATCTCGGCTCACTGCAAGCTCCGCCTCCCGGGTTCACGCCATTCTCCTGCCTCAGCCTCTCTGAGTAGCTGGGACTACAGGCGCCCGCCACCACGCCCGGCTAATTTTTTTGTATTTTTAGTAGAGACGGGGTTTCACTGTGGTCTCGATCTCCTGACCTCGTGATCCGCCCGCCTCGGCCTCCCAAAGTGCTGGGATTACAAGCGTGAGCCACCGCGCCCGGCCTTGTTTTTGTATTTTTTTAAGTAGAGATGGGGTTTCACTATGTTCCCATCCCTTTCCAGGATCTGCTGCCGTGTGTGTTCACTGCCCTTCCTCTGGCACCCACCTTCCCACAGATGTGTTCTGTGGCTTCCTAGGAGTCAGCTGAAGAGCACAGGTGGGACCTTTGTTATTAGGTTGGCGCAAATGTCATTGCGGTTTTTGCTATTACTTTATGCAAATTACATTTGCACCAACCTAATTGCAGCTATTGGTACTATCAGGGCAGCACTTGCATCTACGGAGAGAAATAACAAAGGATGCTAGGGATGCATCCTTTACGCAGATTCCACTTGTTCACCACTAACTTTGTACCTTTGTTTTAATGTAGACCTGGGTCACAACCCAAGTGGGCAAGCATCTTGGAGTGGTTAAGCCTTGTAGAGTTAGGGCTGACTGAGGAGGATTCTTTCTTTTTTTCTTTCTTTTTTTAAACTGTAATCAAATAGCTTCTTTGTTTACTTCTTAAAACAATTTTTTTTATTTCCATAGGTTATTGAGGAACAGGTGGTATTTGGTCACATGAGTAAGTTCTTTAGTGGTGATTTGTGAGATTTTGGTGCACCCACCACCCCAGCAGTACATAGCACTCAATTTGTAGTCTTTTACCCCTCACCTCTTTCCCATGCTTTCCCCCTGAGTCCCCAAAGACTATTGTTTCATTCTTAGGCCTTTGCGTCCTCATAGCTTAGCTCCCACTTATGAGTGAGAACATGCCATGTTTGATTTTCCATTCCTGAGTTACTTCACTTAGATTAATAGTCTCCGATCCTATCCAGGTTGCTGTGAATACCATTAATCCATTTGAGGAGGATACTTTCTATGAGTGCAGTGTGTTACAAACCCATGGGCATCTCTGTAAAAATCCAGACATTCAGCATGGAACCAGCCAGACTCCTGGGCTAAACATAACTCTTTAGTCCAAGAGTCTGGCTAGCTAACAGTTGTGTTTCTTAGAATCTTACTTGTCTCTGACTCTAAAACTCCTTGAGAACTAGTGATGACAAATTTCAGGTGTCTCCAGTGAGCTGGGCGTGGTTTATAATGTGCTGTGCTGGAAAGAGCTTAGAATTTAGGCTCAACAAGCCAGGGCCCAGAAATAAGAGGCCACCACTAGTAACTCTGCAAGTTGCCCGAGTTTTGATTTCCTTGCCTCTAAAAGGGGTATAATACCTTACCTGAAATGATTGCCTGGAAGGTCAATGGAGAAATGTAAAAAGATCTTGGAATCTATAAGGTACTTTCTAGCATTGTCTTTATTATTCTCTGCTCTTAGAAGTTGAACTTTAAAGTGCCTTTCAACTTTAAAATGCTGTGATGTTAGACTCTTCCTAGGACAGATCTCTGTATTCTTCCTTCCCACGAGACACCCACAGTCTCAAGAGGGACATCAAGTCCAAGTGAAATCCAGTGGGATTACTCTCTGTCCTCTTAATTTAGTGCAGTTTGGTAGTTGTTTCTTTATTTTTGTTTTAAGTTGAACCAAATAGATCCTTAAAGCAACAATGGGTCTGTGAAGAGCAACACAGCTTCCTCGCCAAGGCTATATTATCAGACATGAGGTCAGCATTGCAGCAGCTGTCTGGGAAGGCTGGTGGGATGGGGGCACCTTGGTTTGGTGCCTTCTTGATGAGGTGTTTCTGCAGGAATGACTTATACATGCAAGGCAAAAGAGTGTTGAGTTTGGCTAATTCCCACTAGAGAGCTTTCATTACATCAAGTTTAGTTCATGGCTTAAAAAAATATCTTAAATATTAATTTTTTTTTCTGTGAGGTGGCGGCATAGTTGATCAGTCTTGCCAGGAATAGGAGTTATGGGTGAGGCTTTAATATATAAATGGAAGCAACATTATAGTAGAAAGAGAACTGGTCTTGGAGTCTTAAAACCTGGGTTGAGACTGGGTCCACCATTAACTAATCTGTGTGACTTCGGGGAAGTCACTTAACCTCTCTGGTCCACAGGAGTTATACATGTACATGGAATTTAATAATGTTTGGGGATAGTTAGATGTATTACATGGCATAGTAATTATCTTTGCAAAAAAATGAACATTTAAAAATTGATATATAATCTACATCTAGAAAACTACCTAAATCATAAATGTACAGCTTAGTGAATAATCACAAAGTGAACACTCTCATGTAACCACCACCAAGATCAAGAATTGTAACATTACCAGTACCCCAGAATACCCTCTCTCTGCCCCCACCCCCAAAAGACCACAATCCTATGTCCTAACACCATAGATTAGTTTTGCTTGTTTTTGAACTTTACATAAATGAAACTATTCAGTGTGTACTTTTTTGTGTCTGGCATGTCTCACTTGTGAGATTCATCCATGGGGTTGTACTTAGCAGCAGTCCATTCATTTATTCTCATTGCTATGCAATATCCCATAAGACTCTAATGTATCCATTCCACTGTTATTTTTTATTTATTTATTTTTTTGAGACAAAGTCTTGTTCTGTTGCCCAGGCTGGAGTGCAGTGGCATGATCTTGGCTCACTGCAACCTCTGCGTCCCGGAGTCAAGCAATTCTCCTGCCTCAGCCTCCTCTGAGTAGCTGGGATTACAGGTGCCCACCACTATGCCCGGCTAATTTTTGTATTTTTAGTAGAGATGGGGTTTCATCATGTTGGCCAGGCTGGTCTCGAACTCCTGACCTCAGGTTATCTGCCCACCTCGGCCTCCCAAAGTGCTGGGATTACAGGCATGAGCCACTGTGCCCAGCTTATTCCACTGTTGATGGACATTTGGGTTGTTTTCCAGCTGCAACACATGCTTGTTTATGTTGCAGGCATTTCTGTTTGTTTGACATATACCTAAGAATGGAATTGCTGATTCCTAAGGTATATGTATGGTTCAGCTTTGATAGACGCTGCCAGATAGGTTTGTAAAATGGGTGTATCAATTTACACCTCCAGGCAGCAGCATGCTTCTGTTACCTTCCCTCTTCCTCAACAGTTGATATTGGCAATTGATATTTTTGATTTTGCCATTCTGGTGAGGTATAGCGGTATCTCATTTTGTTTATTCATTTACCTTTCCCCAATAGCTACTGTAGTTAAGCATATTTTCATACACTTACAAGCCATTTAAATATCTCTTTTTTCAAGCCCTCGTTCAAGTCTTTTGTCCACTTTTTATTACATTTATTTTCAGAAGTTCTTACTATATTTTAATTACAATATATTTGTCGCATATATATATATATAGAGAGAGAGAGAGAGAGAGCACGTATCTTCTACTTTGGGGCTTGCCTTTTCACTCTCTTGATGGTATATTATTATGATAAGTTTCTAACTGTAGTGTTGTTTAATGTATCAACATTTTGCCTTATGACAAGTGTCTTATTGTGTTTTGCTTATGAAATCTTTGTTGGGGTGTGAGGTCCAGTGGCTTTCAGTTACCACCACTGCCTCTTGCAGACCAGAAGACTGCACTGTGACCTGGGGAAGCCTGGAGGCAGCAGCCATGCCTGCCAGGACACCTTCACTCCAACCCCAAGATGCTCCTGGAGTTCCCCTGAGCTTGCAGGTAGATCAGGTCCTGGCTGATTGGAAGAAACTGCTGGAGCCTCAAAGTTCCTGACCAGAATCAGCGGCTTGAGAAAGGGTATACAGAGCTTATGGTTTCCATAAACCACGTTGTTTGTCCACCTGACTGTTGGGGAAGAGATAGCGTTTTTTTGGCACTTTCCTGAAGGCTGCATTTCTAGAACCTTTCTGGAAATACAATCACTGATTCAGTGACACTCTTAATAGCTCTTGGTGAAGGAATTAGTCACAGTGGCTCCCGCTTGGCCCAAACTCTGTTTTCAGGGAATCTTCTGTCCTCCCATGTTTTGCTGAGTGAGCAGGACCCATGTGACACTGCCTTCGCTTGTCACAACTGATTGGACCCAGTGTTGGTGTGGGAGCCAGGAGTGGCCTGCCTGTGGGCTGGCCAGAGAACAAGAAAGCCTTATGTGGACTGGAACAAAACGTTCACCTAAGCCAATAAGAGCCTCTCTTTGGGAAATCTGAACCAGGGACCAGAAAGAAATTGTTGGCTGGTGTTGGGTGCCTGTGCTGAAAGGCCAGGTAAAGTTGGGGCAAGGAGTGCTATTTTGGGACTATGTGCTTGCTGAATATATTCGGAACTGAGATGCAGAGAAACCAGTCAGGAGAGAGAGAGAGGAGGGAGTGAGGACCCCAAGAAGAGCAGAGAAATTGTGCCTGAGTGAGGGAGTGAGTGAGCAAATCCCTGGTTTCTCCCTTCTCGAGGCCTGATTCAATGTTTCCTGGTTTCTCTGGAGACCTCTGTATACCCTGCAACCACCCTATCTTTTACAGAGCTTGTTCAAATAGGTTTCTGATCTTTACCATCAAAAGAGTTAGGACTAAGTCCAGACCAAAGGTAAGAAAAAAGAAAAGAAAATATTTATGAGTCATATTTCATTCAATAAATCTTACACAGTTCTAGTGAAAACGGATTCCCCTACAACTTAAATCACCTATCTTATTGACTAGAATAACGTCTGTGAGAATAACAGCACTGCTCTTTGGCCATTAAAATGTAAATCCTCGATATATTAGCCATGAGGCAACATGGTGCAGCTCTGATTCTTCATCCTGTAATTATATCATGGCCCCATTGTGAAGCTGGGGCAGTGGGGAGGAGACACATGTGGGCAGTGGGCTGCAGACCAGTCACCTCAGGTCCAGATCAGCGATTTGCAAACGGAAACTCGTGGTGCTCCAAAGGTCGTTGGGGTTAAAAATTGGTTGCATGCTAAATGGCCAAGAGTGGGAGAACGGTTAAATAAGTTAGTGATCTCCAATGAAGGAGTATTTATGGAGTCATTAAAGATGATGTCATTAAAGAGATTTCTAATCAGATGGGAAATGAGTTGTATAATATGTAACACTAACTGGAAAACAGATGTGAAATTTCTAATACAGAGATCTCAATGTTAAAATATTCCTAGAAGAAAGCCCAGAAAGAAATATGCAAAAGTATTAACAGTCATGTTATACATATATATATATGCCTAGTTGTTACAAATATATTTTCTTTTCTATATTTTCTATGATTGCTTTTATAATCAGAAAAAAGCTTTAAAATAAAAATACAAATGAATAAGCTGTTTATTCAGATTCTCAAGGTATTCCATGAGTGTGTTCTGAAGTTTCCCTCAATCATCCATCCCCGGGTTTTTTTTTTTTTTCCTGAGACAGAGTCTCCCTTTGTCGCCCAGGCTGGAGCGTAGTGGCATGATCTCGGCTCACCACAACCTCCGCCCTTTGGGTTCAAGTGGTTCTCTTGCCTTGGCCTCCCGAGCAGCTGGGATTCAGGCACGTGCCACTGAGCGCAGCTAATTTTTGTATTTTTAGTAGAGATGGGGTTTCATCATGTTGCCCAGGCTGGTCTTGAATTCCTGACCTCAAGTGATTTGCCCGCCTCGGCCTCCCAAAGTGCTGGGATGACAGGCGTGAGCCACCGCACCTGGCCTACACCCCTGGTTCTTAATCCCTAAACCAAAATCCCATCCCTTTAGGATGAGGGCATTGGAACCCCCCTTCCCTGCTCAGCCCATGGCTGTGGCTGCCTGCGTGTCATCCTTGGCACAGCCCCTCCTATCTTTCTCAGGAGATGTGAGGACAATAATGGCTCAATTTTTCCGAGTTGTGAAATAGGATGAGAATCCAGCTCTGGAATTACGGAGCCAAGCTGGGATCTGGTTTATAAAAAAAAGTGGGAGAATCGCTTTGAGAATCACTTTGAGCAGCAACAAATGCTTTGAGATCTTAGAGAGGCAGCTCCTCTCTCCAGTTGCAGGTGCTAGCTAAAGGTAGGTGGGAGGTGCTGGGTGCTGCAGAGCTGAAATTTTATTTAACCTTCACAACAGTCCAGTGAAATAGGTTTTATGATCTTCATTTTGGCAATAAGAAAACAAACTAATCCTAAAACAAAACAAAACAAACAAAGGATCCAGCTTAGAGGTAAAGTAATATTCATAGGAAACTGATGGCAGGTCCAGAACTCGAAACCACCCCACCTTTTTATTTCTATTTATTTATTAGTTTTAATGTTTATTTTATTTTATTTTGAGACAGGGTCTTGCTCTGCCACCCAGGCTGGAGTGCAGTGGCGTGATCTCAGCTCACTGCAGCCTTGACCTCCTGGGCTCAAGCAATCCTCCCACTTAAGCCTCCCGAGTGTGTGGACTACAGGCATGCAGCACCATGCCTGGTTGATTTTTAAATTTTTTTTGTACAGGCGGGTTCTGCCATGTTGCCAAGGCTGGTCTTGAACTCCTGGCCTCCAGTGATCCTCCTGCCTCAGCCTCCCAGTGTTGGGATTACAGGCATGAGCCACTGTGCCTGGCTACCTCTTCTTTTTATTTGTAACTCTGAGGAGAATGATAATGTATGGGGTCTTTACTATGTGATGGGCCCTGAGCTGAATGATCTGCCCGTATTATCTCCCTTAGCATACACAGCAGCTCAGTGAAACGGAGCCTATTAATATCTCCATCTTACAGTGAAGAGCTGGGGTTGGAGAAACTTGCCGATGGTCACAGAGTGAGTCAGAGGCAGAGCCAGCCTCAGACCTAGGTTGGTCTCAGGCCAGGACACAGTTCTGGCCACTGCAATGCCGAGTGACCCTCCCAGTATGGGGTGTCCAGCGGCAGGGCCCCAGAAATGCCAAATTCAGAGCAGCAACCATGCCCATTCTCTGTAGTCCTACACTCTGGCCTTCAGATCCTGCCAATCCACCAGGCCACAATCAATGCACCAATTAATCAATCAGTGCATCTAGTTTGGAGTGAGGAAATTGGAGGCTTGATGGTCTTCAGGGTCTCTCTCAGCTCAGTGAACGCAAAATGTCAGTGAGCCCTGGCCTGAGGTCTAGTCCTTTGTTAAATGCCAGGGAGCCAGGGATGGAGGAAGCCTAGACTCCTGGCTTGTCCTCATGGAGTTTAGGGGAGAGCTTGGGGGAGACACAGGAAATTAACACGCATAAAACTATCAGGCAAAAATGATGAGGTGGTGGGGAGTGTGGTGTGGAGTTCAAATTCTGTGATCAGCGTGGATGGAGGAGTTGAAACAGGATTCTCTATGTGGATGGGAGTGTGTGAGTGCATATGTGCATGTGTGTCTGTGTGTGTGAGTGTGGGTTGTATGAGTGTCTGAGCATCTGGAAGAGTGTGTTGTGTGTTCAGGGCACTGAAGGACTGGTGGTGTTTGCAGGGTATTGGGGGCCTGGGTTAGAGGAGACGAGCATGAGGACTTCCCTGGTCTTCTGAGAAATGGAAAGTAGAGCGACGAGGAATGGCTGGGGACAGAGAGTAAGACAAGATAACTCAGGTGGCCAGGTGCAGTGGCTCACTCCTGTTTTCCAGCACTTTGGAAAGCCAAGGCAGGAGTATTGCATGAGACCAAAAGTTCGAGACCATCCTGGGCAACATAGCAAGACTCTGTCTCTACAAAAATAAAAAAAAAATAGCTGGGCATAGTGGCACGTGGCTGTAGTCCTGGCTACTCAGGAGGCTGAGGCAAGAGGATCGCTTGAGCAAGAGAGTTTGAGCTTGCAGTGAGCCGTGATAGGGCCACTGCACTCCAGCCTGGGCAACAGAGTGAGACCCTGTTTCTAAAAAAAACCAAAAAAACAAAAAAACAAAACAAAAGAAAAAAAGAAAGAAAAAACAAAAAGAAGACTCGGGGTGCCCCACATCTTCTGGCAGCAGAAGGATTGGGAAACTGCCTTGACCTCTGTCTGGGATGAAGGTGAAGGAGGTTGCTCTGGGGACAACACAGAGGGGAAGGACAGGAGCACTGGTAACATTGCAGGGTTCTGTTCTCTCTGTGTTCTCCTCTCACCTGGTCTCCGGGAAAACTTGCACCCCTTTTACAGGCAGGGACCTGGACTTTTGGGGTGAGAGCTAAATGCCTCAGCCAGATGAACCTGGGTCCAGAGGAAGATGAAATTCCACACCTTGCTGTGGAAGGCAGGCCTGAGACCACCTGAATGCAGGGAAGAGGCCCCTGGTGGAATTGTCAAGGTGAGGAGGCCCTTTAGCCCTGGGTGGAGGGACTGCGTTGTCTGAGCCAAAGGCAAAGTCCCCCTCCTTTTGACAAAAGACTTTTTCTGATTTACTGCAGGTGTACAAATAAGTTACATGGAGCTCTACATTTTATTAATTGCCTTTATTGAGAAGCAGTAACATTAGAAGAAATTGATGTAATTTTGGTTCATATGCTCATGGAACCAAGGCAATATTTATTGGGGTCTTTGAGGTAGTTCTTTCCTGCAGTCTGGGGTCTCTGAGAAGGACAGAGTGGGGTCTCAGTAGGAAGTGGCCATCTGAAGGCTCTATGCAAGACCCTAGTCCCAGGGAACCTCTTGCAACCATTGGGTAGAACCCCACAGGCCTACAGAGGTGGCCTGACCTGTTAGATGAGGATTCTTCACCTTGCAAAGTTGGTCCAGAAAGTGTTTTTCACTGGGTTGGATGGACATAGGGTTTCTTGGAGGGCTAAGTGCAAAGATAGAATTGTCCTTCTCTGCAGTGCCCTGTGGCTGGAGGGCTGTAGTCGTTGGGTCAGGAAAGTGGATCTCCCACTTTTTCTGCCCTCTGTCCCACCCACCCACTGGAGCCACATCCAGAACATCTGCAGTCATTTGCAAAATATAAGTTCCCAGGCCTTGCGTCGGCACTATTTTCTTTCCTGCACACACGCAAAGACCTTTGAGTCGGCAGCTCTGGTTTATAAGGTTGCTATTTCCTGCCCTTGCTTTATTACATCTGTTCTTTGGGGCATGGTGTTATAAATTGGGCATGTGATGATGTGTAATCACTAACTGAAAAGCCAATACATTTTCACCATACCAGCCACAAGACAAATAAACGGCAAAATGAAAGGTTTGTGCTCTTTTAACAAAGGGGAAAGCACATAACAGACATATTAAAGAAAAAAATCAAATTGCAAATTGAAAATGTTGTCATCTTAGGGGACTTGTTTTCTTGGGGCAGTCTGGGTGGTGCCTGCCTCCTGAGAGTGGGGTGCCCTGATGGCTGGGGGTGGGGAGGGTGAAGGGCAATGTTTTATTCCTCTTGGGAACCACATTATTGTTGGGCTTTGTAAACCCTCAGGCTATTGCCCCAGGAGCTTATGAGCTGGGATGCGGGTGGCCCTTGGTTGAGAACAACTGGTCTGTGGTCAGAGACATTTGGAGAGATAGATAAACAGAAAGATAAAGAGACGCCTACGTGTTTTTGTGTTCATAGAGTGTATGTCATAGAGTGATTGTCACTCAGTAGAAGTTCAGTAAAGCCTCCTGTTGATGGTGATGTGTGTGTAGGGCAGTGTTATCTATAACAAGGGCTTCAGAAGGGATGATTCTCAGGGCGTTCTGATTCGGTGCTCTCCGTAGAGGTTGAGCACCTGCCTGCTGAATAGGATGAGTGCGTGTGTCTGTTTGGAGCATACTTCAAGAATGTTTAGGAGAGAAGTTCTCTCATCCACTCATATTCAACTTCATGACCTTTGGAAATATGGTCTGCAGGGCCATGGAGTTTTATTTTGTTTTCTCTTTCCCAAAGCCCCGAAGGAAATGCAATAAAAATGAGGATTGGGGAGTAGTTTCCTAAAACTGATTAAAGCAAAAGATAATGGGGGATAATATATATTGTGATTCTAGAAAAGGTAGAGATTTTTGCCAGAAAAAATAAAAGAGAAACAAAATCTTTAGGCTTGGTAATTAATGATGTTCATGAAGTTAAGATGAATGTGAACAGAGATAAGGGGCTTTCTTTTGTAAAGAGGATTCAACTATGTGAGCATCTTAGAGATTTGGTCATCAGTAGTTTTTCCAACACATTGCAAAGGTAATGATAATATAGTAATAATTATAATAATATGGCCACATTACATTTACAGAGCTTTTGTATGGATACAAGGCTGATTAGAACTGGGAACCCAGTGCAAATTACTGGGGCCAGGTGGTCTGGAGGGGACCAAGGATATTAAATTTGTCAACATAAATCCCCTTGCTAGGGTCCCTAATTTTTTTAAGGGTGCCAAACCAGCTCTCAGCAGGTTAATTTTCAAGTGCTTTCACACTGTGCCTTATTTGGATCTCTTAGGAATTTTATGAGGAAGACAGGAAAGGCATTTATGTCATTCGAGATTTATATATGGGGAAACCAGGACTCTTAACAAGGTGGCTGACTTGTCCACAGTCACCATTGGCAGAGCCAGGACCTGACCAAGGCCTTCCAAGGCTGGCTTTGGTCTTCTCTGGCCATGCTATGAAGGGCTGTGACAAAGATGAGGCCATCTAAGTAGCAATGGCAGCATATTCTAGGTCACAGGCATGGACGAACCAGTGTCGCCCAACTCCAGTCCTGGAGCATTTGTGCTTGGACCCCAGGGGCACCCAGTGATCTCCTCAAAGGACAGCAGGGAGTGTCTGCTGTGTTGGTGAGCAAGCCTGACCCCTGTTAGGTCAACCTGTCATAGTGGCCAAAGAAAATAAGCATTCCCTGTCTGCCATTGCTGAATTCTCGTCCAGGGTGAAAACCTAACACTTCTTTTTGGGATGATGTTTCATGAGTGGAGATAATTTTCTGAGATAAAGATGGTGGTTTCTGAGGTTCTTTAATAAAGACTTTAATCTGATCTCCTTAAAATAATATAATTTGGCCAGGTGTGGTGGCTCACACCTGTAATCCCAGCACTTTGGGAGGCTGAGGTAGGAGGATGGCTTGAGCCCAGGAGTTCAAGACCAGCCTGGGCAACACAGTGAGACCCTGTCTCAAAAAAATACAATGTATGTATTAATATGCTATTTCTATTTTTATTGTCTGGCTCCACCTCTCACCCTCCCTAACTGAGTATAAAACTTGTGACGGTGGGACTTTTTGTCTTTTTTCACTTAAGATCTCAAGTGCCCAGAACAGTGCCTGACATGTTGGAAGTACTGAATCATTATTGGTTTATTGGCTTGTCTGAATGAATAAGGTAAAATAAAGAGAATATAGCAGAGGCTGGCCATCTTCAATAATATGCTCATATCCAATGAGGGTAAAAGGGTGTCACCACCTGTTGTCCAACATGTAGTCCAAGTAGAGAAAGGAAGCAGGGAAACTGAGCCACCATGTGTTCCAGGGAACTGTACGTACTCAGAAGCCAAAGGCACCCCTCCCTCTATGAGTGAGTGTATGGCTCAGATCCTGTCTTTTAAAAAACTATCCATTTGCACAAATTCCTTATTTTTTTCTAGAGACAGGGTCACCCAGAGGTGCCCAGGCTAGAGTGCAGTGGCATGATCATGGTTCACTGCAGGTTCAAACTCCTGGGCCCAAGCCATCCTCCCACCTCAGCCTCCCTAGTAACTGGGACTACAAGGTGTGGACTACCATGCCTGGCTAATTTTTAAAATTTTTTGCAGATATAGAGTCTCACTATGTTGTCCAGGCTAGCCTTGAACTCCTGAGCTCAAGTGATCCTCCTGCCCTGGCCTCCCACAAAACTGGGATTACAAGCGTGAGCCACCGTGCCTGGCACAGCAATTTGCACAAATTCTGTTAAAAATTTTAAATTAATACGTAATAGTTGTGCATATTTTGGGGGTACTGGTGATATTTTGATTCCTGTATAAATGTGTAATGATCAAATTGGGGTACCTGGGGTGCCTATGACTTCAAACATTTTTCTTTGTGTTGAGAACTTACCATTCTTCTCTTCTAGCTATTTTGAAATATACAACAAATTATCGTTAATTATAATTTCCCTACTGTAATACTGGACACTAGAACTTATTCCTTCTATCTAAGTGTATTTTGTGCCCCTGAACCAACTTCCCTTTGTCCTCTACCTCCCCACTTCTTTTCCAGCCTCTGGCAACCACCATTCTACTCTACCTCCCTGAGATCCACATTTTTTGAGCTCCCACATATGAGTGAGAACATGTGATATTTGTCTTTCTGTGCCTGGCTTCTTTCTTTCTTTTTTTTTTTTTTTTGAGACAGAATCTCATTCTGTCACTCAGGCTGGAGTGCACTGGCATGATCTTGGTTCACTGCAGCCTCTGCCTCCCGGGTTCAAGTGATTCTCCTGCCTCAGCCTCCCGAGTAGCAGGGATTACAGGCACATGCCACCATGCCTGGCTGATTTTGTATTCTTAGTAGAGATGGAGTTTCGCCACGATGGCCATGATGGTCTCGAACTCCTGAGTGCAGGTGATCTGCCTGCCTTGGCCTGTCAAAGTACTGGGATTACAGGCATGAGCCACCGTGCCTGGCCGGCTTATTTCACTTAACACAATGACCTCCAGTTCCATCCATGTTGCTGCAAATGAAAGGATTTCACTTTTTTTTTTTGTGGTTGAATAATACTTCATTGTGTATACATGCCACATTTTCTTTATCTCTTCATCCATTGATGGGCACTTGGGTTAATTCCGTATCTTGGCTGTTGTGAATAGTGCTACAATAAACATGGGAGTACAAATATCTCTTTGACACACACACAAGTTCTTTAGCAATTATTGAATAGTAAATAGGGAAGGAAAATTTTCTGCTAATTTATTTTTCAAGGTTGACTTTTGGAGTGAATGATCGAATTGACTGGTCCATAAAAATGATAAATCAGTGGTTAAAAGTGAATTTGTTGTTCAAAGGCAAAAGGCCCAATGATGACATAATAAAGATGATGGATTGAATCTAGAGTCAGCAAACTATGGCCCTCTGGTCAAATCTTGCCTGGCACCTGTTTTAGTAAATAAAGTTTTATTGGAATGCAGCCAGGCCCATCTGTTTATGTATTGTCTATAGCTGATTTCATCCTGGAACAGCAGAGTTGAGTAGTTAGTGACAGAGACAGTATGGTCTACAAAGCCTAAAATATTTACAGTCTGGCTCTTAGAGAAAATGTTTGCTGACCTCTGGATTAAATGATGGTCCATCATGTTAAAGTCAAAAGAATCAAGCTGACAATGAGGGAAAACCAGAACAATGATATCTTTCTGTTGGTAAGCTCAACGCCAGAGACCTAGCTTCTGTAAAGCTTCATGATCCATCATAGTAAACTAATACTGTTAATTTGAATTTTATAGATTTGGTAGTTTTAATTGCATTTATTCTGCAAGTTTGTTTTTATTTTATATTTGCATAAGTGCTAGAAACATATGAATTTATACTTAGATAAGTATTTGGATGTATTAACTTTACTGTAAAATAATTTAAGTCAACCCCCTGGGGATTGGCGAGATGTTTTCTCCCCGTTAAATGTGTTCTCATCCTTTACTACTTAAATCTGGATATTACTGTTTTAAAGGCATCTGGTAGGAGATTGTATCTAGGTTTTGCTGAGTTATACCGTGATCACTGTTCCCCTTTAAATGTGTTTGGGGCAGGAGAACAACATTATGAAAAAATTATCTCCTTTCTAGTTTGACTCATTGTTTACCTATAACTTAGAAAATTCGATAGAGAAGAAACTTACTGGGAGGTGATTACCTAATTCCTGCTTTTTGTCCTTTTAAAATTTTACAATGGCTAGATTCCGATCACTGCCCCATTACTCCTCATCTTTGCAAACATGGGGTAAGTGGTTATGGCTGTTTGCTTAAAAAATATGTCTTCTCCTCTAAGCCAGTGAGCTTGTGGAGCCCAGTGAGCTTGTGTTTGGGCAACTTGGGGGCTAGAAGGCCTATCCTGTTATTTGCTCTCTGAAGTCGGACTGACCATATATTCCCATAGCTTGAATTTGACAAGCACTCACTGTCTGATATAAACGTGTACATCATTTATAGAATCTCTGTGTGTCAGAAGATCATGATATTTTAGAGTTGAAGGCAAGACTGAAGTTCTATGAAGTCAAGGCTTTTGCCTAAGCAGAACTGGGATGGGACTAGCCACTTTAGACAACTAAACAAAAAAATCTTCTGACAAAACAAAATAGTGAACACGGCAACATATATCTAAAGACTTTGTTTACAGTATAACTCGGAAATGTCAACTATTTTTATTTATTACTATTTTATTTATTATTAACTCTCTTTAATTTTGTCCTGAGTTGATTTTTATAGCTTCTTTTATAGAACATCTTCTATTTACTCCCTGTTCTGTGTCTTAGAGCAGCTTTCACGGTAAGCCATACTGTTCTGACTTATGGGTGGCAGAAGGCAAAGATTCCTGTAAGGACACAAGGCTTTCTGCACTCTCAGCCTCCGATCTGAAATGAGCTCGGCCTCCCCACGACCTGATGAGGTTTGGCAGGGTCCCTGAGTCGACTGGAGTGAGCTATTGAAGCATAAATCTGCTCACGTTTCCCCAGCCTGATCCTGGTGATGGCTTTCCATAGCTTCACAATGAGAGAAGCCCCTTGTTACGCAGGCTCGGTAGCCCCCCACCCTTCCCCTCACCTCCTTGGCCTCCTCTACCACCTGCCTTCCTTACCTCCTCTTTCTGCTCCTGGCCAGCCGCCTCCAGGCCTGGTGCCCACTGTGTCCTTGTCCTTTCACCTGGTTGGCACCATGTTATCCATGAGATCTCAGTCCAGTCAGTTCCTCGGGGAAGGCTCCCCTGCCTTTCCTGAACCAGCAGCTCCCTGTTATGATGCTCTCACAGCCCATGCATGTCTCCCAGAAGAATGAACCAGGATTGTGATTTTCATTCATTTATGTGATGGTCTGCCCCTCCCTTCCGTACTTGTGGGGAGCTCTATGAAGCAGAAATAGTGTCTTATTCTCTGTTGTATCCTTGACCCAGTGTCTGACATCTAATGCTGGACCACGATTGATTGAATAAATGAATGAATGAATGAATTCCAGCCCAGAGTCGGGGGAAGGATCTTAGCAGCAGAACGTGGTGGGAAGAGAACCCATCTGGAATCAAGAAGAATTTTATTCAAATCTCTGAGTAATATTTGGCCTCTCTGAGCCTCAGTGAATCCATCTGAAAACAAGCAGTAAGTAATAATGCCCAGCAAGCATATACACCATGGAATACTATGCAGCCATAAAAAAGAACTAGATCATGTCCTTTGCAGCAACATGGATGGAGCCGAAGGCCATTATCGTAAGTGAACTAATGCAGGAACAGAAAACCAATACCACATGTTCTCACTCATTAGTGGGAGCTAAACACTGAGGACACATAGATACAAAGAAGGGAACAATAGACACCAGGGCCCACTTGAGGGTGGAGGGTGGGAGGAGGGTGAGGATTGAAAAACTTATCTATTGCATACTATGCTTATCAACTGGGTGACAAAATAATCTCTACACCAAACCCTTATGACATGCAATTTACCTATATAACAAACCTGGACATGTGCCCCTGAACGTAAAATAAAAGTTAAAAGAAAAAGATTAAGTAAGCAATTAATGGAAAACATCAGGTCTTTCCTCCCTTCACTCAGATGCAGCTGGCCAGCGAGGCCCCTTTCTGTTTTCTAAAATTTATTTTACTTTATTTTTATTTTTTGAGATGGAGTCTCGCTCTGTCACCCAGGCTGGAGTGCACTGGCGTGATCTTGGCTCACTGCAGCCTCCACCTCTCAGGTTCAATGATTCTCCTGCCTCAGCCCCCTGAGAAGCTGGGATTACAGGCGCATGCCACTGTGCCTGGCTAATTTTATATTCTTAGTAGAGACAGGGTTTCGCCATGTTGGCCAGGATGGTTTTGAACTCCTGAGCTCAAGTGATCTGCCTGCCTTGGCCTCCCAAAATGCTGGGATTACAGGCTTGAGCTACCATGCCCGGCCCCCTTTCTGTCTTAGGTGGGAGCTTGGTCTGGACTCACCCAGTGCTTTGGAAGCTGCTGGTGTGCAGCACCTATGTGGGCCCCATGGCACAGGGCCAGGGCTTAGCCTGGCAATCAGGCTTTGTGTGCTGGGGCCACAAGAACAGCTGGGGGACTCTGCAGGGAAGGGACAAGACTTGGGAAGACAGGGGTTAAGCAGCCGCCACTTAAGATGGCCCCTCCTAGGGTGCACCCGTTCATCATGATAAGTGTCATAGTAAAATCAATTCTCTGTGTACTTTTGGGGATTACAACTATCATTTTGGTGTGATTTATTTGGTGTATAACACAAAGATGGCCATTTGTTTCATCATTCTGAAAGTTCATCTCAAATTGCTTTGAGTTTCTGGTTTTCGGGAGTGACATGTCCAATTGTTGTCATCTCCCCTATGAAATATGAGTGGAGGGTTGCACAGCTGCTGGCCTCGTTGCCTTCCTGGTTACCTGCATTTGTGCAGGGGAAGGTTTACTGCTTTGATTTCCCTTCTTTTCTCATGGCCCTCCCCACTCTGAAATCCAGCTTTAGACTGACTGATACAGGGTTAAACCCTGGGGCTTTCTTCCCTGCCTGTCTTTGAGAACTTCTCTCTCCTGCAAAGATGGGAGGTGATCTCTGAAGTATCTTGGACTCCCCACACACTCCTGCAGCCTTCGCTGATGGGGGCACTGTCCCTGTCATGCAGCCGCAGTCCAGATCCTGGCCTTTGAGCCCATTTGCACTTGGGTATAGCAGATAAAACCTGCCCTTGGTATCCTGGGTCAAAAAAAGCTGGTTTGAGAGTTGCTCCACCAATTAACTGGCTGTGTGGCTATGGACAATTCTCTCAACCTCTCTGAGTTTTCTCATTTACAAAGCAGATGATAATAAGGAGAGGATGACATGGACTAATACCCTTGGCACATATCTAGTGCTAAGCTAGGGTGCAATAAGTATCAACATGACCTGTTATCACGATCACTGCTGCTGGTTTCTGCACTGAGCTAAGCTGTGTGACTGTAGCTCAGTTTTCCCCATCTTGAAAATGGTCTCATGAGGTGTGTTAAAGGCCTGTGAGAAGAGGAGAAATATACTATGTGGGATGGGTAATAAAACTACAGGTGGGAGACAAAGGGTGCAATTTAAACTTTGAAAGTTGCTGAGTCATTGTTTTTCCCTCCTCTGTTTTGCTGACAGAAGTGCTTGGTGCCTGGGCCCTTTGAGGCAGGCTTTGGGAGAATCCTGGGACACTGGGGCCAACTGACGTTCAGACACTGTCAGTCTTCCCATCTGGCCATGGCATCTGCAGGGAGGTCTCTGGTTTATTCCTGACATCTTCTTACCATCATAACACCACCCGGCATTTATCACATGCAGAGACCCCTAAGCAATCAGCATAAGGAATTTTACTGCCCCCCTAACTCCTGAAACACCTGCTCTATTTTCTTGAAATGGAGCAGCTATCCTTGTATAAATTCCTCTTATGATTAGGTC
This sequence comes from Hylobates moloch, assembly GCF_009828535.3. Taxonomy (NCBI): domain Eukaryota; kingdom Metazoa; phylum Chordata; class Mammalia; order Primates; family Hylobatidae; genus Hylobates; species Hylobates moloch. The sequence goes on along the minus strand of NW_026652297.1, from coordinate 42,381,593 downwards.
ATTGCCTGGGCCATCCGGGCATGCTGTCATCAGGAACACCCTGTCGTGGCTTCTTTCATCTGCGGAGTCCTTGATTTCTCTGTTCCTTCCATGGGAATGTGTTATCCTCATTGCCTCGTATCCAAATCTTCTCAACCTCCAGGACGCCTTCCTCCTTCTCCCCATGGGCCATGGTCTTGCCCTCCTTTTTGCTTCCAGAACTCCTTGCCTGCACCTGTTTTGGTGTCTTTCAATGTTTCCTTTGCCTCAGGAAACTATGCACCAAGGCTATTAGCTCATGTAATCCTCGCTTTATTATCACCTTGGTTTTATAAAAGAGAAAGCTCAGAGAGGTTGAGGGAATTGTCCAAAGCCACAGAGCAGGGATGCTTAAATATTCACATTACCCACCCAACTCTATCTTAGTTCCCTGTGCGAGGCACTGTGTTTTTTTTTCCTCCCAGTACTTCGGTTTCTGGCACAAAATAGGCCCTTCATATATTTTTCTCGACTGTTAAATGACTAGGAGGAAAATGATGAGGGCTTACTTCTCCTAAAGAACCTCTGTGGCATGTGGCATTTATAAACATGCCCAGTGCTTCCTCCCGTTTAGTCTCAGACCTGCATTTTGGTGATTATTTCTGCTTTGGGCAAGCCTTTTGTTTAAATCTCTCCTGTTATCCCAAAGTGATGAGCTATGTTAAAGTCCCAAAACAGAGACAGGTGGGCTCTCTGAGGGTGGCAACGGCAGGATGCGGCAGTGAGGATGAGAAGGCCTGGAAGCTGAGCTGGGAGCACCCCAGGGGAGAAGGTTTGCTTGAGTGAACAGGCAAGAGCAGCCCAGGCCTGGGAGCTGAGCAGAGGATGAGAGATTTGACCTCATACTGTGACTCAGGGCTTAGGGCACAGTTAACGGCAGAAGAACATTTCCAGGAGCCATGGTGTCAGCCTCAACAAGCCCCCTACTCCCCTAAGTGCAGGGAGAGCCCACCTGCCCAGCGGCAAGTCAGCAGGGCCACTTAAGGCAAATGCCTCCTCCTTGTCCCCCTCTTCCTGCTCTGCTCCAGGGTGAAGGAGAGAAAGTCCACTGAGTTACTTCAATTACATGGATGACTGGGGAGAGCTTTAGCACAAGTAATAGAGCCACCTGCTTAGATTGGATGGTGGCTAGTCCCTACCTCCGTCCTCCCCCTAGGCTGCTTAAATAGGCACCACTGACCTTCGAAGGGCACGTCACTAATGCAGGTGTTAACCTTAATGCCACTCACTCAGGCCTGTCATTAGCACTCATGCTGGTGACAGGTGTTTGTTGTGGCCCTGGCAGGAAGGTCAGAACCTTCAAGCTGCTGAGTTCCCCAAACTCAAGGCGACACTTGAGGGCTGGCGCGGAGTCAGGCTTGAGTCGGCTTCAGCTGTGGCGTGGCCTCAGGGGAGGGAGGGGTCAGGGCAGGCTTTGGAAGTGCTCAGAGCTGGGAAAAGGGTTTCCTTCACGCCTGACTCCTCTTCTGGTGCCTGAGAGATTCTTTTAACCCTCTCCTCCATTTAGATCCTCCTACTGAGGGTCACAGAGGTGTCGTGGGCCTCCCGGCTGGGAGACAGCTCTCAGACAAGCTTGGGCCGTTCCTGTTCAGCCCAGCAACTCCAGAAGGCCACTGGTCTCCTGCGGGCAGTGACAGGCAGTTACACTCTTTGGGGATGAGCCTCAGGCAGGCGGACAGGTCCCCAGGGGCATGGGGGTTTTGATTTTAGCCCCGACAGGTGCCGTGCTTCATAGGGGCCTCTCGGGGTCTGTGCCTCACCTGGCCGGCGCCTCTACTGGAGAAGCTGGAGCTAAAACCCAGACAGCACTGTGGATCTTCCCATCGACAAACAGAGGATGACAAGCTGCTTAGCTTCTTTCTGCTCACTGGGGGAGTGGGGAGGGCGTGGGGCTGGCAAGGGCGTGGGGCTCAGGCCATTGACACTGAGTAACTCTGGGGTTTGACTAATGACACTTTCTCACATTTTTACTATCCATTTCTTCTGCTAAGTCATTGCTGTCATAGCAATTGTGGCTTGAATTCTCGGTACCTTCTCCCTCCTTCACTCTTGGGCATAATAATAAAGATAATAACAACCTCCAGCACCAAGGCCATTTATTGTGCGTCCATCATGTGCCAGGAATTTTACAGGCATTATGCCATTTAATTATTATAACAGTACTGTGAAGTAGCCATCACCATCCTCCCTTTACTGATGAGAAAATGAATGCTTGGAGAAGATGCATGACTTGTTCAAGGTGGAGCCAGGATCCAACCCCAGCTCTGAGTCATGCCCTCTGGCGCAATTAACCCTCCCTTTCGCAGCTGCAGCTGAGAGTGTAGTTCACCCGTCCACTCAGTATTCTGGGTTAGGAGTGAGTTTGACGCAGCTCCACCAACTCAGAGAACTGAGGCACAGAGAGGTGAAATGCGTCACCTCAAGTCCCACAGCTAGCCTGTGACTGAGTTGGAACTCATCTTGACATAGCTGATGAATAACTTGGTTGTGCCCAGCACTGCGCCAGGGCCTTTAGGGGGTACCAAAAAGAATATGTCCAATTCCCAGTGATTTGCCATTTGCTGGAAAAAGAGAACTATATTCATTGTTCATATTTATTGAGCTTCTGCTTTGTGTCAGATGCTGTTTTTTTTACATAGAGTTCTCATAACTACGGGGTATGTACTATCAATACCCTCCTTTTATAGGCAAAGAGAGCTGGCTCAGAGAGGTTAAGCAACATATCCAGGGACACAGCTAGGAAGAGTGGGAGATAGGACTTTGATCCGTATCTGGCTGACCGCAGAGCCCTGGCTCTTACCTTTTTTTTTTTTTTTTTTTTGAGACCTAGCTCTTACATTTTAAGCACAGAGAAGCAACTGGAGAACCATGAAGGCTAAGCTGCAAAAAACAGACTGTACAGTGGGACATCAGAGAAGAGAGCAAGTGTGTGGGCTGGGGTTGGTTAGGGGAGAGGAATCGGGAGATGGTGACCTGGGAGGGAAGAATGTCCCAGATAAAGACTGGGGGTTAAGAAGGGTGAACTGAGTCTCAGCTGTGTGTGTCTGCTTGAAGGTGGGGGGGCACCTCTCTATTTGACTCTCAGCTTCATTCATAGCTACTCCCACCTGATGGGTTGATTCCAAGCATTCTTTTGGGAAGCTAAAGAACTTCAACTTGCTGCGTAGGAGATACAAGTGTTTACATGAAATGGGTACATGTGTGGCAGAGTGGAGAAGCGTTTGTTTGGAATTGGATTTAAATCGGACACTGCCAGCTACTCACTGTGTGTCTTTGGGAGTCTCTCAGTTGCATTGAGTTCAGTCGTATTGCCTTTAAGAACTGGATAGTAATAATTAGATTATCTATCTCGTCATTTGGAGAGTACACATGATGAGACAGACAATCCTTGATAATCACATGAGCTAAGGCTCAGGTGGCAAGCCTTTCATAAGTTACATATTGTCCTAAGTTATGATGAATTACATGTGACTACAAGAATGTTTGGAAGTAAACAGGTTGTGCATGTATATGTGTATTTAAGTGGTTATGATTATATTTATGTGTTCGACTATAAGTGTGAATATTGCAGGGTGCAGTGGGGCATACCTGCAGTCTCAGCTACTGAGGAGGCTGAGGTGGGAGAATTTCTATATAATGAGAGCTCGTCTCTTAAAAAAAACTCAGGCTGGGCGTGGTGGCTCATGCCTGTAATCCCAGCACTTTGAGAGGCCAAGGCCGGTAGATCACCTGTGGTCAGGAGTTCGAGACCAGCCTGGCCAACATGGTGAAACCCCGTCTCTAAACCCTGTCTACTAAAAATATAGAAATTAGCCGGGCGTGGTGGTGGGTGCCTCTAGTCCTAGGACTCAGTGGGAGGTTGAGGCAGGGGAATTGCTTTAACTTGGGAGGCAGAGGTTGCAGTGAGCGGAGATTGAGCCACTGCACTCCAGCCTGGGTGATGGAGCGAGACTCTATCTAAAAAGAAAAAAGTTCAGAGTTTTAAAAAAAAGTTTCAAAAAAGTGAATATTGACACCTGTGCATATGGTATATGTGTGCTTAATCTTTGGTCTTGTGGACAGGCCACTGTGAGACTTACCTTTTGAGACGGAGTCTCACTCTGTCGCCCAGGCTGGAGTGCAGTGGTGCGATCTCGGCTCACTGCAAGCTCCGCCTCCCAGGTTCACGCCATTCTCCTGCCTCAGCCTCTCCGAGTAGCTGGGACTACAGGCGCCCGCCACCACACCCGGCTAATTTTTTGTGTTTTTAGTAGAGACGGGGTTTCACCGTGGTCTCGATCTCCTGACCTCGTGATCCACCCGCCTCGGCCTCCCAAAGTGCTGGGATTAGAATCACCATTTTTAAACATGGAACCCAGCCTGATTTTCAACTAAGTTGTGCTGACTCTGCAGCCACCGCTACTCTTTCTAGAAACCAGGAGTCCCTCTAACTGCAGCGAAGGCAGCTGGTGTCCTGTGGAAGCCCCTGCCAGGCAGGCTCCCATCTTCTTCTGGGGTCTCATGGAACCCCTATCTCCTTAGCACCTCCCACCCCCCACAGTGTCACAAGGAGCTCACTTTACTCCCCTGGGATACTGTGGGTGCCCCCCAGGCTCCTGATCACTCGGCCAGAGGCCAGGGTTCTCCTGATCTCTTGGAGTCTCTGTCTGAGGCCTCAGGCTCTGATCCTCCCTCCTGTTCTGCAGGGGATGGTGTTAGAAGAATGGTGTGTTCTCTTCTTCCCACCCAGTCTTCCAGGAAGCTGCCCTCATCCCACCTGACCCTGCCAGGCCTGGGCTTGCACCTGGAGAGGAAGCCAAGCAGAAATTTGGAGCTTCTCAGCGGCCCAGGGGAGACCCTCCTGCCACCCCCTGAGGGGCCACAGCGAATTCATCTGTCATTCAGCGTGGTTGGTTCTAGGTCCTGCTGGACTTGTATTACTCACTCCTCTGCAGGAAGCTAAGATCTCTCGGAGAGGTCGGGAATTCCTACTGAGAATTGACTTTAAACATCTGCCCTCTGGCTCTGAACGGAGCCTGCCATCCGTGGGCTTCTGCAGCTTTTGAAGAGCTGGGTGGGTCGCGAGCCCAGGGGGCTTGTGGAAGGGTGATTGTCACTTCCTGCCAGACACTGACACCCTCATGATCATACACTTCAAGAGGTGCCTATAGACAATGTCCTGTGGATGGAAATAGCTTACATCCCTACAGCACAACCAAGGACATTGCAGGATAGACACTGTACAGGTCCTGATGCATAATTTGAAGGTTTAACTAATTTTACTCTGATTATGAAAATAATATATACCTGTTGTAAGAAATTTAGAAAATATAGACATGTATAAAGAAGAAATAAAAATGACTCATCATCCTACCACTGAAAGAGAGCTGCTGTTTTCCTTTTGTTATCTTTCATTCTTGTCCTCTCTCTGCCCAATACGCAGCTATGTCTCCTGGGTGTGCATGGTGTGTGTGTCTCTGTAATTAACACACTTCAGTTTCCTCCAAATCAGAGAAGTGCAAGTGAGAGGCCTAGAGGTTACTCCTGGCCCTTCCCTTTCACTCCGTCTCCCCACTCCCTATTGCCCTCTTCTATCACAAGTCCTTCTGATTCGTCTTTCTTTTCATTTGCAGTCAGCTTATCTCACAGCTTCCATCCTCTCCCACCCGAGGCAATGCAGTGGCTCCTGACTGATCTGCCCACATCCATACTCTACCCTCTTTTCAGATAGCACAGGAGTTAAGTTCTTTGGGGGTAGACTGCCTGGCTTTGCCTGTTACTAGCTGTGCCACCTTAGGGAAGTTGCTTCACCTCTCTGAGTCTCAGCTTCCCTGTCTCCTAAGATGAGGAGGATTAAATAAGCAAATACACATACAACACTTAGACAGGTGCCTGATGCCTTAGCATGCATTCTCCACAGGGCAACCAGAGGCTCTTTTGGAAACACAGATATGATCATGCCTCCCCACCATGGAAAATATGGCAAAGCTTTCTTTCCCATGGCCTTTAGGATGGCCACCAGAACCCTAATTTTAAGATTGCATGGTTTGGTCTCCATCCTGCTCTCTGATCTCCACTTACACCTCTCTCTCTCTCCCCCTCCCTCCCTCCCTCTCTCTCTCTCTCCCCCTCTCTCATCCATCTATGTTGGCCTCCTTTTCGTCCTTGAAGCTGCTGCTCTTGCCACATCTCTGCATATTCTCTTCTCTCTGCTTGAAAGACTTCACCTCTTCACCCTCTTCACATATAATATGCTTCTTGTACATGTGATTTTTTCCCCATATTTTTCTGTTAAAAACGGCATAAATATGTCTTTGCACATAAATCTTCATGCATACCTCTGATTATGTCCTCAAAATAGACCCTTAAAAGCAGAATTTCTGGGTCAAAAGTTATGAACATTGTTTAAGTCTTTTGATGAATATTCCAGATCACTTTCTGGAAAGCAAACACACGCACTTCTCAGCCTTCTTGCCACGTTTCTGTTTCCTGGGCTTCTGCGGCATTTCGTTTGAATCTTTCATCTAGCAGTGACCGCATCTCCTTTATAATAATTTATTTGCTCTCTGTCTCCTCAACTAGACTGTAAGCTGTTAGAGGTAAGGGCCATGTCTAATTCATCCTTGTGCCTCCCTAGACACCTAGTCCATGGCAGATGCCCAGTGAGCATTTGCTGAGCTGTACTGAATTGATCATGAGTTGTCAGTTCCTTTCCACATTGGGCTGGAAATCAGGAATCCAGATGTTTGCTAATAAATCAGAAGGCCCCAAATGTCTAAGAGGAAAACCCCAGCACTCGCTGCATACTGGTAGGTGTCTCTGTCTGTCCATCTCTGTCTCTGTCTGTCTTGGGCTCTCTTGTTTCTGTCTTCCCTACCTGATAGTTGAATGAGAGAAGAGCCCAATTTAAAAGCTGTATTTCCTAACTCAGAAACAGAAAGTAAATGCTGCATATTCCCACTTATAAGTGGGAGCTAAATGATGTGAACGCAGGGACAGAGTGTGGAGGGACAGGCGTTGGAGACTCAGAAGGGTGGGAGGAGGGGAGGGGCATGGGGGTGAGAAATTACCGCTTTTTTTCTTTTGAGACAGGAACTCCCTGTGTCGCCCAGGCTGGGGTGCAGTGGCATGATCACGGCTCACTGCAGCCTCGACCTCCTGGGCTCGAGCAATCCTCCTGCCTCAGCCTCCCGAGTAGCCTGGCACCACCACACCAGGCTAATTTTTGTATTTTTTGTAGAGATGGGGTCTTGCCATGGTGCTCAGTCTGGTCTTGAACTCCTGGGCTCCAGAGGTCCACCTGCCTCAGCCTCCCAAAGTGCTGGGATTGCAAGTGTGAGCCACTGAGCCCAGTGGAGAAGTTACTTACTAGGTGCAATGCACATTTTTCGAGCGATGGCTACACTAGAAGCCTAGACTTCACTACTACACCTGTACCCCCTACATTTATTTTTTAAAAAATCAGCAAAAAAAATTGCTTTTCCTACTCTGAGGAGAGGAATGTTGGTGTCTGATGAACCAGCGGCTCATGGGGGCCCTGGACTCAGGTAGGCCTGGCTCACAGTTTCCTTTAGGGGGTACCCTCAGGATGCCACCTCCTTTCCTTTGCCCCACCTCCTTCCCTTTGCCTGCCCTTCTGCTGCCCTCACTGGGGGTGTCTGTTCTCAAGCTCACCCCGGGTCTGGGGCATTCCTGCCGCCAGGGCTCCGCAGAGTCCTGCTGGCCCCCTTCCTCTGAAGGCTGTTTTACTGGGCACCGCCTTGTTCTGGGCTAGACACTAAGCAGCTTAGAACCTGCAGCTCAAAACCTTTTGAAAGCAGCTGGGACGAAGCCCCTGTGTCCCCGGTGAGCCCCGGGGGGCCGTTTGTTCAGGAGAGCGTCACTCAGAGCTGCAGCCGGGCTGTTTCCCCTTTCCAGGATGTTTGGCTTGGAAAAGCGGTGAGGGCTTCATCTGGACCCTCCTGTTTTGAGATGGGGACCTGGATGACCCCCGGCCTGGCTTCCTGTGGCCTATTTGGGCTTTCTCTGTCACACTCCTGCGTGTGTGACACATGCTTGCTCACTGTTCTAAGTGCATTACAAATAGTAACTCATTTCATCATCCCTCAAACCCAGTGAGGTAGGTGTTATTATCCTCAGTTTATAGACAGGAAACTGAAGCTCAGAGACATAACCAAGCTAGCCAGAGGCTGGGCCAAGGCTTGAACCAGGTGATCTGGTTTCAGAGTTCGGAGTCCTAGCCTTGGTGTCAGGTCTCTGGGTCCTGGTTAGGCAATGTGAGCCTACTGGTGTGTGTATGTGTGTATATGTATATGAGTGTGTGCATGTGCAAGTGTGTGGATGCGTATATGTGTGCATGCATGTGTGCATGTGTGTGGGTGTGTAGGTGTGTGCATGCGTGTGTGTGTGTGTGGATGCGTACATGTGTGCATGCATGTAGGCGTGTAGGTGTGTGCATGTGTGTGTGCATGTGTGTGTGTGGGTGCGTACATGTGTGCATGCATGTGTCATGTGTGTGGGTGCATGCATGTGTTTGTGTGTGCATGAGTATGTGTGTGCATGTGTATATGTGTGTACATGAGTGTGTGTGCATGAGAGCGTGTGTGTTTATATGTGTTTACATGAATGGTGTGTGCATACGTGAGGCTCTCAGCACTGGTAGCACCGAGGAGGCAGTGTGACCTATTCACACAGTGGAAAGAACTTAGCACTAAGGTGGCCCTGAGTTTGATTTCTGCCCTGCCCCTTGTAAGCTGTGTGTCTTTAGGCATGCCGCGTCACTTCTCTGAGTCCTGATTTCCTTAACTGTAAATGGAGTCTATGTTATCTATCTCAGTGTTGGTTCATTTCCATCAATGGCTAAGGGCAGTACCTAGCACATGGTAGACCCTGAAATAAATATTATCCATCTTCTCCTTTCCAGTCCTTCCAGGCAAGCTGAGAGGTGGAGGGAGTTTATTTGAGTCTTTACCTGTGGTGCCCTTTCTTCCGTTTGCCAAAATCTCTTTTCACTCTGGGCACCCATCCTGTCACTGACCTCCCCCCAAAAAATATCAATTTCACTTGCACCCAAGCAGTGGCATTATCCTTCCCATCCATGTGAACATTGATTAAAGGAATGGAAGAAGATGGCACTGCTCAGCCTGGATGCTCAAGCCCTTCAAAGGGGCAGGAGACTCCTTGGTGCCTCCCAGATCCCCCTCACCTGTCCATTTTGTGGTGTTAAGGCAGATTCTGGAACAAGCCTCCCCTTCTCTGTCTTGGGCTATGTACTTGGAGGCTTTTGTCAGAGCCCACATGCTATACTTTGTCCCCAGGCACCATCCACTTGGCTCTGGACCACGCCCTGACTGGCTGAGCTGCCCTGGGAGCTGTCAACACGGGTGTGCGTGCTGGTATGCTGGCCTGGGGGCTCAGGAGAGAGAAGGTGTGGGGAGCAGGGAAAAATGTGCTGGGCTGGTTTGCATGACCCGCCAGCATGGAAACTGCCTGCTAATCACGGTGCACAGCTGAGGGTGCCCAGAGCAGGATGAGGAGGGAATGCGGGGCTGAGCTGTCACGGGAAAGGGAGCAGGCTCTGGGACTCAGAGCTCAGGCAGGCTGCTTTTTGTTTAAGGTAAACAAAAATATTAAAATTGTTTAACATTGAGCTAGTCTGCCTGTAAGATAGTGAACTCCTCGTCTTTACAGGTATTCCAGAGGCTGCATGCTCACCTGTGGGTGCTGTGGGAGCAAGGACAATCGCACTGGGAGAAAGGTGGTTCCCTTCAACCTTACGATTCCCCGAGCCTGTGACTGGATTCCCGGCCTGTGGTTTTCAAACTTCAGAGTATAGGCCTTTACTTTTGTTTAAGAACATGTAGGTTGTACTAACCAGGTGCCAGGCTCTGGTCTAAGTGCTCCCAAACATTAGCTCATGTAACACTCATCAGAACTCTGTGAGGTAGGTATTCATATTTCCATTTCATAGATGGGAAAACTAAGGTGTAAATAGGGAACTTGTCCAAGAGCTCCCGGCTAGTTAGTCTGACCTGAGTCTGTTCTCTGTTCTTTTTTTGTTTTGTTTTGTTTTTTTTTTTGAGATGGACTCTTGCTCAGTGACCCACGCTGGAGTGCAGTGGTAACATCTCAGCTCACTGCAATCTCCGCCTCTCAGGTTCAAGCGATTCTCCTGTCTCAGCCTCCTGAGTAGCTGGGATTATGGGTATACACCACCACGCCCGGCTAATTTTTTGTATTTTTAGTTGAGACAGGGTTTCACTATGTTGGCCAGACTGGTCTTGAACTCCTGACCTCAGGTGATTCACCCGCCTTGGTCTCCCAAAGAGCTGGGATTACAGGCATCAGCCGCTGTGCCTGGCCGTGTTCTCTTGACTGCTGTGCTACCGTGGCCTTATCTGGAGGTGCCTCCAGCAGGCCTGGTTGCTGTGCCTTAGTCTGGGCTTGATTAAGGGGAATCTGGCCAAGTGCAACAACAGGCAGGTGATGTGCCCTAGGATGGGCAGGCCTTGTGAGGAGTCCCTTTCTGCAGGTATATCATGGCTCAGAGGTGTGGTGTCACCCAGGCAATGGAGTGAGGGGACATACCCTCCGGATAGGCAGCTGGCTCTCACAGTGATAGAATCTGGATGCTTGAAAGTCTTGGTCAGCAAGCCACCCCATGGCATGTCTGTTATTCACCATGGAACTCCAGGAATTGGGGAACAGTGAGGGGACTCTGTCGATCCCAGGGGATATCGGATTTCATGGAGAAGGGGACTCAGGCCTGGGGTCAAGGTGAGGGCTGCGGCATCAGAACTGGCAGACAATGTCAGAAACATTTAGGAAGAGTGATGGATTCCCAGATCGGGGTTAGGAGCAGCTGCCCTCTCAAATGTTGGGGCCTCAGAGACCAGAATTTAATCCCTAGATCTGCCACTTTTGCTACTTGTGTCACTAGGTCATGCTGGTTAACCTCTGATTCATGGCTTGCTTATCTGTAAAAGGTGGGCAATGATAACTATCTTGCATGATGGTTGCAGGGGGGTCAAATCAGATAATATCTGCTTACATAGAGCCTTGCAAATAATAGTTGCTTACCAAATGTCCTTGTATTTTGTTGAGTTGCTCTTGCCTTGGGTGGGAACTGACCTTTTAGAGACAGTGGTGGGACGGGGCAGGAGGTGAGTGGGTGGGGATGGCTGAAGATGGTGAGAGACTGGAAGATTCCTGGGGTTCATCAAGTTAGTCAAGAATAACTTTGTGAGACCCCCCCACCCCCAGGTGCTAACCCCAGAACCAGGCAACTTGGGGGCTGTGGAAACAGAGGCTACTAAGGAAATGGAGACGAAAGAATGACTTAGCATACCTAGGATTTCAAGTTAATGAGTTGAATATTATACCCAGGGCCAGGGAGCCTCACTGAGAGGTCAACCAAGCTTATCCTTGGCATTTCCTCCCCAACCCGACCTCTGCCTAGGATGTTCTCTGTTGTCATTCTCAGAGCGTATGCGGATTCTCTCCTATCTCATCTGCAAAACAAGTGGCTTGGATGGGATGATGACTAAGACCAACGAGATACCTTCCATGGTCTTAAAGATCAAAGATTTTACTTTTCTGTTAATCTGAGAACTTAGAAGGATCCCCTCCAAGTTAGAGGAATACATTTACAGCAGCTTCGATGAAGAGAAAGGACTAGAAGTGAGAGTGATGGTAACAAGGGCAGTCACTTTCCATCTATAGAGCTCTGGAGTTGATGACAGCGTTCCGTGTATTAGGTTTGCTGATTATAACTTGCTTATTTTGTAGCGGAGGCTATTAAGGGCTGGAGGTTGTTAAATGACTTGCTTGAGGTCACACAGGTAGTGAGTGATAAATTCAGCCTCCTAACCAGGGTTTTCCAGTCCTAACTCTGATACAAAGTAACTGTATGAAGACATTGCCCATATCTAGGCCCCAGTCTCCCAATCTGTGAAATGGGTGGGTTGTTCCACTGGCAATAAGATGTGTTTTGTTTTGTTTTGTTTTGTTTTGTGACAGGGTCTCTCTCTCTGTTGCCCAGGCTGGAGAGAGGTTCCAGCTCACTGCAGCCTCAAACTTCTGGGCTCAAGCGATCCTCCTGCCGCAGTCTCCCGAGTAGCTGGGACTACTGGTGCACACCACCGTGCCCAGCTAAGTTTGTTTTTTTAGTTGATATGGGGTCTCACTATGTTGCCCAACCTGGTTTTGAACTCCTGGCCTCAAGCGATCCTGCCTTGGCCTCCCTGAGTGCTGGAGTTACAGATGTGAGCCACCGTGCCCAGCCAGATGTGTGATCTTATGGTTTGTCTTTTGCTCCCACACGTCAGAACTGGTGATCTGCTTGTCCTTGGAATGCCAGGGGCCGACCTGACTTTCAGGAAATGGTCCTGTCCCTGTGGGTGGGGAAGCTTCACTTGATGCTGGTTGGTAAATAACTGTCTTGGTCTCCGGAGGGTTTGAAAATCACATTTCTCCCTCTTATTGCTATGGGCGACTAACACTAGCTAAAGCTTGAAATCAGGCCCCAAAGGGTGGCCTCGCTGATGACTCTGGTTTCTCTTTTCACTGTCTAGGGCCCAGGGAGTTTCTCAGCATTTTTGATTGTGAGGAACTGTAGAGGCCTTCCTGTGCCCAGAAAGGCCTTGCTTGGTGGGTGTTTAGTCCAAGCCCTTTCCTTCAGGCGGATGGACCAGATGACCTAATAAAGTTCCTAATAAAATCTCCTGGGCAGATCACCAACCTCCTTCCTCTTTAAAGTCTCATCGAGAGAGGAATGTCTACAGCATCCTTGGTAACACATTACAGTGTTTCACAACCCTCCTAGCCAGGAAGCTGTTCTTAATGTTTAACCTTAATCCCTCCCGCTGAAATTTAAGGCCCTTTTCTCTTGTTGAGTGCAAATGGAGAACAGCTGCTCACGCTCATCGTCTGACATCAGCTATTTCTCAGGATAACCCTGCGAGGCGGGCCAGGGTCATTAGACCCAATTTGGCGCTCAGCAAATATGTGTTTATTCCTGCACTCGTGGGCCACAGCCTGGTTTCTTGGGTGCAATGAATAGTTGCAGGTTTATTAGGGTGTCTTTTTAGGTGGATGTAAGTTTCCCGATGTCTAGAGACCACTCCAGACCCCGGAGAGTGAAGACTCTGCCTGTCGGACTTGCTTTGAGAAGATCCTTCTCCACCTCCCCATGGCAGAAGTTGCTTCACAGAGGGGAACAGTTTTATGGATGTGGCTGAGACCTTAAACTTGAGGTAACCCATCTGAGGTGGCATCCAGAGGAGACTGGCTGGCCCCTCCTTCACCTTGGACGTAGCGCTGTTTCTAGGATCTCTTTTCAATCAGCAAGACAGGGCATGTTCCAAGAGGGTGCGTGGATTCCCTGCCATCCCACATAGTCAAGTGGAGGGGACGGGAAAAAGCCATGAAGGGTTTGTGACCACACAGAGACTCTCCTGGCCCCATGTCCTTTCGGAAAGAAGACAGGGATGAAATATAATCAAGCAATTAACCACCCCCATCATCACCAAGAACAACAGTATCAACAACAAGAACAGGGACAACAAAACCCACGGATGAAACATTCCTTTCTCAGCTCAGATCTTATCTGGTGCACTCTCTCTCTGCTCTGTCTTGGTGTGTGGTTTAGAGAAACATGGGCAACGCTGTTTGGAAGAACAGGTGAGCAAGGGTGGGGAATTTCAGAGGCCTGGGCCCACCGCCTCCACCCCTTCCCCAGTTTAACCTTTGACAGGATCTTCACCTCTCTCTGATCAGCATTGCTTCTCGTTCAAAGGCCTCAGCCACCCAGCTGTGTCCCTCTCCCCAGAAGGCAAGGGCAGATGGCAGTGGGTCTGCTTGATGAGAGAACTTTAAGGGCCCAATCAGTTCCTGGGCACCCCCTCCTGGGCTCGTTTTCTCCAGGAGGCTGCATTCTGATCCATAAACCTTCTCCTCGGGGTTTAGGGTCGAGCTGTTCCTGATGTTTATCGGAGGCTGGGATCAAAGCTATCCAGGTCATAAATCTCTCTCTGTGGCTGTCGGGCCCCAGGGCAGCTGAAGAGGGTTGACAGCCCTTTGGACCTCAAAGGAAAAAATGTGCTCTACTCCACCCACTCCCAGCTCTGCCAAGAAGCTGTCCTCTGCGAAGCCATGGCTGGGCCATTCCATTCCGGGGAGCTGCTGAAAAGAGCTGGGAGGCCGAGAAGAAATTGTGTGTGCTGGGGGAGAGGAAGCCTGGCCTTGAGGGAGGGGTGCAGGTGCAGATCCTCTGTGTGTGGGGGCTGGGGAACCTTGTGTGCCTTTTCCTTGTGGCTGTGAAATGCTTTATGAGTACTTCCATAGGTGGATGGACAGGGGGTGGGGGAGATAAACTCAGCCACAAGGCCCCAGGGCCTCAGGAACCTTGCACCCAACCCTCTCATTTTACAGAAGAAAACTGTGCCTGGGAGGTTGAAGGGTTTGTTCCCAGTCACACAACCAGGGATCCTTTGGACAGCCAGACCAGGAAACCATTTCCAAACTGCCAATCCATGGCAGAGTATCAAGACCTCAGGAACCATCGGGACACCATGGAAGCAACGGGAAAGGGCTCCTTAGCTTTCGAAGCTCCTCACTGTTCTCGAGTGTGCACAGAGCCCATGACTGCAGGGTTTTGTAGACACCTCAGGGATTACACGACTGGTACCCCTGACAAAGTCAAGGCTGCTGGGCAAAATGAGTCCAAGGATTTCAGGGGCAGCTGGGCGCGGGAGCTGGTGGGCTGTTGGGAGTGCCCCCTTGCTGGGCAGGCTTCCTTTCTCCTGGTGATGGGGGGGTTCCTCAGTGCAAAGGTGAAGGGGTGGAAGGGCTGGAGCAGCAGGAATCTCTCTTGTTGATAGGTATGAGGCCTTGAAGTCCTTTTCTTTGTCCCAGGATTCATGGAAGCTTCGGGGCTGATCTTTGAGTTTTCAAGCATGGGGTGCAGAGACGTTTAGGCAAACTCTTACCATCCTCTCTCTTCGTCAGGGCTTCCCAGGAATCAACAATGCCCATGAAGGAAGGGATTGTAGAAATAGCTTAACCCTTTCATTTACCAACATGGAAATTGAAGCCCAGGGAAGGGAAGGGACCGGTCGTGGAAGGGAGAGCCATCAGCAGAAAGAGACCCTGAGATCTTCGCGTGGGATTCCCTGGAAGTCCAGCCCGAGCTGATTCACGGAACAAATGCATGCAAACCTTGCTATCAATAAACTACACATGCGTTTATGTAAAACACATAAAAATATACGGCCTTGGTTTTGGAACAATACCCCACAGATAAAAGTAGCTTTAAATCCTCCATAAAATGATAAAGTCTAGTCCTAAACTCCTAGCAGCTCTGTGGGTGATCACAGGAGGTAGGGGCCGCTCAAACTTTGATGGCTTGGTATCTCCACGTGTAGAGAGGAGGCAGAAAACCATCGGGGATGAAGTCGTGGGCTCTAGAATCGCAAAGTCGTGGGTTCCAGGCCAGGCTTGGCCCTTGCTAACTGTTGACCTTGAGCAAATTACCCACCCTGTTCCTTATTTGTTTCTGCCTCATAGGTAGTTGTACAGATGAAATGATATCAGTTCTCAGAACAGTGCTGGGGACAGAGTACACTCTATGCTCAATACATGTTCACTTTTAGCGATATCTTGGGATTCTCAGTCTAAGTGACATTCAGAAGTACCTCACTGGGAGTCAGGACCAAGGTGGAGCTTCCTCTTGGATGGGATGTGGGCCTATTTTCTTTTACTTCTTTATTTTTGTAGGTGCATGCCACCACACTCACTAATTAATTTTTTTTTTTTTTTGTAGAAATGGGGTCTCACTATGTTGCCCAGGCTGGTCTTAAACTCCTGGCCTCAAGCAATCCTCCTACCTCAGCCTCCCACAGTGCTGGGATTACAGGCATGAACCACTGAGCCTGGCACCTCTATTTTAAATCTATTTTATTTTTTGAGATGTAGTCTCGCTCTGTCACCCAGGCTGGAGTACAGTGGCATGATCTCAGCTCCCTGTAACCTCTGCCTCTCGGGTTCAAGCGATTCTTCTGCCTCAGCCTCTCGAGTAGCTGGGACTACAGGTGCCCGCCACCATGCCTGGCTAATTTTTTGTATTTTTAGTAGAGACAGAGTATCACCATGTTAGCCAGGATGGTCTTGAACCCTGACCTTGTGATCCACCCGCCTTGGCCTCCCAAAGTGGTGGGATTACAGGCGTAAGCCACTGCACCCGGCTATTTTAAATCTATAGACAAATCACCCATGAAGTGCAGTGGGGGAATAGAGGGCTGGGCTCAGTTAATTCAGAAGAAGATTTATCCCAGGATCAGGAAATGAGAGTTTCAGATGTTGCCAGTAGCTTAAGTGGCTTTTAGGGCCTTTTTTCTGTCTGGTCAGGGCTCATCCTGGGCTGAGCTTTAAGGCCTGTTAGGGGCTGAATTCTGTCCCCCTCAAAGTTTATATGTTGAAGTCCTAACCCCAGTATCTTAGACTGTGACTGTATTTGGAGATAGGGTCTCTAAAGAGGTAATTAGGTTAAAATGAGGTCACTAGGGTGGGCCCTAGTCCAATAGGAAAGGTGTCCTTTTTGGATAAGGGCAACGTGGACACAGACAAGGGCAGAGTGGAGCCCCTGTGAAGAAGCGGGGAGAAGACAGCCACCTGCAAGCCACAGAGGGGGCCTGTGAAGGAACCAATCCTGTCGATACCTTGGTCTTGGCCTTCCAGCCTCCAGAACCTGGAGGTGATCAATTTCTGGCGAGGCAGCCCTAGCCGCCTTTCTAAGCATTTATACTCCTGGTTTGGCAGAGGGGGAGGGACCACGGCCAGCGCTTCTTAAACCTTCTTGTGTGTGAAACTCACTTCCTGGGGAGCTGGATCAAGATGCAGATCCTATGACCATCGTTTCCCCTTTCCCATCCCTTATCTAATTTGCTCCTCTGTGGAACTGTGTGAAGTAGACAGGGCAAGAATTTTCACCCCCATTTTCCAGATTAAGAAACTGAGTCTCAGACGGAAGAATCACAGCGAGTGGCAGTTGAGCCTCCAACTCAGGTCAAGTGAGGCGTCCTCACATCCCATGCCCCCCGTAATTTCCTGATCCCTAGCAGGGGCACCTGGGGAGACTCGCTGGTGATGCTGTGTCAGGACTCCCTTCTTTATTTTGAGACAGAGTTTCACTCTTGTCACCCAGGCTGGAGTGCAGTGGTGTGATCTCAGCTCATTGCAACCTCCACCTCCCAGGTTTGAGCAATTCTCCTGCCTCAGCCTCCCAAGTAGCTGGGATTATAGGTGACTGCCACCATGCCCAGCTAATTTTTGTATTTTTAGTAGAGACGGGGTTTCACCATGTTGGCCAGTCTGGTCTTGAACTCCTGACCTCAGGTGATCCACCTGCCTCGACTTTCCAAAGTGCAGGGATTACAGGCATGAGCCACCGTGCCCGGCAGGGCTCCCTTTTCGACAGACACTGTCTTAGACCTCAGGCTCCCTCAGGCCTTCGCTCTTGGGGGTTGGAGCTGAGGGGAGGATGGAAGGTGTCCCTCTCTATCACAGCGCAGCTAGCTGGTGAGAGGGGCTGGGAGCTCCCGGATCTGTCTGGACATGCAGCCACTCCTGGCAGTCCCCACCCCTCCTTCCGCCCAGCCCCTCTGCCTTCCAGCAAGTGAATGAAGTCAGGCAGGCCCTGGGCCATCCTGGGAAAGGGAGGGAGTGGGCATGGCTTGGCGCTCCAAGGGCTCGCCATTGGGATGGGCGTGGAGACGGTGTGAACTCCTTGGTGTCTTGCTCTTGTCATCTTCCAGGGTGACATATGCACAAAGGTACCTTTTATAGGTGGGAAATTATAGGTGCTGCCACTTCAAAGTCTTTGGCAACCAGAGTTCCTCTTTGATAGATGACAGTATTATTAATGGTGATTTATTGCTGGGGCCATTTTGACAACAGAAATAACCAGTTTCCCCACCTTTTCGGCTCCCTTCTCCCACACCTTCCTGGGGACTTTTTTTTCTTTTGGCTGGCCCTGTGTGTTTTTCTGGCTGTGGGGGTTACCTCCCTCCACGAGGAGGCATGGGAGGTAACCCATGGAGCATCTGCTTAAGGCACATAGTGAGGCATCTGGCTTATTAACTTGTCATCATGTGTCATAAAGTTTAGTGAAATGCTGGCAGATTGTAATCCTAAACAGGGCAATTACCCTTTTATTAAAGCAGCACTCTCTCTGTCTGTCTCTCTCTCTCTCTTTTATTTTTCTCTCTGTCCCTGCCTCCACCCCCTTTCCTGGGATTGTTCTTACCTCTGCCCTACTTGCACAATTAGTCATGAGCAGAGGTCACCTGCTTCATAATGATCCCAGAGTAGGCCTGGCCTTGGTGGGGCAGAGCTGAAGGGGAAGGGGCAAAGGAGAGCTAACCACCGTGAGGCTTGCTGCAGCAAGCTGGCCTCATGGGGCATGGGGACAAGGCGCTGTCCCAGGTGGGAGGCTGCAGTAGGAAGGTGGTGGTCTGAGGTTTCTGGCTGCAGGCAGGCGAGAAGGAGAGAGGAGAGAGAGCTAACAGGAGCGACTGAGCCGCTCACTCAGATTTTCCGGCAGAATTGCCTCCCTCTGCCTTTTTCTCTCTCACTTTTGTATCGCGAAACACAGGCAGAAAATAAGAAAGGAAGTGGCAGTGGGTGGTGGGGGCATGGGACATGAGGACTCTTCACTTGATCTGAATTGGAGGCTTGGCTGCCACTCACTTGCTATGATTCTTCCATCTGAGACTCAATTTCTAAATCTGTGAAATGGGGGTGAAACATCTTGCCCTGTTTGCTTCCCACAGTTTTAGGGAAGATCAAATTAGAAAAGGGATAGGAAAGGGGATGGCTCATGGTAACGCACTCCACAAATCTGAGGGATGATTGTAATTTCATATGTGTGACCACAGGGTCTTATGTCATGTCTAACGGAGTTCCACCCCCGTGATTCCAAAGGATCGTTGAGTATATTGAAATTCAGTCTTCTGTCTCTTTCTGTATTCCTTAGGGTTTTGATGACCTTGGTTTCTAAATCTGCTTGGGAGGCATTGTTTGACTCTGGTCTGAACAACAGGAGTTTTCGGCACAGGCACGATCATGTTACCTGCACAGTGCGAGGTTAAGAAGACAAATGGGGGTAGGCTAGAGGCAACAGCCAAATCACAATTTGCCAGATCTGAAAAGACCTTAGAGATTACCTAGCTGAATTGTCACCTGCTGTAGATTTGTAAATTGAGGCTCAAAGAGGTAGAATAACTTTCCAAAAAATCATCAGATAAATGATAGGCAGAGTGGGGACTAAATCTCCCGTCCCCAGACTTGGCCCAGTGCTCTGTCCACCACAGCATGTTGACTGCATCAACTCTGGGTGCACCTTCTCCTCCTTTATCATCAGTCAGCGCTCCTCCTTTTTTATCAGTCAGCACTCTGACCTGCTAGCAGTCATTTACACCTTAGCATGAATTTTAGTCAACATTTAGTTCTCCCAGGTGCATTTGCTTTCTTTTTTTTTTTTTGAGATGGAGTTTTGCTGTTGTCGCCCAGGCTAGAGTGTAATGGTGTGATCTCGGCTCATTGCAACCTCCACCTCCCGGCTTCAAGCGATTCTCCTGCCTCAGCCTCCTGAGTAGCTGGGATTACAGGCACCTGCCACCATGCTTGGCTAATTTTTGTATTTTTAGTAGAGACGGGGTTTTGCCATGTTGGCCAGGCTGGTCTCAAATTCCTGACCTCAGGTGATCTGCCCACCTCGGCCTCCCAAAGTGCTGGGATTACAGGCGTGAGCCACCGTGCCCAGCCGTATTTGCTTTTGAGGTCTCATCCTATTGTATAGATTGTTCCCTGTCAATGGCATTTCCAGCACTGGTGAGAAGAGAGCCAAGGCAGGGCTCGTGATTCTCACCCCCAAGACCCTGCCGCTTGCCTGCTTGCTCAGGCAATGAGGGCGGGCACTGCTTCCTGAATTAAACTGCATTGGACCCAGATCTATGTGTCCATAGTTCAGAGCAAGTTTGTCAGAAGCTGTCAGGGAGTAAGGCTGGGTAGATGGATGGAGTCAGACTCATTTCAAAATGGAATACCAGCAGATAGGTTTAAAAATGGAATGCGGCTGACCAGGGTGAAGGTGGTCCCTAAACCAAACACCTGTCCCTTCTGTGTGTTTTCTGGTTTCTTTCCCCATTGCTCGAGAATGCTAGAAGCCAGACTAGTATTAAGAACTCTAAATTCCTGGCCTGGCATGGTGGCTTACACCTGTAATCCCAGCAACTTGGGAGGTCGAGGCAGGAGGGGATCACTTGAGCCCAGGAATTTGAGACCAACCTGGGCAACGTGTTGAAACCCCATCTCTACAAAAAATACAAAAATTAGTCAGGCATGGTGGTGCATGCCTGTAGTCTCAGCTACTTGGGAGGTTGAGGTGGGAAGATTGCTTAAGCCCAGGAGGTCGAGGCTGCAGTGAGCCATGATGGCGCCACTGCACTGTAGCCTGGGTGACAGAGCGAGACCTTGTCTCAAAACGAACAAACAAACAAACGAAAAACTCTTAAGTTCTAAGTGCCTGGTGCAGTGAGTGTTTCTGAGGCCTCATGTTTACCAGGGCACTGTGCTATGTGCAGGGTAGTGAAGGGGAGAGACACCATTCCAACATCTTGGAGCCCAAGTCTACAGTCAGGGCCACAGAGGAGGGAGAGGAAGAGAATCCCACTGCAAATGAGCTGGGCCTCCCTGCCTTTGCCCACTGAATGAACAACATTGCTGTTTCTGTAGGTCTCTTTGAGCTTTAAGCACGGAATGTGATGAGACTGAATAGTGATAAAATGTATTGATGGAACTTCTGTTCGTTGAAATGCAAAGCGGAAGAAAGAATTTAGAAATGATCTGAGGTTTCCAGCTTGGGGAGAGAGAAAGTGAGAGGAAGTGGGGGCCTAAGGGGAATGGAATGAACAGCCCCGATTTCAGGCTTGTAGATTGCAATGGGGCAAGGCAGCTACATGCAAATGTCCTTCCTGGAGCCTGGAAACAAGGTCAAAGCAGAGATGGACAAGTAGGAGCGCAGCCTAGAGGAGATAGGTGATGCCTGAAGCCATGAGAAGGGGTGTTATCTCTGCAGGAAGAAGAATTGCAACACTCCTCCCAGCTGAACAAACAGTCTGGGCTGGGATGTGAGTGGTATCACACTCTGCACTCACTTCCTCCTTCAGTGGTCATTTGAGAGTTCACTGGGGCTGACCTACCCCATTGGTCCTGGAGGACAGAAAGGAATGGAGAATAAAGAAGGTTTCTAAGGTGTAGCTTTTTCCCGCTCCTCCAAAGCCACGAAGGGACCTATGGATTTGAAAGCTGTGTGTGGTCACTGTGGACAGAGTGACTCCTATCCCACTGGGGGCTTTGCCAGCCAAGGCACAAATCAAGCCTTCTCTTTGCCCTCTGAAGTCAAAGGGAGAAGACCGGGGTTGTCCATCTTTATAGGCAGCCTCAGATGATCCAACCAAATATACGTCATTAACGAATTGTGTGATCTTGAACAAGTCACTTTATCTCATTGTGACTCAAGTGAACATAGGGGTATAGAGCATTTGCCCTGCTGACCTCACTGGACCATTGTGAAATCATAGCTAATGAGATGGTGCATAGCAGGTGTTTTGTAAACTTAACAGTGATAGGCAAAGCTTAGTTCCCATGAGAATGACTCTCTGACTATTATCTATGGCATTGGAATACTGACCTCCCTTCTCTGAGAAAGCTCTAGTGGCAAAATGCTTCTGATCTCAAACTTTAGGACCAGTTTTCTGGTTTACAGGGCAGGGCGAGCCCCTTCTCTTAAGGATCAAAGGGATGAAGGAGAATTCCCTGCTTTTGGTGGGGGTTACTTCTGAAAGCCATGCCTTGCTCGCATCTGAGGAGGTCACCCAGTCCTAGTTTTGTCTGGAAGCACCCTGCCCAGCCCCAGGGCCCAGCCCCATCCCAGCCAGGCCTCAGAGATGTCAGACCTGAAAGACAGCTGCTGGCTCTCCTTCTGACAGGTGTTTCCGCCAGAGCTGGGAGATGAGGAGATAGGCGAGCCGAGCACTTTTCCTTCTTGAATTGATAACTGCTTTGCAATGCAGCTCTATAGTTGCTAAATAAAACCTCCTGCCCTACCATGATGGATTTATGGCTGAAACATCTTATCTGAACTGAGAATATTTTATGAGTGTGCATGGGTGTGTGTGGGATAGGAGGAGGGAAAAGGCAGTTTTGCAAACATTTCCAGAGGTGCTCCATAATCTGCCCTACCCTGAAGTATTATCTAGAAGCTCTTTCTAGATCTGCCAGACTTAAGCATCTATAAGTCTTCTCCAGATCCTAGCACAGTGTAGATGCCTCATGAAACATTTGCCGATGATGATGATGATGATGATGATGACGACGAAGGCTGTGGTCTGGAAGGGGACTCTGTTTTTGATAAGTTTAATTCAATCCAGCAAATATCGAACAAATGTTCATTTTTTTTCAGGGCTAGGAAAGCTACTATTTTTTTTTTTTGGTGGGGTGGAGAAAGAGGAGGGATGGAGAATATAAAAATCAATGACACAAACTCTTTTCTCTACGTCCTTGGTCTATATTGAGGGGCCAGGACATGCACATTCAGAGTGGATGTGGGGCACAAGGGGTTGGAATAGCAACAACTAATGGCCCAGAGTGTAGCTTCAGGAGCTGGACACACCTGGTGTGATCTTTGGGTAGTTTCTTGTCTTTTGAGCTCCTCAGTTTTCTCCCCTCTAACATGGGGACAACACTATTCCCTAGCTCCAAGGTTGGTGTGAAGGTCATAGGATTTGTGTAGGGGTTACTTGGTACCATGTGGGGTCAGCAGCTCAGTAGCATCATCAACACAAGGATGAAGATGAAGGACCTGACCCACTGACGGGGCTGGGCTGGAGATGACCAGGAGCCAGGAACTATCACAAACTCAGGGCTCTGTGTGCACTTGTTATCCCATTCTTTGGCAATCTTGTAAAATTAATTTAATGGGTAATACATCCAGGTGGTTTAAAAAGCAAAAGGTAGAAATAAATATGCAGTGAAGATGAAAATTGCTCTCAGTTCTGACCCCTCACTATTGTGTTCCTCCTTCTCAGAGGCAGCCGCTGTCATTGGTTTCTGGGGCATTCTTTCCAAGGGTGTTGTACACCCAGCATCTAATGATGCTCCCTCTTCTTCCTCTTTCTTGTTTTAACCCAAAAGGAGGAACTGGGAGTTGATGATAGCCATAGAGTGGAAGGCAGCAGCTGGAGGGAGGAAGCTGGATTTATCTGAGCACCTACTACGTGCCAGGCCCAGATGAAATCTTATCAGTTCCAGTGAAATTTGGAGAAAGATTCACTGTCTTAGAATTTGAAAACATCAGTGCTGGAGGGGAAGGTGGAAGCCATATGGCTAATCTTCCTCATTTACTGATATAGAAGTGACTTGTCCAAAGTCCCAGAGCTTTCTGATTTTTGCTTCTTCTTGCTAGGAAAGCAATTATCCTATAATAATCCTTCTTTACAGGTAAAAATATTTTATGGTGCACCTGCCTCCCTTGCCAGTGGAATGACAGTCTCCAAAGACCCGTGGGCCATCTGGGCCCTGGGCCAGCCTCCTTGTCTCACACTAGCCTGTGGGGGACCTGCCCTTGCTGGCACCCATCATTCCAGCTCCTTCCTGTTGTAACCCCTGCCCCAAATCCCAGGACTTGTCGCTGCCAGCTTTTTCCCCTGTTGTTCCTTGTCTTCCCACCCTTCTCAGAAGTGCCAGCAGGAGAGATTTGGGGAACTCTTCCAGGTAAAGGGGGTTTTACCTGCTAAGGGTTGACTTGTGTCTCCCCCACAATTTCAAATAGTGAAGTCCTAAAGCTGCCAGTACTTCAGAATGTAATTATCTTTGTAGATAGGGTCTTTAATGGGGTAATTAAATTAAAGTGAGGTCACTAGGGTGGGGCCTAATCCAATATGACTGGTGTCCTTATAAGAAGAGGAAATTAGGATACAGACAGGCGCAGAGAGACGACTATGTGAAGACACAGGGAGGAGATGGCCACCTACCACCAAGCCATGGCCACCTACCACCAAGCCATGGTCACCTATCACCAAGCCATGGCCACCTACCATCCAAGCCACCATCACCTACCATCCAAGCCATGGCCACCTACCTGCCAAGCCACGGCCACCTACCCTCCAAGCCATGGCCACCTACCCACCAAGCCATGGTCACCTACCCACCAAGTCATGGTCACTTACCATCCAAGGAGCAAGGGCTGGATCAGATCCTTCCCCAGAGCCCTCAGTAGGAGCCAACCCTGCTGACACCTTGATCTCAGACTTCAAGCCTCCAGAAGTGTGGGACAATCCATCACTGTCATTTAATCCACCCAGCATGTGGTCTCATGTCACAGTTGCATTAGCCAGTGAACATACCCAGGCCCTTCTGCAGTCACCTGGCTCAGGAGTGGTTCTGATCAGGAAGTTCTGAGGCCAGGCAGGATCGGGACACTCCCTGGAAAGACCCGAGGGAGATATTTGGGAAACAAGAGGGCTGGTGTGGCTTCTCAACATGCCCACCATAAATCCTGGGCCATCCCAGGGCCGATGGGACCTGCTGTGTGTGTGGTAAACTGAATGCCAGAAAGCCAGGCTCTGTGGATCCCCGGTTCTGACTGTTGTGGGATCTTGGGAAAATCCCCTCACCTTTCTGGGTCTCAGCTTCCTGATTTGTGGGATGGAGAAAAGGATAACTGTCCCATTTACCTTGAGGCTGTGGTGTGGATTAAATGATTAAAATGCATAAGTGCAATTGCAAAAATATAGAACCAGCCCATCAATCAAGGAGTGTATATATAACTGTTGTGTATATAAACTGTTGTGTATATATAATATATATAATGGAATACTGTATATATAACTGAGTGTATATAAACTGTTGTGTATATATAATATATATAATGGAATACTACTCAGTCATAAAAAGGAATGAATTAATGGCATTCGCAACAACCTCGATGAGATTGAAGACTACTATTCTTTTTTCTTGCTTTGTTTTTGAGATGGAGTCTTCCTCTGTCACCCAGGCTGGAGTGCAGTGGCATGATCTTGGCTCACTCCAACCTCTGCCTCCCAGATTCAAGTGATTTCAGATTGGTGACTATTATTCTAAGTGAAGTAACTCAGGAATGGAAAAGCAAACATCATATGTTCTCACTCATACGTGGAGCTAAGCTGTGAGGATGTAAAGGCATAAGAATGATACAATGGACTTTGGGGACTCAGGGGGAAAGAATGGGAAAGGGGTGAGGGATAAAAGGCTACAAATTGGGTTCAGTGTACACTGCTTGGGTGATGGGTGCACCAAAATCTCACAAATCCCCACTGAAGAACTTACTCATGTAACCAGATACCACCTGTTCCCCCAAAAAACCTATGGAAATTAAAAGAAATAAAAAAATAAAGTGTGCAAGTGCTGGCGAGGCCCCCAAGGAGCCCCACATTCATGATGGCGACGCAGGTGACAGCACGTTCTCTCCCCAGTGGGGCTGGTGGTGCCCATTCCTGGCAGCCCCACTCTGAGTCTGAGGAGGAACCAAGGCTTTCCTGGAAATGCAGGGGCTGCCATCGGCCTGTGGGCTTTGGGTCCCAAACAGGGAGAGCCTACTGTTTGTCATTTCTCCTCGGTAAGCAGAAAGCTCTAAGCCCTGCAGCCTCCGGTAAACATCAGAACATTTGGACATCTGAGTCCATTGTCCCCAGGTCTCATAATTTTCCTACATTAAAAATGCAATAATGCATTTTGTGGAAAATTTAGAAAGTACAGATAAACAAGAGAATAAAAAACATGAATTCTACCGCTGTCAAAGCTGAAGGTCTATCCTTCCAGCCTCTTCTTTAAATGTGTGTATTTTCAGAAAAATGAAACCCTGTTGCACGTAATACTTTATAAGTTTTTTTTTTTTTTTTTGACAAGGTCTCATTCTGTCGTCCAGGCTAGAATACAGTGGTGTAATCATAGTCCACTGCAGCTTCAAACTCCTGGCCTCAAGCGATCCCACCTCAGCCTTCAAAATTGCTGGGATTCCAGGTATGAGCCACTGCACCCAGCCTATAGCTTCTTTTTTTTAAAATTTTTTTATTTTTTGAGACAGAGTCTCACTTTTTCTTGCCCAGGCTGGAGTGCAGTGGCATGATCTCGGCTCACTGCAGCCTCTGCTTCCCAGGTTCAAGCGATTCTCCTGTCTCAGCCTCCCGAGTAGCTGGGACTACAGGCGTGTGCCACCACACCCGGCTAATTTTGTATTTTTAGTAGAGATGGGGTTTCACCATGTTGGCCAGGCTTGTCTTGAACTCCTGACCTCAAGTGATCCTCTTGCCTGGGCCTCCCAAAGTGCTCGGATTACGAGCATGAGCCACTGCGCCTGGCCCCTACAACCTATTTTTAAGTCGATGATGTATCACAAACATTTTCCCATGTTGACCTTCAACCCCACCACTTTTTAGTTAGGAATAACCAAAAAGTTCACATGAACAGTTCTAGAGACCACTAAATGTGGGGAATAGAAGGGTCCTGAACACGGCTTCTCCTCTCAGCCCAGCGTTAGTTCCCAGGTGTGTGTCTCACCGGGGGCAGGTAAGATTCTGGGAGAATCCTGAACTTAGGGTCAGCTAGCCAGGAGTCCAGCTTCAGTTCTGCCATTGACAAGCTGTAAGTGGGAAGGGAAAGGGCTGGGGCAAACTGCTTCTCTTTCCCAGCCCCCACCAAGGATTAATGGCATATTGTAAGTAAAAGAGTTTTCTAGCCCTGGCACAGTGGCTCGCGCCTGTAATGACAACGCTTTGGGAAGCTAAGGCGGGAGGATTACTTGAAACCAGGGCTTTGAGACTAGCCTGGGTAATGTAGTAAGACCCCATCTCTATTAAAAAAAACATTAGCTGGGTGTGGTGGTGCACGCCTCTAAGTCCCAGCTACTTGAGAGGCTGAGGTGGGAGGATTGCTTGAGCCCAGGAGTTTGAGGCTGCAGTGAGCTATGATTGTACCACTGCAATTCAGCCTGGGTGACAAAGAGAGACCCTATTTCTAAAAATAAATAAATAAATAAATAAATAAATAATAAAAAGAGCTTTGTAAACTGGCAGCTACAATTAATATAAGCTCATGGATGAACAAAGGACATTCTGTTGGTTTTGCAAGGGAAAAGAATCCTATGTCTGGAGGGTCATGAGGCACCATGAATGAATAAGAGTTGGGCCTGTAGGGAGGAGGAGAATTTGAAAGAAAGAAACATCATATTTGAGTTTTAAGAAAGAATTTGGATTTTGAGAACAGACTCCTTGGTAGATGAAGGAGTGAGTAAGCTCAGTTTGGAGGAAGGGAAGAAAAAGGTCGATTTTAAGGAAGCCAGTAATAAACAGTAATAGTGATGAAGAGGATGACAGCTCACTCACAGGGTTTATTTACCATGTATCAGACACTGTTCTAAGCACTTCAAAAATATGAACTTGCTGGTCCACAAAACAATCCTACAAAGCAAATACAATTACTAATATTATTTCCATTTTTTATTTTTTAAAATTAATTTTTCTAGAGATAGGGTCTTGCATCACTCCCTGGGCTGGAGTGTAGTGGTATGATCATAGCTCACTGCAGCCTTCAAGTCCTGAGCTCAGGCGATCCTCCTGCCCCAGGCTCCTAAGTAGCTGGGAGCACAGGGTTGTGCCACCACACCTGGATAATATTTTATTTTTTATAGAGACCAGGTCTCGTTATGTTGCCCAGGCTGGTCTTGAACTCCTGACCTCAATGGATCCTGCCACCCTGGCCTCCTAAAGTATTGGGATATTATGAGTGTGAGTCACTGTGCCCGGTCTATTCCTTTTTTTTTTTTTTTTTTTAAGATGAGAACACCGAGGCACAGAAAGATGAAGGAATTTGTTAAGTAGAGCATCCAGGGTCTGAGCCCAGGGCCGTGCGTTCCCCTGGACTGCACACACCACACACACCTGGACCAGGGAGGCAGGGCCGGAGAGTGAGAACCCCCTAGACAGATTGAATTTGAAGATGTGAATGTTGCATCTATTTGTTGTTGCCTATTTGGAGACAATGGTTGGGGAGTAGTTTTTCTGCTTCCCTGGCACTCAGCGAGAGCCTTCAGAAGGCATTTGGATTTGTGACAACTTGGGAAGTGCAGGGGTGAGGAGTTGGGAGGAGATGATGGTGTCCTGGCCATTCTTTTTCTAGAGCTCCAGGGTGGTGACCTGAGGGAGGGAGCTGTCTGCTTCCCTCGAGGCCGATGACCTGTGCCATTCTTGACCATCCGCTCACCAAGAGGAACTGAGACTGGTGAGAACTGCCCCCATGGCTTGAGATGGATCCTGGGACCCAAAGTGGGGCCCTACGGTGGGTGTGGACTGTGGTCGGTGTCTCTCGGTTCACACAAGAATCACAGCTCCCCCTTCCCCTCCTTCCTCTTCAGTCTTCCCTCTTCCCTCCCATCCACTCTTTCTCCCCAGTGTGGCCTGGTGGAGGTGGCGATAGAGGGAGTGGGCAGAGGAAGGAGAGAGTCTGATGTTACTTTCTGGGAGTGGGTGATGACGGACCCCTGTGGATTACCCTTAGGTCCTAGAGAAGTTTGGGGGAAAATTTTGTGTTCCTTTTGTCCATGTGGGGAAGAAATAGGAGAACCAGTATCATGGGGCCTGCCCTGGCTGCTGCTGTCAAAACCTGCTGACAAGTAGACAACCCGCTCCTGCTGTTACAGTCAGAGTCCGGAGACCCTCCCTGGACCCTGAGAACCCACGGAGAAACCTCAATCAGATGCTGGTCTCCTCCAGTCCACTCTGCCCAGCTTGGGGCTGGCTGGCTGTGGATAACTGGGAAAGCAGCCACAAAACAGAAGGTTCTGGAAGCTTCCTGATGGGCTGGCTGGAGGGAGGCCTGAGTGTGGCAAAGGTAGCAGAAGGGTCGATGGGTTGGCAGGGTGCATTGCTGATTTAATAAAAAATGTGCTGGGTGCCGAGGACTGAGGTCACCACATCACACTCCAGTCCCCGCACCCCACTGACTCAAGGTGCCATACAGCAGGTGAATGGACAAATGGTCGTCCCATCAGCCAAGTACCCAGCCAGAGGTCCTGGGAGGGCGCTGGAGGCACAAGAGGAAGTTGAATGGGCTCCGCACAGAGGGATCCTTACTGACAGGCAATTACTATGCAGGGAACTCTGTCTCTTCCCCACAGCTGGTCCTTTTTCTTGGGTGTGGGTGTACACGTACACACACACGCACATACACGCACACAAAAAAACCTCACATACTTTGTGGTTTGACGTATATCTCTTTTTAAAAATTAGTAAGTGATATATGGAATCTAAAAAAGTTGAACTCATGCAGTTGGGAGTAGAATGGTGTTTACCAGAGGCCTGGGAGTGTGAGTGGTGGGGAGAGATGGTTGGGGAAAGGGGATGTTGGTAAATGGGGGCAGAGTTTCAGTGACATAGGAAGAATATGCCCTGGTGATCCCTTGCACAGTAAAGTGACTGTAGCTAATAATAATGTATTGTACATTTCAAAATAGCTAAAAGAATTTTACAAGTTCTAACCACAGAGAAATTATAAATATTTGAGGTGATGGATATGCTAAGTACCCTAATTTGATCATTCCACAATGGATACATGTATTGAAACATCACACTGTACCCCATACATATATACAGTAAAATTATTATTTGTCAATTACAAATAAAACTTTTAAAAAAGAAAAATATTAGTTGGGAAAATTTTAAACATACACAAAACTAGAGGGAAGAGCTTAGTGACTCTCCTTGTGCTGTACCCATCTCCCGGCGTCTACAGTGATCAGAATTTTGCCGATTTTGTTTCATCCATCTCCGCAGTATATTCTAACAACCAGCCACAATTCTCTGCGTTTCATCAGTGCTTTAAGAATGCATCTCTCTCTCCATCCTTATAGCAATACTGGTGGGTCAAGCAGAGTAGTTATTATTATCGTCATTTTTTTGAAGAGAAGACCAAGTCTCTGAGGTTCAGGAACTCTTTCAAGGTCACACAGCACCTAGTCTCTGATGCCTAATCTGACCCTGTCATTGGCTCTTCTTTCTCTCTCTCTCACTCTCTTTTTTTTTTTTTTGAGATGAAGTCTCGCTCTGTCACCCAGGCTGCGTTCTCGGCTCACTGCAACCTCCACCTCCCGGGTTCAAGCAATTCTCCTTCCTCAGCCTCCCGAGCAGCTGGGATTACAGGTGCCCGTCACCACATGCAGCTAATTTTTGTATTTTTAGTAGAGATGGGGTTTCATCATGTTGGCCAGGCTGGTCTTGAGCTCCTGACCTCAGGTGATCCACTCGCCTTGGCTTCTCAAATTTTGGGATTACAGGAGTGAGCCAGCACTCCCAGCATCACTGGCTCATTTCAACTGCATTTTTGGATGCAGGCAGGGGGTGTGTGTGTGTGTGTGTGGGTGTGTGTAGGGGGAGCACCTCAGCTGGAGGTCCCTGGAACTCTCAGCCTTCCTTTTGTCCCTTTGCTAGTTGCTCTGCTGGTTGGAGGGGCCGGGGGCAGAAGCAGGCAAATGAAGCTCTCCTAAATTTTTCATCGATGGCTTCCTTGAATTGTGGCTGCAGGATGTTTATAAAACTCTGAATCAATTTGAGGTGCAGAGATTTTCAATCAGGGAAGCAGATTGCACTGATAGGGTCAAAAGGCCTGTCGCCAGCGAGGATCACAGCATCTGACATATTAATTTGAGCTGTCAGAATCAATATGTGTAACGGAGATGTGGAGGCACAGGCGCTGTTTCTGAAAAGGAGTGGGAAAAGAAAAAAAACGGGGGGTGGAATCCCACCCTTCGAGGGACTAACCTTTTGCAGATCCTGTAGAAGCAATCCCACCAGCGTGGGGCCAGTGTGCCCATGGTTCCTGGGGAGGCAGGAGGCGGTGAGAGGACTGGAGCCTTCTCTGTGGGGATGCTGGTCACAGCACAGCATCCCCGCAGAGACAGTGGCCCTGTCGTCTCCCCCATCCCCGCCACAAGTAAAGTTTACCTGGTTTTTCACAAACACCCACTCTCTGTCGCTTTCCTTGCCCCGCACCATTTGAGTTCCAAAGCCCTCTGTCCGGCAAAGAAGGCAGATCTGAGCCCTGGCAGGAAGTGCGTTTGTTACTAAGAACCCTTTGATATTTCGCATATGAAACGTCGACGTCGGAGTCAGGCTTCTGGGAGGAAGTCACCGTGGAGTCTTCCTCACCCAGGGGAGCACAGGACACGTGGGGTCTGCGTGGGTGCTGGAGGCACAGAAGGAACATGGTGCTCCTAGGAGCTGCCCATCTTGTGGGTTCAACACGGAAAAGAGTGTGATCCCAGGAAGGCCTAGTGGTACCCATGCTTCTTATACCGAGGAATCGTGACAACATGTGAACGCACGTCACATCGTGGCCAAGACACAGCAGAGGCTCCTGGGATGTTGGCTGCATTCCTGGGAGCCCCTGGGTGCCCCTGGGTCCTGATTGTGTTGGTAATCTCTCATGTAAAGAAAATCTTTTTTCCACACAATGGAAAAAAATTATACTTATAAAATTAGGCACAGTGCTAGCATTTATGGAGATAGAACCATCTTAAAAGGTGAGCCATGTCCTTATAGTCACATTTGAGCAAATGGAGACAGAAATCTGAATACTTTGCAAACTGCCAAGGTCCCACAGTGTATTAGTCTGTTCTCATGCTGCTAATTAAGACATACCTGAGACTGAGTAACCTATAAATGGAAAGAGGTTTAATGGACTCACAGCTCCACACGGCTGGGAGGCCTCACAATCATGGCAGAAGGTGAATTTGGAGCAAATGGACGTCTTACATGGCAGCAGGCAAGAGAGCGTGTGCAAATGAACTCCTCTTTATAAAACCATCAGATCTCGTGAGACTTGTTCACTATCACGAGAACAGCACCGGAAAGACGTGACCCCATGATTCAATTACCTTGCACCGGGTCCCTCCCACGACACATGGGGATTATGTGAGCTACAATTCAAAATGAGATTTGGGTGGGGACACAGCCAAACCATATCACACAGTAAGAGGTGGGAGGGGGTTCAGACTCTTGTTAGGTGAGATTCCTGCCTCGCTTCTTCTCTGTAGTGCCTGGGCCTTGCACATGGAGGATGGAGGGTTTTCTGGGCAGTGGCATGGAAGGGCCTCCCTTGGGGACACAGAACCTAACCTCTTATCTCTGTTTCCAGGCTGGTCTACGTCTTACCATCAGTCCTGCATTACTTTTCCAGGGCTTCCTGTGTGATGAACACGTCTTCTTCCTGCCAGACACTCTCTGCCCCATCTTAAAACTGGTTTAGAACCTTGTTTTAACGATTCAAGCTTTTTCCCTTTCCAAACATTTTGTTATGTGCAAGGAATGCAGATTGTTAAAGGAAATAGCTTCTGAAAAAAAATCTTGCCTGAGTTGTGTGGAAGAACTATGGATACCCTTGCTTTGAGCAGAGACTTGCAATTTTGAAGAGAAAGTAAATAGGGAGGTGTTGGGGGAGGTGGTCCTCAGCCCCCAGCTTCTCCTTGTCCCGTCTCTGGGTGTGGGATCTGTCTCGCTGGCTGGAGGAGGTCTGAGCAGCGATGTGGCGACTGCTGCTTTGTCTCCTCTGGCAGCTTCCTGGTCTATTATAAAGGACAGCTTTTCAGCCACTTTCTCTCTTTAGGTGGAAAAACATGGGTGAGATTTATAAGAACAGTTGTGTTGTTTTTTCCTGATCATTATTCTCCTCCACCTGCCACACGCAGGTCAAAATAAATCATGGAGAGAGGGATGGATGGAGAGAGAGAGAAAAGGGTAGGAAGGCACAAAGGGGTGAGAGAGAGAGATTTGCAGGAATACTCATTGGGGTAATAGCTAAAGCATGGGAGACTTCTTCTTCTTCTTCTTCTTCTTCTTCTTCTTCTTCTTCTTCTTCTTCTTCTTCTTCTTCTTCTTCTTCTTCTTCTTCTTCTTCTTCTTCTTCTTCTTCTTCTTCTTCTTCTTCTTCTTCTTCTTCTTCTTCTTCTTCTTCTTCTTCTTCTTCTTCTTCTTCTTCTTCTTCTTCTTCTTCTTCTT